>NW_024962263.1:16561456-16666574 GCF_019238085.1 Lagopus leucura | reverse complement strand
AGGAAGGAAGGAAGGAAGGAAGGAAGGAAGGAAGGAAGGAAGGAAGGGAGTCAATGCCCTGGAGTCAAGCAGAGGGAGATAGTAGCAGTGTAAAGGATCCTGATGGCTGTAGTTAGTCCAAAAGGCAAGGTGGATTAGCTTGACCTCAGCGCTGCACTGATATGGCCATATATATTTTGGAGTGTTGAGTTTTAGTCCCATCATTCTGAAATGCAGAAAGGATGTATTTATGTAAACTTCTGAACACCACATAAGATTTTTGTCTTCAGATAGGCACTCCACAACACAGAGATAGACATAGAAAGCTTAGAAGAAAACGAATGAAATGAAAATGTAAAGACCAGCAGCAATTCCAACCAGAGTACAACCTCAAAGCACAATTTAATCAAATCTATTTAATACACAACGCCTCTTCAGCAGGTTTTTGCTTTGTTTCAATGAAACATGCTTCTATTATTCACGTGAAGTCAATGTCTTTCCATGCAAGTACCTGCATATTGTTAGCGTTATTGAAATGGTTTATTTCTTTTCTGTATTTTGGTCACAATTTATTATGTTATTACAATAGTTGTTAAAATTTACCTCTTCTTTATAAGTTTGAGAAAATACATATTTTAATGTTTGATCCTTCTCATGCTCTGTAGGAAAGTGATAACATATAGTAGTGTAAGGAGTAAGTGTCATGGTTCTATGGTTACTAGAATGGAGTTTTTCCTAAATTCTTTTTAATTGCTGAAGTAAATAAGTTTCATACTCACACATGGTGTCTGTATCAAGACTGATAACTAATGCTTTACCTAGCAAAAAAAAGAAGAGTCAAGAAAGATGAGGTTTTTTCAGTCTTAAACTAGACTTAAGTTTTATTTAACTGAAGTGGAATTTTTTTCAAACTTGTTTTATTTGTAATTAAAAAAAAAAAAAACTTTCTGTAATTTACTGTCTTAGAATATACATGTTATGCATAAATAACAATGAGCCAATTTTCAAATTCATGACTGGAAATGTTTCTCCAAAGGCCCCTAAAAACAGGAAACAAAAAACCTCAAAACCCACTCAGTGACAGATGTGCATGCATGACCTCTGGTCACCTATATTCCTTGTCCATCTGTTTGGGTGGCATTATGTTTAATCACAAGTAAATTGAAGCCTTCCACAGGAGTATTGCGGTTTGGCAAAAATAAGCTCAGAAGTAACAGTTTGTATTAAGCTACATGTGCCATTTTTCCTCTAGGCCAGCACTGAATGTTAGTAGATGCCTCCTGCATTTAATCACATCTGTTCAGTGCTTAGCCAAATCTAGTAAATGATCAGAATAGAAGCAAAACAGTACAGATAGTCAAGCTTTGCAGAACAGGTTGCATAGCAGCAGGTGTTCAAGAAAGTCAGAATTCAGGTCTTTCTTGACTTGACTTTAATAGATAAGGTCTCCCTCACAAAATGATGCCATTCACTTTATAATGCAAACTCTCCCACACTGCCGGTAAAAAGGAGAAGCAGAGAAAACTCTGAAAAAATGCCTGAGATAACAAACTAGCATGAAAAGTAAGAAGTTGATAGGGCGTAACATCCACAGAAATAAGCTGTGAAACACCTGTTCAAAAGGTTTACCAGAAATAGGGATTTGTGCTTTTCAAGGGAAAATCCTGCCTGCTTTTTTTAAACAAACAAACAAACAAACAAACAAACAAAAAATAAATAAATAAAAAAAATAGAAGAAGATATCTAAAGAAAAAATCTCTAATGTTTACCTGTAAGGAGCATGAGAGCATGTCAATATTTTATTTTGTTCTGTTAAAATGCAAAATAATTAATCACACTTCCTTCAAAATTTGCATGGAGAAAATGAGATCTGCTTCACTGCTACAGATGTTATGATGCCAGAAGCTGAATCAGCTAAATTAGGTGTTCAATTACCATGTTTTAGAAAGCACTTTTTCCTGGATAATACTGTGTACAAGATTACTTTTTTTTTTTTTTTTCAGCTTGAAAAATATGCCTTCTGCAACCATTGATACAGCTTCCTTAGAAAATTATATGTCCATTTTTCTAGACTATGAGTGCCTTAATGAAGAATGAATCACCTTTGAAGGAAATGTGTTTTGGGAAATCTTTCAACACCACTGTATTTTCATTTCATAGTATTTGAAAAAAAAAAAAAACTACATCTTTTAATCATACGTGTGGTTTTCTGAGGAAAGATGCTAGAATAGCCATGGGTTTAGGCATTAGAAGGTTTAACTGACCAGGAATGTCTAAGTCCTGAATAGGATGCCATTGCCTGCTGAAAATGAGCTAAAACATTCCCGAGAGTTCATCCAGAAGAGATGCTGAAGAGAATCCCAAGATGTCAGTGTGCAGTCTGTATACTGTGTAGTCTATAGATCACTACAAAAGTATGTTTCCTGTTTAGTTTCATGGAAAGCACAATATAATAAAAAGCACAATAACACTGTTTGATAGAGCAATATCTCTGCTACAAAATATCGTTTTGCAGCATAGTCAGCTCTATTATCTATGCATTTTTTTCCCAGCAATGAACAAGAGCCTGCATGCTGTGCTCATAAAAATCTGCACCAGAAGAGGTGACCTATTGTTTCACAGCTGCTATGATGGCATCTTTGGTAGGAAAATGTCACAGTTCATCTTGTCTTTCTATACAGTGGGTGTGGTAGGACAGCACAGCCTGGCAATTTGCTGCATGGCCTTCAAACTGTTATGGGGTCTTTTGCTACACTGTTGCAAGAGAGAGATGTTAATTTTTTTCTGTTTCTAATTCTTAGTACTTTACAAATTACATTTATAGTGCTACTGTGGAACATCTAGTACTTGTGTATCCTTTACGTAAAAGACTTATAATAATACAGTTGAAAAAAACTATGATTCCAACAATCTAATAATTCATGTAGAAGGAATTAATGCTCTCATTACGTGATTGAGCCCAAAATATTAAATTGAAAGCAGTTTGGTAGTACTGTTGCTTAATATGACTGCTGAAAATATCATAGTCCGATTTTAAAAAATAAAATAAAATAAAATAAAATAAAATAAAATAGTAATGATAATATTGTTTGGGAGGGAGGAGAACAAAGATACAAATGAAAAGATGAGGATTTGAAGTAAAAAATATCTTGATTTCCAAATATATCATTACACTACGCTGTGATTTTACTTCCTTGCTTGGTTTAATGAGTTGCTCCATCAAATATAAACAAAAAATCTAGAAGTGTTTTTTATGTCCTGATCTGTTATTCCAAGGCAAGAACTCACTAAGATAAAATAGTGCAAGTATCTCTGAATAATCTAAACTAATAAATATTTTCTGTCATGATGTAACTTGCTCTCTTCCACACCTGAAACCAATACTTAAATAAAAAGCTGTGGTTAGCGTTGTGGTTTCACCCTGATGAACAGCTGAACTCCACCACTTCCGGAGTGGAAGAAAACACAATGAAAAAAGCGTTCATGAACTGAGACAAGGACAACAAGTTCACCCACCCACAGTTCAAGATGGTTAATGTTTTTTAAATGATTCTGTCTAGAAAATAAATGTGGTGTTCTAGTTCAAAGTCCCTGTGCTATTTCATATACCTCTTAGTCATATAATAGCATAGCTTGTGCAGTCAAAAATCTATATCAAACATTTAGTGAGCAACTTCATCTTTGTAAAATTAATACTTCTAATGATACGTTGAAATTTGAACTAGCTGTACTTCAATAAGAGAAAATTGATATTCCAGTACACTGGAACTGTCATGACCTATACTTGTTTTTCTGAAGTCCTTTATTGGATTCCTGCATACTTTTTAAAATTTCTTTTGCTCATTGTGTGCAGTTAAGATAGGAGACAAGAGTTTAGTTTGAGAAGATCTTGGCAATGTCATAATATTTAACCTACTTCCAGTTTTACATATTGTAAAAATAAACTGCAGTTTGCTGTATGTCAAGATAACTTTTTTCTTCAAGAATTAACAATAAAGCATTAGGTCATAATTGGTAGCTTTTAAATTTAGCATCTCATTTTTTTATTTGAATATACTCAAGAAAATATGACTGATATATGCTGTTCTTTGCATATTCAGCAGAAGAGATTATGTCTTCCATAGGCATTAGGAATACAGGGCTGAAAGTCAGAACTTTTTTAGTGTATAGAGTATTCTGCAGACAGATATGCTTGAATCTCCCCTTAGTGGCCCTGGTGTTTTCAAAATGTGTATCTTTTAGGAAAAACACTTAACAAAGAAGATCACAAAATGGACCATGTTTGTATAATTTTTGCCATCTTCTGGATAAGATAACACCAACCTGTAACCAAGTATATTGAAATCATTAAATGCAATGTGTTATGAGCATGTATAGGACTGATTTTCAAAGAAATCAAGAAATAGTAACTGTAATTTTCACTGAAAAATAGCAGTGTCAGTCAGAGATATGGGAGATTTTCAGTCATAGAAATTCCAGACAAAAATACAGGTAGTTGTCAATTTTACATAATTTTTTGGAGACTAATTTAAAGTGAAAACAAGCTCCATTTCTTCTGGTTGCTTTTATGAATCAGGACAGATGTTGAAGTTCCACTGTCTTTTTTGGTTTTCTTATTTCTTTCCTGCTCTTTTCGCTATCCATCTGACACAGAAAACAAGTTAATGAAACTTCCCTTTGGAATGACATCAGGATATAGTAGTAAAATCTACTGCAAAGTCTTTTTGAACTTAATTATCTTCATGCCCAGAACACAGATTAGTTTATGACCAGCTATACTTAAGAAAATTAAGAAATATGTAGTCTTGTGTTTTACAGTTTTTAGCTCTGTAACAGATCTTCACTGAGGAATATATGAGGGACTGGTGGATTTTTAGAATGAATAAACAAGTTGATTTTTACCTTGTACATACCGGTTTCTCAAATGCAGTATATTATAATAGGAAGTTCTTATTTATTTATATGTTTTATCTTTGCCTGTTCTCTCTCTGTACTGAATGGTGCATGACAAAATCCACTCTAACTGTGAAAGTGATGGGAAACTCAGATACCATGAAGTAGTTGATTTTGATTAATTGAGATTGGATGCTGTTGAAATTACATGAACATTTCCTTACAGTAAATCAAATTCCATTGCCAGACTTAGGGCTCTACTTTATTTAATATCAACAACAGAATATCAAGGTACCAAGAGGTTCTATGGCCTAAAAACTTTGAAGTAGTTTGTGGATGTCATCATCTGACTTCTGTGTTTGTCAAAACTGAACTGAACCTCTCAACTGTTTGAGGTGTATCTACTGCTAACGGGAGAAAAAACCTAACTGATGATAGAAAAAAATGTCAGCCATTTTCAAAAGTAATGCAGTAATATTCTACTGTTATACTATTTTAATAATTTGTGTTATACTTACACAGCTCAAGAATCAGTGGAACTTATTGTTCAGCTCCTGTTATTTTATAAATAAGATTGAATTTATCCTATTGCGGAATGAATTGATGCTCATCCATTTTATACTGTTTAGTTGCTAGGCAAAAACTGGAGTGCTCCCCTCTCCTGTCTGGCATTTTCCTTTTAAAAATGAATTGGTTTCCCCTTAATAGATTATGTAAGATTATTTGTGCATTAAATGGCTTAGAATTTTATAAATAGATGACACTGACTGGAAGGAGTTATTCTCAGTGTGTTTACACAGGCAGTATGTGCGTACAAATGTCGATTAATATTGCTTTTAGTTATATAATTAAATTAATGGATGTAATCACAGAAATGTTTAGTCTTCATTGAAAAGGAGAAAAGTGATAAATAACTATAAAGCTGTAGATCTCCTATCCAAACTGTGAATATTCTTGTTAGCTTCATAGATTATTATTTTTTCTCCTTAACAAAATTTGAGAAAGATTTTCTCTTCTTTTCCAATTACAGCTTTTTGTAGGTACACACAAATCTGTTCTTGGTGTTTTCAACAAAGCCTACTGCCATTCTAGTTAATTGTATTAAGGCATACTTGTGTTTTGTAACACATGCTTTTCTTGATGATGAAAGCACTAGCATCTTTTAGTAATGAAGAACAATCAATCATCTTTATAGTGTTGGAGCTATACAGACTCCAATCTTCAAAGCAGATACTCTGAGGGTTGTTTGGTCTCTTAACTAAAATACACTCTTTCAGTTTACAAGCTTGTTTTATATCTGCAAGAATAATGTTATGTCCTGAACCAAATGTAGAAGGCTAAACCACTTTTATCCAAGTAGTTTTGCTTTACAAATTTGATATTATTCTGATAGTCAAGATAAATAAATGGAAGCTTTATATGAGTCAAGACATGCCTGTGAATCAAATCACAACGAGCAAACATTCATAGTTTTACTAACTAATCCCAGGATGTATTTCTATTCTGTCATATAACAACTATCAAATCCCATTTGAGACTGAGTCATAGGCCTCCAAAAGAGACTATAGTGAATTTTGAGGTGCATATCCCTAGAATTAAGTTTTATCTCTCTTTTCTCCTGCTTTGCAACTCAGTTGGGCAATAAGAGATTTCAGAATATACAGGTTTACAAACAGGATTCGTCTTTGTAAAGAGGACATCCAGCTTCTCTCTGGATCTTGTTCTCCCTTAGGAGTTGATTTATTTGTCCTTTAATTGTACTGGTCACTAAGTACAAACTACAAAGATTCTAATACCCCTAGCATTTGGATTTCTCTTCTCTCCACTTGTGTTCCACCTATATTTTCCATCTGTACAAAACATTGGATAAAGAGACTGTTCTGAGTTTAAACCTGTGATTAATGAATGGCTAATCATATCTAAGTGGACACAATATTCAGCGGTTCTAGATACTTACTGAGAAACCTCTTGTGTTCGTGGATCTGAAATGTCAAAGGGAAAGCTGGAGATATTTTCCAGAAGAAATTGAAGTGTGTTAAGTCTTGAGATCCAGTATTTTTGCCCTACTTAGCTCAATGGGAATAACTTAATTGACACTGAAAAATAAAAAACACAATCTCCTACTCAACATCTTGCTATGTAACACTGGATATGAATCTTCTATTCAAACTGCCTTTTGTGATAGCCTTTCCTCTCTCTCTTTCTCCATCAGTACTCCATTATCTTAAAACAAAGGAAATACTAAATGACAAGGGCAAGGGCTTAAAGTTCTGTGCCCAGATGGGAGAAAATTCAGGAAAGTGAGTCTTTATGGTAGGACAGGTCAACTGCACTTGGAAAAGCCAATAAACTATCCAGAATTGAACTAAAACTAAAAAGAAAATGAAACTGTGTGTAAACATCTGATGTGAGAGAGGAGCACTGGATGAAGATGCCCAGGTGCTGGTAAGAGAGATTGCAGGGGTGGCCTCTGTGAGAAGAGAGGGCACATTGTGAGGAGAAAGGACTGTCAGGAAGGAACTGCTGGGGTCAGACATCAGCTCCATTCTCCAGCCTGTGTGCTGCTGGAAGGGAGTTGGGAATGGAGGAGTGAAGCTTCACCTGGGGAAAAATATTTGGCAAGAGATGGATGTTTTACTTTTTGTCTTTTATTTCCCTTTACCTAACATATTTTAATTATCAGGAAATCTAATTTATTTTACGCAATGTAAGTCTGCTTTGTCCATCGTGTAATTGATAAGCAATCTTGTTTTATCTCAACCCTCTCAGCTTCTAAAACTACTCATTTAGCCTCCTGTCTTGTAGTAGTGGATGAGTGAACAGCTGGGTGGGTGTCTAGCAGATGGTCAAGGTCAATCCACCACAGCATGATAACCATACCTGTGCTTCACTGTCCTTCAAAAGAGGCCCCTGATCATTAACTTTTCCTAGGAAGAACTTGGTACAACAGAAATGAATTTATTATGGGAAAGTTATAAAAAAACAAAACAAAATATTTTTGATTTCTTAGTCTTTATCATTTCAGCAGTTATGTTCTTTCTGTGCAGAAACTTAGTATCTCATGTATTCATTTATATCAATATTCTATCTTAGCTGCAAACCTCTGTCCAGTGAGAGAAAATAAGAACAGAGGTGTTTTCAGTGAATATTTCCTAGTCAGTAATTTAGGAATGTTTAGAGCTAATGGTCAGAAATTCTTTGTAAATATTTTGTTTGCATTAATAAAAACCTTTTTTTAAAAAAAAGTCTTGGCTGAAAATAATAGCATTTGACTGAGGCATCAAAATGTGTTCTAGCACAGACTCCCACAAGTTTTCTTTTTGATTTTTTTGAAAAACTTTAAATTGCTATTATTATATCCCTCATACATATCATAGAAGCATTCTGAAGTTTCACTGGGCAGTTTGTTAGGAGCTTCTGTTTTTTAGGACTAATGGAGTCTTTTCTGCTAGACAGGGAACAGTGAAGCAATCTAGACTCAATCAAGTTTGAAATTAATTCAAATTTTTATGAATGGTTAAACTATGAATGAGTCTTAGAGCAGAGAAATTTGAAAAATTGTACCCATGGCATTATTTATTACACAATGCAGTATGGAAAGAGTTGCATTTCAAAAGAAAAAATTGATGACTTTTAGCACACAATAGTTGCTATTGCACTCCAAAAATACTTCAGTACAAAGGTTGCAAATAATGCTATTACTGAGGTTGTTCTTATTTCTTCTTTCTATGTGCATTTAGTTTTTAAATGCACAGTCATGTGTTGTTGTTTTTTTTTTTTAAGTTTTCTGCTTTACTAAATATGAAGAATAGCCAGAATGCACTTCATAAGTAATTAATATCCTTGACCAATAAACATCATTTAATTTGCTCTGTTCTGCTTACAACAAACTATCAGGGATTATGTTTCTTTCAGTCATTCCTCTGGTGCTCATCACTATAGAAGGAGAGTGTCTCACAAGTAGTTTAATCAGAAAAATCCCCAAGGCCTAAGGCTGTGGAATTTTTGTTTATGTTGTTGTAGTTGGTAGTTTTCATTTTAAATCTCCAGTTTACAAATGTGAAGCTAAGAAAGAACTCTTACAGACAGAAAATGTTGAAATACGTAACTCTAAATTGTTAATCTTAAGGATTGATGGTTTTACATATCAGGAATGATTTTTCACAAATCTGAAACTCAGTAATTCCAAACTATATGAGTAATGATTACCAATACTTATTTTATTTTCTTTTTAGACTCTGTAGTAGAGATAGAATACTACTTGTCTGGTAAGAATGTAGTTTTTGTTAGAACATGTGTAATCCAATCTGCCAGTTTCCATATAAAAATAGGTAAATCTCTGCCAAAAAAGTCATTATGTAGGAGCCTTGAATCATTCCCAAAGCAAGCCTATCCAAAGTATAATTGAGGAAAATAGAGCAACATGATGTAATGTAAGTGACAATATAGGAGCTATGGAAATGATTTGTGCATCAGGAAATTTGCAGTAGGAGTAGGTTTCTCCCTCTTTCTCTCTCTCTCTCTCTCTCTCTCTCTCTGTCACTTGATGGTGAGCTGTTATGGAATAAGGCCAGAGAGATTCAACTCTTAGCAACAATGGAGTTCTTTTATACAATTTTTTTTTTCTTTTTTTTTTCCAGATACTGTAACTAAAGGCCAGAAGACAACCTTCATGGTTTTTTAAAAATCTATTTATTTTCACTTCCTTTACTCTCAGCCTCATTTATGTCAAGACTTCTCAGGTCACTGTTTTGAGATGATGACACAGAAAGTTTTATGCATTTTTGGCAGAATTATGCATGGAAGCTGTCTGAAGTTTCTCTGCTGGAAGTGTCATTTAGAAAGGTTACCGTGACATTTCCAAAATTGGTTCTTGTTAATATGAATGAAACATGTTTTCCATGTCATGCCTATATTTTGTGTACATGTATACATATATTTATTAAGGACACACACGCATACAGTTGCCATATCCACGATATTGACATTCAAAATAATTTTTTTTTTTTTTGTCTATTTGTTCACTATTCTGCCTTGAATGCATCAATAAAGAGTAGCAAACAAAACAACACTTTCAAACATGGAGAAGAGAAAATAGACAAGTTTCCTTCCAATAATACAGTTTTCATCAGCAAGTTTCACCCATTTCTGTTGCTAAATAAAGTGCTGTTTATGGCAGATAAATTTAGTATAATATTTTTCAATGTGTCTGATTGACTTTCATTCAAAGAAAGAAATTAAGTGGCAATTTAAATACAAAACCTAAATATATAAGTATTAAACCTAACAACTGTTAGCAAAGTCTTTGAAATATAAAAAATAAATTTTCTTAGAATAAATTCATATCTTGAATCAATTTATGTTAAAAGGCAAGGTGTGCTTAAACTGAGTTTAAAAAGTTGGAAAAAATTTTTCTATCATTGCCATCTACTTTTCTTCTAGATTCTGTTGTTAAAGCATTTGTTTGTAAAATTACCCCATGATTTTGAGGGCAGAGGGAATGACTCCTGTTTCTCTTACTAAAAAGCACAGTCAACAATAGATTCTTCCTATTTCATCATTCATGTTTTCATAGACTTATCTGCGATGTCAGCTGAATAATCCTAGCCTGCTCCATAATTCCTCACAAAACCTAAACAAAACAAACAAGAAAAAAACCCCAGAACATCTGCCTTTGGTCATCTCTCAACCTCTTTACCTTTTCTAGGCTTAAGACGATAAGGACTTTCAATGTGGCAATCAATGAATACCATATGATAGCATATCAATATATATTTTTTATTCTTTCTGTATAAATCTTAATGTTTGATTTTCTACATTTACTTAAGGTTTTCATATAATTTGCTTTTAGAAGATTTCACCTTGTAATAATAATCACTGCATCATTTCACATCAGTCTAAATTGATTATATATGCTCATTTATTGTCCAGGCATGGTTGTAATACGTCCTTGTGGTTCATAGGACTATCTTTTTATTTACTGGTCTTAATCTTAATTCTTATTATTATTATTTATTTTATTAATTTTATTAATATATTAATATATGAATATATTATTAACTATTAATTGTTGTTGTTGTTGTTTTGTTTTTAAAGAGAAATCTGTGTTCAAATTAAAGCATTACTTTAAAAGCTGTCACTGTGATTTCCTGCTTGATGGGATGGATAGGTTATCTTATTGGCCTATTAAATGATAATAATGATTCTATAATATTCCTTTAGAATGCAACTAAGATTAACTGTAAAAAAGAGAAAACATAAGAAGAAGAAGAAGAAGAAAGGATCCTATCTGCTTTATTGAAAATAAAGATTATGACATCATTGCTATTTTTTACATCTTCAATTAAGTTGAAAGTGATTTTTCAGCCAATTCAGTCACACTGGAGGACAGAATATTTCACTATAAAACTGCAGAGATTATAGAGAAACCCATGGCATTTTTGAGGAGAAAAAAATCATATTCACATATCTTCTTTTATTTACTTTTATCTCTTTATGTTTACTATTTACATAATACATTGAACGCAGTAGATAGATAACGTTATGAATACAGAATCACAGGAATACAGAATGGCCAGGGTTGGAAGGGGCTTCAAGGATCATGAATCTCCAACCCCTCTGCCACATGCAGGACCACCAAGCTCCCCATTTAATACTAGACCAGGCTGCATAGGGCCCCATCCAACCTGGCCTTGAACACCTCTAGGGATGGGGCATCCACAACCTCTTTCGCAGCCTGTTCCAGCATCTCACTACTCTCTCTGTAAAGGACTTCCCCCTGACATCCAACCTAAATCTTCCCTCCCTCAACTTAAAACCATTTCCTGTTGTCCTGCTGTTATCAACCCTTTCAAAGAGTTGATTCCCCTCCTGTTTGTAGGCTCTCTTTAGGTACTGAAATGCTGCAATGAGGTCATCCCACAGCCTTTTTTTCTTCAGGCTGAACAAGCCCAGCTCCCTCAGCCTGTCTTCATAGGGGAGGTGTTCCAGTCCCCTCCTCTGGAGGGAACATCTTTGTGGCTCTCCTTTGGACCCTCTCTAATAGTTTTCTGTCTTTCTTGTACTGGGGTTTCCAGACCTGGACACAGTACTCCAGATGGGGCCTCACAAGAGCAGAGTAGAGGCAATCACCTCCCTGTCCCTGCTGGCCACCCCTCTTCTGATGGAGCACAGAATACCATTTGCTTTCCGAGCTGCAGGAGCATACTGCTGGCTGATGTTAAGCTTTTCATCCATCAAGACCCTCAGGTCCTTCTCCGCAGGGATCGTCTCAAGGGCTGCTTCTTCCAGTCTGTATGGATGCCTGGATGGATTTGCCCAAGTGCAAAACCTTGCACTTTGCTGTGTTGAAACCTCATTAGGTTCACCCAATACTTGAAATTGTTTCAGTTCATCTTGCTGTGAACAGATTCTGATAAAACAATGAAGTTGTGGAAAGCTCTTACTAAATTTTGTAATCACATCAGTAATTTCCTGATTTGGAGAAAAGCAAGGAAGCCTAAACTCTTTTGTTGATATGCTATTATTGCACATATGTTGCTAACAAGCTTTCTAAATATGTTCATTGATTTTTCTTCACAGAAGTTAGTAATAGGGCAAGAGAAAACACTTAGTTGACTCTCCTTCCCACTGTTGCATAAATACAGAGGACCATGCAAGTAATTTGATTTCTGTTACAATAAGGGCAAACTAGTCTGAAAAGTACATAGGGCAATGGTTGATTTGTCAGTCTCCACTACTTGTGTCTAGCAAAGTTAGAAGCTATATAGCCCTTAATAGATATTTATGTAGTGACTCAAAAAAAACAACTTAGAAGATTCTTGGATGATAATAATGTAGCATACGAATATTTTCCTTGTGTAATAGGCAGTATAAAGATATATTCAAAAATTATTGTTGGAAATCTTGGGCAATGGTGTCCTCTGGAGAATGATTGGGAGGAATGAAGAGTAGGCTCCAGATAGATATTGATATTATTGATAAATAATTTGATCCATTACATAACATTTTTTCCAGGACTGTGAACAATGTTTTTACTTGTTATGTAAATACCAGTGTTGGAAATGCTACACACCTACTGATAATGAGCAATTAAAAACATCTGAACTTCCAGGGGTGGCAACTGTTGAATATAGTTGTCTGATTGTGTGCAGAGGATTTTGTTGATTTAGGTGTTGTTTGTTTGGGGTGGTTTAATCAGTATTCATTTAATTTTTGACATTTCTTACTATCAACACTTTCCCTGAAGGCCCTACAAAACATGATTTTTGTGGTTGTTATTCTCATATCGGTTTATTAACATAAGATCTTGTACATCCCTTCTTTCCAATATTTCTATTTCAATAAATTAATTAATATTTGTTTGAATAGACTCTAAGAACCAACTGCTTTCTTGGGAACCAGTGGCCATAATATTTTCAACGTTTCTGAATTTTTAAACATTTGTAAGTCATTCACAGGCTCCGTCTGAAATACAGTTTCAAATAATTATTGTAACACAAACAAAAATAGTAGAATTTTCTTTGATATTTGCTGATATATTTCAGAGAGTTGTATGTCATTTTTTCCCCAGAGATTCTTACTGAGTTGCAGGTAACGGCGTAGACTGCATTTATTTATCCAAAAACTATTTTTAGCAAAAGATGACAAACAGGTGTATTACAGTCTATTTTATCTTGTCCTGGTAAGTACTCAGTTAACTATGTCAAGTGGCATTGATCTGAACTCAACGCTGTTGCAGAGAGAAAACAGTATTGGAAGAGTCTTTTGGCTATAAACATATTGAATCAATGAATTTTGTTTATTTTTTACTAGTACATGCTGCTAAAGGACAAATGAAGGTTAGGAAGGGTGGAAAAATAAGACCAATTTCACTAAATAGTCATAAAAAAAAAAAGAACTCTTTGCATGATCTGTCACGCTTCCAAAAGAACTTTATAACATCTAAATATCTAAGATATTTCTTAATATCTAAGAATTATTTTTCTTTTAAAGAATATCAAAATGAAGATATTTTTGATTGAAATGAAGAGAAATCCATAATTTTCAAAGTTTCTTAATGGATCAAATACTTTAATTTGATATCAAATCAATAAAAATTCATTCTTCATTGCACAGAACTAGCTTGCATAATGGCACTGTATTCAGCTTTCAACTTCACTGCATTTAATCTCTCAATTTAGGAGAAGAAATATCTGGTATAATAAGAATGCAGCAATGCACTTTACAAAGAACTAATGTATTTTCAATATTTGTTGATTTTATGCCAGCAAGAAGTTAAGGGAGATAGAAAAGGAGAGATTGTCCTTCAGATGTACTTCTTTCACAATAAATAAGTAAATATAGACTCTATGACATCCTGCTCTTCCTCTGAAATTATCCAATCTCAGAAATGTGTATAGTTCCCAGAATGCTGTTCACTGAATAGGTTTGTGTAATCTAAAGACTGTGGGAAGAAAAAACATCTTAAAACATCTTGGAATGCCTACTTTATATGATAACTAGTGTGTGATTTCTGTTATGGCTGGCTAATAGCTTGGTTTTCTTTTTGCTAGTCTTTTCCAAGCCATCAGAAAACTGAGAAGATTGGGTGGGAGTTTGTGCTAGTTTTCTGACATTTTGTCAGTCTTCAGCCTGGCAGCTTTAAAGGAGATTACTTTACCCTCAGATAGTTGCAATAGAATGCAGTGTTTTGTCAAGTGATTTGCCATAGGAAAATGTTGGTGCTTAAAAATCATTGCTATATATATATTGCATCATTGCATCTTTCTACACTTTCTTCACTGCAATTACAGATCACATCTAATGATGCAATCATGATCCAGAATGGAGAATTAGAATAAATAATCCAAGTTTTCAAAATGAATTCTTTCCTCAGGTTAATTTTATCGACATGTTTTTAGAATTATGTAATTTAAGACAAAATAATTGCACTCCATCTTTCTAATAAGATATCATTAACTTAGTTCAAAAATAAAACTTTTCTTAAACATGACAACTGTAGAAAGTAACACTTCTGAGCAAGCAAATAGATCTATGACTTGATCCTCTCCCCGTGAGTTTATGCACTTCTGGCTGCACTGCATGCATGCAGCAGACAGCAGCATAGAACCAGTGACACTTGGCTGTGCTGCCAGTGGAGAAATATCATGCTTCCTTTAAGACAGGAACTGATGGCAAGAAAAAGCAAGAAAGCATCAAAATAGTTGTAAAAACTGGTTTATTTCTTAAAAATAAATACAAAAATATAAATATAAAACATCGGCAGATAGAATTTGATGAAATGAAGTTGCACAAACTTTTTTTTTAAACCAGCTGCATATTACACTTATTAACACCACGTGTACATTTTGTTTCAGTTTTAATGTACAGAACAGAACATACTGGATTTTTTCTTCTTTGCCTTCTTAAAAGCTGCACTTGCAAGGGTAGGACATGTACCTAACAGAAGCGGCTTGTACATGAGGTTGCTTAAGGGATTATCACCCTGTTCAAATTTCTGAAGGTAAGGTATTTTTAATTTTAATTACTAAAATGGACAACACTGAATTTCCATAGCTTTGGCTCTTGGAAGGTGATTAAATAAAATACTGTATGCGTTCCAAGTGGCATCCTACTAGAAAGAATGAATTACATAAATGGACAAATTGAAAACAAATTCTAAAGGAAATCATTGTGCTGAGTGGCAGGAAAATTTTCCTGAATGTTAAATACTGTTGAGTGCAGAAGGTGTCTGTAAAATTACTTCCGCTCAAAGGAACAAAGAATGTAGCCTACTGTAGGTTAAGAAGTGTCTTTGTCACTTTCTCCTCCACCATACATTTCAGCAAGCTTATTAAACCGAGGGCCCCATTCTCGGAGGTAATCATAGTTTTGGTCTCCTTCAGTAGTACTCGACTCTAAGGAGCTCAAAGATTCAGCTATTGAATCATTTCCTTCGTAGGCGTAGGTTGCAAGCGAGTCATACGGTGGTGCAGAAGGATCAGTATCATGCTCTTTTAACCTTTGGTTAATGAAATCTCGCACATCTGTGTTATCTGGTGCTGAAGGAGTCCTCCGTGGTACAAATAACGTTTCAGGGATAATGTCTCGTCGAAGCTTCTTATCTTCTATAGCTGCAGGATTCCTCAGTGTGCCAATATCAAAGGCTTGGGTATCTTCCTCTCCACCGCCTTCATCATTATAACTCACAATGTTGTCTCTGATGTCCTCTTTAGACAGGATCAAAGGCTCTTTCTTTCGTTGCCTCTTCAGAGCAGCAAACAGCACCACTATAACTTTAAGGGAGAGGAAAGAATGGGTAAGGACAGAACAATTTGTAGTAGTGATTCCATCAGATACAACAGCTTTATTTCATCTACATTTTGCCAGTCCATTTCTACCTGATCACTGTCTATATCACAGTAGAGACTGTATCAAAATGTGCTTTTTTTGCAGAGAACCATGAGCTTTGTCTATGTGCTCCTCTGGTAATTTAGATGAGTTTTAAAATAGCCAGGTTTACTCTGAAGGTCTTTTCCCATTTTTTAGTATGGAGCATGTTCAAACTGTTTTCCATCTGAACTACAGATTATTAAGTATATTCTGAGAAACACAAAATGGAAACTTTAAAAAATTTACAAATTTTTTATTACAGCATAGAAACCTTTGGATAAACTGATTTAATATGGTAAAAATATTATTTACTGGCTAATTCTGTGTGAAATACATACTGCACGATGACTTTAAGCGTTTATTTAAACAAGAGATTCTCTATCTCAAAAAAAGTTAAAACAAAAGACATGAAAGTGATTTTTTATTACATTATTCCTTCTGCCTGATCATCTTTCTTAAAGACAAGACAATAGTAAAAATGCATTTAGAAGTCTGAAACTTGATTTCATTTTTACTACGTTCAATTGTCAGGCAGTTTTTGCCTTTATTTCCTTTAATTTTGCATTGAGTTTCTCTTGCAAAAGAAGCAAACCCCATGATCATTTATTCTGCCAACCTGCATGATTTTTTGTGTGTTAGACCTGAAGCATTTGCTCTAGGAGGAAAGATACATTTTTCTTACCCAGCAGGATGATGATGCAGAGGAGAATGGCAATCAGTGCCCCTGTACTGAGGCCAGCAGGGAGGAGAAGGGCCTCTGCGTTGCAGGACTGCATGTTCCCTCGGCTGTCACAGGCACAAACTCGGATGGTAAGTGTGCCAGTGCTGCTCTGGATTGGATAGTCATTGTCTGATATCACCACTGGTAAGAGGTATGTACTTATTTCGTGTCGACTAAAGCCATTTCTTCTTGTTAAAATTCTGGCAGTGTTATCTAGATAGATTAAAATATAATGTTATTTTGCATAAATAAAATAGGAAAATAAAAAATAAAAATAAAATAAAATAAAAGGAAAATAAAGAATGTATCGCATATAGTACGTGCAAAGTATAATATTTTATGTCACTGTTAGTATTTTGAAATGGGCTAGTCCTCATTTCATAGTCATATCTGACTTTTCTAGTGACATTCCCATTTAATCAGAAAGCTATTTATAATTTTTTACATACAGCTGGCCTGTTCCTCTGTGCCTTTGCAACACCTCTGAGTGCGATTTGAAAAGAGGATTTCTGAAAGCTTAAAATGTTTTATGGATTAATGCATGCAGTGCACGACACAGTTCCATTCCATGGCTAAAGCCCTGAAATGAAGTGGCCAACTGAGAAAAAATAACCTTCCACTTCACGCTGTTCAACAAGCACTCTGTTCTGAAAGATTCCTCCTATGGATCTTCTGTGACAACACATAGGGGAATGCTATCAGTAAATACAGAATGAGATTTTCCACACCAAAAGACTTTCAACATACTGTAGAACAATGAATTATGTACCTTTGCACATGGAGTAGAATTTTTGTTGGAAAAAAAAAAAAAGACAGTTTTGAGAAGTGAATTTACTAAATTATACTTGTGGCCCAAAAAATAATACATATGTAGTATGCTTCAGCATCAAATCTATTCACTGAGTAGCCAGAAAAGAAATGAAGGTAGTATGTAACAGTAAAAGAATATTACTTCTATTGTCAAAGCTACCTTATACTTCTAAAACTGTGACCCAACACTAGAGTTGCTAACTTGCAAATCCAAAAGGGAGAAAATTCAGATTGAATCCATTAGAAAGAAAATTTCATTGTCATTACACAAATGAATTTCTTGAGGTAAATGGTAAATGTTTTGTGAGCCAAATTCAAGATGAACTAAATAATTAATACAAAATAAAGAAAATAATTTCACATAGAAGAGAAATACCAAGGTCAATACCTCTGCATGGTCACTAGGACATAATTTTTGTTTGAAAAATTAAATGACTTTTTTCTTCATGGCCTCCATGAACTGAAACACAAAGTTCTCTTTTACTGCATCCTTTGATTTGTTTTGTGTATCTATGTCATTTGTTTTCACTCAACATGAAAAACAATGTGTCTGATGTATTTTAAAATACCTTTCTCTGCTAGTGAGAAATCTATATGGTACCTAAATGTTCAACTTCAATTATTCTCTTTACCTACTTATATAATTTATTTCAACCAAATCTTCCTCATGGTGTTTGCAGCCTGTTACTTCCTGTAATCTTCATCATTTATAGAGGATTATTCCCACTGCCAAGTCAAAAAACTTTAACATATTTGAAGGTATTATGATATCTCCCTTCGTTTATTTCTTCTGTAGTCTAAAGCGCTCCCTATTGAACTGGTGATGAAGGCTGAAATGGATGTGTTGTACATGTCTCCTGATAAAAGCTGGACTGATCAAGGATCAAAGCAAAGCCAAAGTGGCCATGTGTTATCAGCCATAATTTTCATTAATCATCAGAAAGAAGCAAAACAGAAAATCAGGTGACATAAATGTGACAGAAAGCTAAAGTGAAACATCTGAACTTGGAAGGTGAAGCCATTTTTTAAGCTTTCTTCTGTCCTATCCTCCCTTTATTTGGTTATTCACTCCAAACCAACATTCACTGATTTTCTTTATAATTCATTTTATCCTATTTTTTTTCCTAAGTAAGTTTTGCCTTCCATACACAGATGAAAATATAGAAGTCCCAAACCACAAACATTCAAATTAAATTTATCTTGCTGTTAACAGCAGCCTTATGGGCTTCTCTATTTGTTGATGGAATATATAAGTAAATTCAAAATATTGCAGGAATGCATGCCAGGTAGTAAAGATCAAACTTCCACGGATCAGAGAATTTTACCTTCATTGTCCTGAACAGTGAAATTAGGGTTAACAGCTGCTAAACTGAAGAAAAATTTTTGTCCCCCAAGAGGATCATCTTTGTCTACTGCACTTATGGTCTGGATAAGCTGCAGGAGAAAAATAAATGCAAACAACAACAACAAAATAAAACAAAATGCATCTAGGTTTTGATGTTTGAATATCTTAAGACAAGCAGAGTGAAGAAACTTCTTATTCAAACTATTTGCATATTGATTTAATATTTAAACTGTGGGACATATCAACTGAACAAATTTTAAACAAATATGTAAGCTTTGTAACAAGAGCATCCATATAGATTTTCTATGGTGGTACATGCATAGAAGAAAAATGGCAACCTAATTCTCCTTTTTTTCTTATTTCAGTATATGTTTATATATTTTTGTAACTATATAAGTGACAAAACTAAAATCAACACCTAAGAGAAGAATTCAGAGCAGATTTTTTGCTTTCGGGATGAAAATGTTATTTCATCAAAAGCATTGCTTCTAATAGGGAAGTTAAAGTTTCAAATAATATTTCAAAATAACATTTTTTTCTAAAGCAAGATTTTCCTATCTCTTATTAAAGTAAATTTTTTTAAAAGATTTTCAACATTAAAAAGTGTATGTTAGAGTATCTTTCTACTAAATACCAGATTATATTTCTACTTGTAAGACACATTATAAGATACTGTGCAGATTCACCACCTCAGATTAAATCCAGTGTCACAGATATGTCATAGCTGTTTGGTACTTGGTTGGAATGCTTTCTGTGATTCCTGCAAAAAGATTTGTGTAATACTTTTGTTTGGAAGTAGCAGCAAGGGATTCATTAACATTTGCTTATCTGTCAGGTAAATGAACTTGTGCCTTTTTATCCACTGAAATTTCTAGATGGAAGGCTGACAAGATGCCACTTTCCAAATAAAATACATTTTTTAAAATCTTCATTGATTGTGTTTCAGTGTTTGGTTTTCTTTTTGTTTGTTTTGTCCCACAGCAATAAAAAAATACTTATGATTAACATTTTTGGAGGGTGCATATATGCAGTTATATGTGCCAATAATAATTTACTCTTGTCCAGGTTTCAGCTCAAACTGAGTTGATTTTTCCTTCATAGTGTCTGATGTGATGCTTTGATTTGGCTTTGGGTGAAAAACAGTGTTGATAATACACTGATATTTCATGATGTTGCTGAGCAGTGCTACACAGAGGCAAGGATGTTTGAGTTTTTCAGCTTCTTGTGGACTGGCTGGGCATCATTTGGCAGGTAGAGAACAATTGCTTATGCATCACTTGTCTTGTATATATATATATATGTATATATATATATATAATTATCTTAACTGTTATCCTTTTTTTCCTCTTCCTTTGTCTGTCCTAGTACATAGTTTTTATCTCAGTCCACAAATTCCACTTTCTTTCTTTCTTTTTCTTTTTTAAAATTTTCTTCCTCATCCCACTGGGAATGGGGGGGAGCAGACTGAGAGAGTAACTATGTGGTGCTTAGCTATCTTCTGTGTTAAACTACAAGAAATCTTTAACCTAGATCTTTAACCTAGATCTTCGTTATTCTTCATATCTCATCCATCATTTTAAATTGCAGTGTTTTTCCAAGCATGCAATAACTTCTAATTTTTGACATTATTTCTTCCCTGTGGCATACTTGTTAAACTCTGTTTTTCCACTTCCTGTTCTTCCAAATCCAGCCATTTCTCTTCATATCGCAGGTTTTGTCAGAACTGATCATTTTTAACATCAACAATTGCACTGTTCTCCTGCTTGCCTTTACAAATGCATGATTAACTCCCAACTTCTCTCTTGTACATCCTGAATACAGCAACAAATTTCTTCAAGAGGCAGGGACCGGATTTGTTTAATGCATCATCTTGCAAGCTTTCTTATCCGGGGTTTTCTCCTCTAAATTTATTTTATCACACAAACCTACATTAACTTGCTGGGAAAGCAGAATAGATAAAAGATAAAAGATAGAAGCATAATATTTTCTGCTAAGGGATGAAGATTTTAATTATTTAATGACTGTATAAGTAACTAGCAAAAAAACTTTAGTGATTTTCACAAACTTAGAGGTATTTTTTAAGTCAAGAAAAAACAAGTCAATTTTACTTCACAAGTGAAGACCATGAAAGTGGTCTGTTGTAGGTGTTAAACTGATGAAAATCAGGTAATCCTCTTGTGATTGCCCATACCTATAATTTAGAATGAGTACACAAATTTTTTTATTGCCTGAAATTTTTCAGAGATTTTTAATCTACTAGAGCAATGTCAATCAATGACAGAACTCTAACAGAACAGCAGTTAAGTAGAACAGCAGTAGACAGCAGGAAAATATCTTCTACCTGTCTATAATTTCTTGTAGCAATTGAAGTTCTCTGGGAACTTCTCTATTCAAATACTCATTCTATTTGTCACTTAGATAATTTGCTTATATTACGATTTAAAAAAAATCTGCTTGTAGGTTCTTAAGTTGTTTTAGGTTGTAAAAAACATCCTTCAGACTTGAAAATTTTTGCATAATTAAAAAATACTAACAAAGACTCGAATAACTAAATATTATGCATTTTCCCACTAGATGCTGGTGTGTATCTTTAAAAGGCAAAGTTTTAGGGACAATCTTAATGAGATAATGTGTATAGATACATTGTTATTTACAACATCTCTACATCTAATTGCAAAAAAAAAAATCACAAAGATAAGCATCATTTGTTTTGCTTTTGTTCTCAATTGGAACCAGAGATATATTTTTAATTCTATTTTAATATATTTACAGAAATTCTTGCAAGTGAAAATATTACTGAATTTTTACACAGGAAGTCCATTAATAGCCCCTTTTCAAAGAAAGACACATATTCATAAAGCAAGCACTCATCATCTCACATGTCAGCGTGGAAAGTTCTCCTTGCACTACCTGTAGTGCACCTGAGTTCCACCTGTATGTCATCATAAGAAGCATGTGCTTTTCAACAGTGTAGATGGAGTTATTTTACATCAGTGCACGTGGTCTTTGAAGGAAGCAGCATCTTTCTGTCAGCTTTTCAAAGCACTGCACATTTTCTGAAGTGTATTCAGACAATACATGGCTACAACATACCAGTAAGACCTGTCCAGCAGGTTCCTGATATATTTGCCAGAAAGCACTTAAAATACAGATGTAGACCACAGTCAGTGATATAGGTTTTTAGATGATTTTTTTGCTTGCCTATTCCATATCTCTTGAAGAGAATAACAGCACCACCAGAGACTTGGATGGCAGATAAGATTCCATGTCCAAAAACATTATTTGGCTTGCTTTCTGTTGACTTGAGCAAAAAAAGTTGTCACATCTTTTTGAGGATAGGTTGAAGTATGCTTCTCAAGTACATTACTGTTTTTTGTTGTCAAAATAGCTCCTTTATACTTGTTTCCTTCAATGTCTGTTATTTCACAGGTTCTTGTCAAAACAAAGAAGTGACACTGATAACCACTCTGTAGAACAGCCACTGTTTACAGTTTTTTCATACTAGCCATTAGTTCCTTCTATTCTCCAAGTCCTGTCTAATGAAGGCATGGGTTGGAGTAATATCTTGTTTTCTAACCTAGTCCAAGCAACTACAATGTGACAGTGATTCTTCCAGTAAGTGTTCTTTTACAGATTTTCAGCCTGTATTTATTGTGATTGCTGCTCCAGTGTTTCAGTTTCAGTCATCTTGGGGCACTGTATGCATGTTATGAAAATGTGCCTTTGTTCACACAAATTTTTAATCATTTTCACAAATCTAAACACTTTAAGCATGCTCCACCACTGTGTTCTGCAGGTAAATCCAATGAATCAACGATTTTCATCTGATTATTATCCAACTGTTTACAGGCACAGAACTGATGGAAGTAATTATGAGTGTAATTAACCATGAGAGCTGTGTTGTACTAGCTTTCCCTTTTGCACAGGTGCTAGGCAGCCACCTGGAATAGTATCTGTATTTTCCTTAACACAGACTCATTCTTGAAGCTTCAAGGACTCATACAGCCTTTAGTATACTCTTATTTGCCTGACTCAGAAACCTCTGGGCAGTTATTGATCGCAGGGTAACTATTTAGAGTCTGTTAAATATAAGCAAATCCACTTGAAGAACAAGACAACATTTCTCATTGGGTACACCTCTTTATTTGTAATCAAGATGTGTATTAGTCTCCTAGTAGCCTTTTCCTTTCTCAGTGTCTTCTAAGTATAAATCTACATTTTAGTAGAATCGAAATGGTAGGCAGTAAACTCAGCCTTACAGGTCACCTACTGTTACATTTTACATTCTAAATATAAATATTTACATTTTGAAGATTACATTTTAAATATAGATATTTTGTCTTACAGCATATATGCTGCTGGTAATGTACATTCTTGTTATTTCTTAGAGAAACTGAATGATACTGAAATATTAATGCTTTCAATTCTCATTCTCATCAGTTTGTCTGTACGATTTTGTATCATTTTTTTAAAATAATGTTAAATAAATGAATAAACATCTATCCAAGCACTCATATCTAATTACAAATCCTGTTGAACTACATGGGACACTGAAGAAAAAAAAATATGACCAAGGTCTACTATCCCTATGCCTTTTCATGAGAAATTGATTTAACATAACAGACTTCCAGAAAGAAAATGAAAGCCTATGAAAGCCTACCAAGAAATAGCTATTTGTATCAGAAAGTTTAAATACTGTCAATGGAATTTCAAAGAATAGAAATCTGGCTATGTGTTTGTTGTTGTTGTTGTTTTTCCCTGAAGTTGTAATAAAATTGTTCTTCACAGCTTTCACAGCTAGAGTAGCTGCTTTGGTAATTGTGCTGACACCACGTCATTATTAATCCAAAGGGGTTCTTGCATAACATGATATGTATTAATATGAATATAATATTGACAGAAATTTATTTGTTTTTGAGATATGATGAGGGGCAAGCCTGGTAATTATTCATTGCTCCAAGCAGTGTATCAAAACACAAATATTACATTTGGTGCTTTTTTGATCTGTTTAATTGCAGTGGGATAGGAAGTGGGGAGAGAGAGTGTGACTTTGGGTTAGCTTAAACAAAATAAATGAACAGAAGGTGGAAACATTTTATCACATTTTTGCATATATTTTCTGATATTGTTAACAACTGTATTAATCCTACAATTTATATGGTTTCATGCAATTTATATGGTATAAAGCATTATTTTCTCATATTAATTTACTATGGGATACCTCCATTAATCTCACTCTAAGTTGCTTCTCAGTGTCAAGAAGCAGTAATAACTGGAAAGATGAGACAGTTTCTCCAGTTGAAAACAGACAGAAATATAAGGAAACAAAACTAGTCAAAGAATGTTGCTAGCTACTAGAAAAAAAGATAAAAAAGTAGAAAGGCGGTTGCTGTATTGGTTGTTTATTCCAAAACTACTCAACTTTGTGGTTTTTAGGTCTTCTGAAAATGTAAATGATTTTTTTTTTTTTACATAAATAAGCTAAGCATTTGTTTTTAAACTCTATGCAAAAATAAACAAATAATCATAAAATATGTTATTAAATAACAACAACAAAAAAACCTGTTTGAAAATTCTATATTGAATTCCATTACAAAAGTTTTATTTTACTGTAATTAGTCAGAGTAAAGCGCTGAGAATTATTGAATAAAATGGTTCAAGAAGAAAATTCTGACATCACTATAAACACTGGAATATATAAAATGTAATGAAATTGTTGGAAATATAAAGATATCAAAAGCCATGTGTAGCAGAAATGCTATATGGCCTGAACCAGTGATTGAGCACCTGATGGGAAGACAGAGCCAATCCAGAGGAGCTCAGGTGCTTTATAGCATTGCACCATTTTTAAGCAATGTTACTGTTGGAAAAATATTCCTGATGAAACAAAGGTATTTTTTTTAATATATGATTCAAATGAGTTAATGATAAGCAATATAAAAAAGAAGTGGTGACAGAAATCGAGTCTGCTTGTATAACGTATGAGGACTTAAGATTCAGGGAAAAAGAAGAAAAAAACAAATCATACATATTTTAAGGTATCTTTGAAAGAGAATTCAAAATGATATAGACTGATTTTATATAATTCTGCAGCAAGTAAAAAGATAGTAGGTATGTATATATTCAGTAAAATGAAGGTTTATAAAAGGAAGACGGCATGCTTGGAAACCCTAACATAAAAACACAACTTTCCTAATTATTTCTGACTAAGTCTTTGAAAGCTGCAAGGAAACATGCAGTTTACATCTCTGCTCTAGCTCAGGAAGGAAGTCCTTCAGCAAACGGGCATGGTCTTTAAGAAGGCCAGAGCATTGCTGTGCTCCTGTGCGTATCCACATCTGTTACTGCAAGGCCTATACCATTGGCTGTATGTTTGTTACTCAGTAACATTCCATTTCACATAAATTTAGAATCCCACAGATACATATGTTTATATATATATAAAAGTGACCAGAATAACAAAGCATGGTGAACAGTCAAAAAGGAAAAAAAAGAAAAAGAAAAAAAAAAAAAGGGGGGGGGGGGGGAAGGAGGAGGAGAAAATTGAACAGAAAAGAGAAATAGCTGATGTGGGAGGATCCAAGCCATACTTAGTATGGATTAATTTAATTCAATCCCTCAAGACAGACTGAATTCTAAAATAATGACTCATTACTGATCTACCTGTAAACGAGAATATAATTACATTCAAATAGATTATTCTTGTTATCCTGAATTGAATTTTTCATTTCTCTTCCTGTGAATTGATTTTATTTTAAGACTTATTTAAAAATTCAGACAGTGTTAAATGATTATTTAATTATTATAATTATATAATAAATAAAATTGGTTATCATAATGTAGTATATCTAATATTGCCACTTCGTTCTAGCAAGGGAGACCCTTCTGAGCTTTATAATTCAAATAAACATGTATAATTTTGTACATACATTTAGTTCCTTATTTATTAGATGTAAGTACTTAAAGTGCTTTCTTATTTCCTTTTTTAACTGACGGCCATTTCTGAATGTGAAGAGAATTGTGGTTAATTTGTGCACTGATGCATTGCTGGTTTTTTTTCGGCCAGAGGTGCTGGTGCTGGAAGAAAAAAATCAGTATTCTACATTTTTAATTTTAATTCTATATCTAAAATTTGAATTAATTAAAATCTTATATTAGTATACACAGGCAACAATACAACTATCACAGGAGACAATATAACTATCAGAAATTTTAGATGTTTTGCCCAAGATTTCCATTTATACAGCTCTAATCATCTTGAAATGCTACTAATAGCAAATATTGCTTAATATTTTTAAGTATTTAATATGTTATAACCATGAAATGTAAGTTCTTTGTTGTACTTTCTGACTACTGTTGCTTTAGAAAAAAAGAATGGCAGCCTGAGTGCAAAACTTGTGATGCAAACTGAATGTAATACCTGTAGGACTGAAACAGTTAAGAGATACTAACACATCTCCCATCTGAAATGCTTGCACTGAGGTTCTACTGTGACCATTTTAAAGCATTTATTGCTGCCTGACTGTGCTCTGGGACGTGCTGTGCTGTAATAGGCAAACAGTTCTTAGTGTTTCTAATATGCAGCTGCCTGTTAGGAACTAGGTATTAAGCACTGCAGTCCTTCTACTTAAATTCAAATAGGCCTTCTGTAGTCTGTAAGAAGTAAATCAAAATCATGTATTGCCATTTCAAAAAAATTCATATTTTGTGCTTTACTTTCAGAAACTTTTGCTGGAATAATGAAAGACAAATATTACAATTGGAAAAGAAAAGGAAAGTGTGACAGATGCATATGTTGTGTAATCACCACTAGCATGGAACTATATGTAAGGTTTGCCACTTGTGAGTTATTGAAAAGATCGATAAAACTTTTTTTTCAATAATTAAGTATAACATTTTGCTTTCTCTGAGAAGGTAACGGCAAAGCTAATTATACCCATATTTCTTGAGCTGATCTAAATAGGCAAAAATACTACAGCATTAGGTTGAGGAATGTGCTAATTCACACGCTGTTGTTGTTGAAATAAATTGATATTTCACTTTAAGACTCACGTAGTACGATACCTGCTATGTTCATTTTCAACATCTGAAAGACGTTTTGGACATATTTTCTCCTAAATAACAGGCAAGAATAATCAACAATTGAGTACCGTAGCCAAATGAGACAGTAGAAAATGTTTTATAAAAGTCATACCTGTCCAGCTCTTGCATTTTCACAAACAAAAGTATCATAGAATACAGCAAACTGTGGGGCATTGTCATTAACATCCAAAATTCTTACATAAACAGGAACACGGGTAGTATCTTTCGGGTTGTCTGACAAGAGAGAAAGAAGAATGAATTTAACTTACTACTAAAAGTATTCTATCTTCCAAATTTAATGAGCAAGAGATATTCAAGATTAGGTTTGAAATTGGTGAAAAAGTAAGAGGATGACTTTGATTAAAAAAATGTATGTATTTGAATCTAGTGAGCAATTAAGACATTTACAAGAAATTAGTGGCTGCCACTGCTGGTGTTCAATGTAAATATAGCACATAGAAAATATGTCCATTGCTATAATGACAAATTTATTTTGTGGATTCAAGTGTATCTTTCTGATATAAAGTTTTGAATTATAAAATGATTTGCAATTGGTTTAACATAAAAGAGACCTATTATTAAACCTCTCCTATGTCTTAGTAAGCAGGGAGAAAATTCAAAAAAGTCAAAGTATACCAATAAAAATGAGAACCAATTAGAGTTTTTATGTTTAAATTGCCTTAAAAAATACAAATATAATTTTTCAGACCTTAGAAGTGGTTACTGTTGTTGGTTTTAACCCATCTCCTCAAATGTTCTGACCTTAGTATCATTTAGAATGTGCTCCCTTGCAGATCGATCTGACCTACAAAGAATCTGAAATAATGTCTTAGACTAAAAATGCAGCTACTGCTTAGAATTGTGCTGGATATCCAACAGCTTAAAAACTGTATGATTTTGCTACTTTAATGGAATAGATAAATAACAATAGAAATTATTCAAAATTACTTGGGATTTTTTTGTTTGTTTTGGTTTTATTTTCCTTTTAAGATGCAACAAATAAAACATGAAACGTTCAGGAAAAACTGATGTTACCTTCACAAGTAACTTACAACATTTTTGTTGGAGAGTGTGATGTTGGTCCTTTAATATGCTGAAATGTTTAAAATGGCAGGTTTTGGACACAGTTTTCACATCCTTTTGCATTTTTGTACTAACTTTCCAAATATGTTCTGTTCTTATAGTTGCTCTCTGACTGAGTCATGCTTCAGAGTTAACATTTTTAAACTAATTTCCTCCTTCCATACTTTCTCCAGAACTAATGTATCCCTTTGGAGAAGTTTAGCTACTCTACGTAGGTCTACAATGTAAATTCTCTCTAACTATCCTGACAAGGAAGTAATTTAATGTTATGATAGAGGCATAAAATTATAAGTTTCTTTAATACATAAGTACTTCTGAGTATTGCTTTTAAAGTAGTGGGCAGGGATGTGAAATAGAGCAAACTTAGGAACATGCATTGCCAGAAAAATGTATAGCTACTGGATGTGCTAGGTATAACCAACCCATGGCAGGAGACACCTGGGGTCCTGACTACAGAAATAGGTCTAGGAAGACTAAGAGTGGTCAAATGAGTGTATGTGGTGTTCCACTGAATTCTTTGCATTGTAGTTCCTTCCAACCATACTTCACTGCTGATTAGCAATTTCTGCTTTTTGTAGTGATGTAGAGTTAACCCTAAAAATTCTCTGGCTTTGAAAGCATAAGATCCACTCTAGCTATTTCAAAGTTCTGACTTTTGTCACTTAGAAAATTTTCTTGCAGGAGTATTAGTTTTAATCTCAACTGTCTAGCAGGACCTCATCTTTCTTCTTTGTACTTTCAACGTGAAAATATCTACAAGGCTATAATTTGAATAGTCCAAGAAATGTTGTAGTTTAGTGATCAAGTGCAACCTAGCTAACTTTTAAGATGTATTGATTCCAAGAATTGTAGATGTAGGTAAAAGATTTATTTTCCCTGAAAAAAAAGAAGAAAACAATATATATATATAAAACATAGATTATAGTCCTGAACTCTGCTACTGTAACATCAAAATCCTGCCATTTTCCTCAAAGTAAAGGGAGGAAACAATTTATTTAATTGAATAATATTTCAGAAGTAGCTTGGATATTAATGATCATTATTAGAAAAAGATGAGGTGGAAAAATGCTAGATGGACATAGCTGCTGTTAGCTATACCCAACTTAATTCCCCAGAATATCTCACATATTGGAGTGGAAAGGCTAGGGAAATTGAATGAAAAAATACCAAACTAGCTTACTGATTTCAGCTGCTATAACACTGAGATTGTGCCATTGTGATATCTCACGATCCAGTGGCTTAGAAGTATAGATGGATCCATTTCCAGAATGAATATTAAATATCCTGTCTAGATCTGTATGACGATCTAGAGAAAACCTATATTCAAAGAAAGAATAAATGTTGTTAATTAATAAAAAAAATGGAAGAAAGCATTTGTTTCAAAAGTCAGTACAGCTGTTGGGTTCTATGCATTATATTGAAAAGATTGCTTTTTGTAACACAAATATTCAGTTTCCGTAAATGAAGTGCTTCCTTTCTTTTCTCCTCCTGATCTTTGGTGGTTAATGTAGTGATTATATCTGAAATTGTACACGCAAATTTGTAAAAATTCTCATGATTAGCTCTCTAGAATGAGAAATAAAAATTGAAAGATTTCATAAGTTATAAGTATGATATAGCAGTGTAATATTCATCAGAACATTCACAGGCATGAAGATCACAAAAAAATGAAGTCAAAATTTCAATATAAGAATTAAAGAATTGTTTTAATCTTGAAAGGAAAATTCTCTTTGATGTTCAGTTCCTTCAGACTGAGACTGACAGCTAATTTCTGAGCTTTTCAAAAGTCCTCTTATAAACTCCATTTCTGTGCTTTAGGATATGTTAAATTAACAGAGATGGAATTAAAAAAAAAAATCTATAAAAATTAGATCATATGCAGAAATTTAACTTTTATGAATGTTAAAGAATCTTTCATGGTGTTATAGCTGCTATAAATCTTCAGGAAACAATTTCTTCTATCACAAAATGACAGATATGTCAAACAATGATCAGTGAACTGTTCTTTACTTCATTTTTTTCTAATATTCAACACTGCCTTCAAAGTCAAGATTAAACCTTTGATGTGGAGTAAAATGTAAGATTTTACAAAATAAAGATCATTTGTCTAATTCTGGCAGTATCGGGTCAATTTATTGTGCAATATGTTAAAAATAGTCATTTATGTTTTTATTAACTTTTATGACTGACCTAAACATTTCATTAAATGTGCCAATTTTTACATATAATATTTAACTGGATTGAGTGAAATTGAAAAATGGTGCAATATGAAAATATCTGTAACAGTTTGATGAATTTTATTTCTACATTTCACCACTTTCAACAAAATAAATATGTATAAACTATTAAGCAAAAAAAAAAAAAAAAAATCCAAATCAACACCAAAATGAGTAAAAACAAAACAAGAACAAAATTAAAGAAAACTTAAACAAAGAAAAATTAAAGAACTGTCAAAAATCTTCTGAAACTATATGAAAAACTTGCTCAAGTATTTTTTTTCTTCACCCAGTTGTCTATAAGTAAGTTATAGAATTTAACAAAATCTTATATTTTTCAGAGAAATTATATGTATGACTATTCTGTTTATATGATAAAAAACTGATTTCCTTAAACCATGGAGCTTTAAAGAAGAAAATAACTTATTTTGACAATTTAGAATTTCAATTAACAGAAACTAATATTTGAAAAAAAGTATTTAAAAAGAAAGTTAAAACCTGAATTAGTTTTACAAACTGAAGCTGTGATTTTTTTTAATTAAACATTAGCATTTAAATATACAAATTGTCTTAATGCCAAAATAATATGACAGCTTCAAAAATATTTTGGTCAGCTCTTCAGGTTAGGGGTGAATACATATTACTTTGCATTTAGTATTGGTGTTGGTAGAGGTAAAATCTTGTAAAAACTTACTCTAGGTACCTGATTATTCTTTGAAGTTGAGAGACAAAGCAAATACTGAAGAGAATACAAGAAAATACAAGAGAAGAATTTGAGCTATGCAGTATGAATTGTTTTAAAGTTCCTGTCTTTAACTGTGTAGCATTAAAAGAAAGGTTTAAAAAAAAAAAAAAAAAGTTGTGTACCATGAAGAACATTATCAGAGTTTTTAATTTTCTTTTTGTAATAAACTAAATCTAAACAGTCCCCTTCATTGTTTGATTTTTCCCCATCATTATTTTCATTTTGCCAACCTGCCTCTTCTAAGTTATTTTCTTAAGGGGAATGTCTTAAGACATCAACAGAACACAGAAAAATTATATAAAACACTTTTTAAATTGCTGTTCTTTGTAAGTAATACTGATGAAGGAAATAAATTCCTTCAGTTCATTGAGTTGTGTTAGCAACAAAATGAGTAAAAGTGCCAAGTTTGTTCCTTTTCCACTCACAATTATGAAACATAACTGCTAAAATTGTCAGCTGTCTCATGAAATTAGAGTGGATAAGGATGCACTGCTAAGTTATTTATATATTCTACAATTTTAGAGGCTTGGCGCTTTCATCTGCTATCTTTTCTATACACTTAAATCACCATAGGAGAAAATTAGATTCAATTTCAATTCCTAATACAGTTTTTTCCACCTGGGCCTCATTCAGCTGCATGTGACAATTTACTTCAAAGTTAGTAAATAATGTGGGTTTTTTTGCCAAATATAGTTTTTGTACTTTGTTAGGCATTTCAGGCGAGACATATCCAACTTGGACAGCTTTGTCTTATCTGTTTCTTAAGAATTATGTATTGTAGCAACAGTAATCAAACTAACTAACTAACTAAACAAGATACAGTTAACTATATCCAGCTAGATGTGATCTAGCAAATAGCATCAAGCAATATCCACAGAAGAGATATTTTGATGATTAATCATTGAGTGACTAATTTCTTAGGGAATTTGAGGAAACACCAGGATAAATCTATTCTATGTACCAATCACATTGGTAGCCTTTATAGCAGGAACCAGAGCTTGGCGCTGCATATTTTCCAGGACTAAATGGCAAAAAAAAAGTGAAATCCCTCACCCATACACTAGTTTTGCAATTTTTCATATTCTGAAGCAAGCAGTCCTGAAGAGCCTACTTGAAATCAGTGTGTAATTTTAAGTTTTCTGAGATAGGAAGTTTATTAAACTAAGAAGCGTTTATTCTCTGTCTTGTGTGTAAGTGAACACCTGCTCTCTGTAGTGTCTGAGGCTTACAAATAGATAGCATCATTTTCAACTCTGGTTGGCACACTAGTAAATATGGGAAAGAACATTAGCACCTTCTACCATGTCTCTTAATATTTTCTTTACCAAATTTCTTTCTTTACAGAGAATCGGAGATTACCTTATAGGGCTTGAAGCTGAATCAGGATCTCGTGCCATTACCGTTCCTATTATTGTCCCCAGCTCAATATCTTCATGAACCTCAAAAAGGTAAGAAGATCTACTGAAGACAGGAGGCTCATCTACATCCTCTACAGAAATTTTCACAATAGTTGTATCTTTGAAAGGCCCAAGGTAATAGAAGCGTGGATCCACATGGGTATTCTCAGCTTCTACTTTCAAGGTATAAAGCCTTCTTGTTTCATAGTCCAATGGCTAAAAATGAAGATGATGATAAGCTAGTAAATTACATTACGTATGAACAAATGTTGATCTATATATACAGTAAAACAAAGACTGAAGCCTTCACAGATCTTGTTCCAAGTTGGGAGAACCCTAACACAGTTCAAATTTTCCAGAGTAAAAATCACTTTCCCTACTAAGGAAATCTCAGTTTTTCAGAATTTTCAGAAATTTTAAGGGTAGTTTCTGTAACTAAATAATACTTGAAATAACCCCAGTTGCAGAAAGATTTCTCAGCACAAATTTACTAGACATTTGGTGAATTTTGCAGTTCTTTCGCAAGCATAGGAAGATGAAATAATGTTATAAGCATTTAAGTCTTAAAATACTGATTTAAAATTCTGACACTGCAGAACAAGGTGCATAATAGTGATATTATTCAAAAAATATACACACCTCAAAACTCTGTATTTTAATTGTCAAACAAATACCTGGCCTTCAAAATCAGTGGTAGATTTCTTTTTTTTTAAGGACAGGGATTCAAAGTGCTCTATATATAGTAAGAGCTTAATTCTGTTCCTCATCACTGAATTTCCTGAAACATCTTTTTTTTTTTTTTCCGCAAAATAGATTTAACATTTTTGTCAGCAGTTCCTTTTTAAAATGGAAGCAAAAGGGTAAGGCTAGAAACAATTGTAGATACAAGAAAAAAAAAATAACGTTCATCTGTTCCTTCAAATGTTTCCAACTCTCATAGATGGAAAGTATTAGCTAATAAATCATACTTCCTTAATTCCCTATACATCTCATGGAGATACAAAAATCATTTTCCTTCATCAAAAATGGGTGGTAGAAAACTTGTTTCTTTTCTCTTTGCTGCCTTTAAATGCAAATATTGTTCATGCAAGGTGCTAGGAAGACAGCCTAGAGCAGAAGGATGCAGTCCAGACAAATTGTAGTCTTCATGCTGCTTCAAACTTTCTTTTGAAAGCAGTCAGAGCAGAAGAAAGAATATCTAAGAATATACGTAGGAAGTGCATCATAGTGTTGTTATATAAGCTAAACATGTGACTACTGGTATTATCTTTAAAGCGCAGCACACTGCTGTTAAGGGATGCTGCCTTCCAGCGTAGAGCAAAACAAGACATGTTCTCCAAATATATAAAATTGTGACACAGCAACAATGAAGTTAAGCAATTATTTAATCTTTCTCTTACACTGATATGTAGAAACTGATGGACGCGGTAGAGAAACACCAGTTTTTTTGTAGTTACTCACCAGTGAAAACTGAAATCATAAAGTGTGTAAATAATAAATACTTTCAAAATAGAACAGTCTGAGCATGTTTTTTTCCTTGCTTGTTAATATAGTTGTCTGTGCTCTCTGAATGAGAAGCTACTTATCAATACAAGAAAGCATCCTGGTAATTTCTGAATGTGTCAGGTTGCTAACGTCAAAACTAGAAGAATTTATTCATTGTAATTCATTGGTAACATTTTTGGAGCTGATACCTTATAACATGAATTTCTCACATTTCATCCAGTTGTTAGTGTATTTTTTAAATATTTTATTGATTTAATATAATAGAAGTTTGTGTGGGAAACCTCAAGCAAGCAAGAAAGAAACAGGCCAAACCTTCGCAGATTTCTAGGAAAAGGAAAAATATCTGGTCCCTAACTAGGTATTTTCAAACCTTCCCAGATAAATTTCAATGAAAGAACACAAAATAACGTATATTACAAAAAGGAACTCACTGTCGTCTTTGCAGAATGTATCTTTACCTTGGTTGTCATTAGCAAGAGATTAGGAGAGGGATGCTGTGGTATAGTAGTGTTTTGTTTGTTACATAATGCTTAAGGTGTTATTTTGTGTTAGAAATACTGCATAGATTCTTTAGAAATGCTCAAAATCCCAAAGAAAAGGACTGAGGCACTTCCGGAGGAAAAATTGTTGAGGACCAGGAGAACGACATTTCTATCTCTGAGATCTTACACCTATGAAAGTGCTTAGCGACAGAAAACAGAACTAAAGCTAGCTCTAAAACAAGTACACTACTATTATGCACTACTTGTGTGTACCAGCTGACCTGCCCGAAACAGGAATAAAACAATATAACTTGTGGTAGTTTCCACAATTGTAATTATGTTTCTTGGCATATATTGGTCTCCTAAATTGAAACTGAGCGAATGACAATCTGAAAGAAGGAAAGCCTATGTTATTCAGTAGTGAGTTAACTGCATATTGATTGCTGAAGAGAATAGCTTGCATGAATATTCGATAAATATATTTGAAATCACAGAAATAATTAGTACTAACGTTGTGAATGGCCTATTTTTTTGCATACTTAGCTGGCAATAATGCTTTAAACCTGCATCTCTGTGTCTCACTGATATTGCTTCCCTGTGTCATTTCTAGTTCATCTTGAAGGGAAACAGTACCATTGAGTCACCAGTGGGGAAATATTTGCAAATATTAAGCATTAGAATCAACATCACATGACCTAAGCACTTTTTTAGAAAGAACACTTGTTCCATAGCATTGACACCAAAGCCATTCAGTGAAACTTTTTAATAGGCACCTTCCGCACAGTAATGATGCCTTCCTGTGTGTCCCTCTGCGTTACAATGTCAAACATATCTGTCCCATCACCATCTACAATTCTGTACTCTACTTCTGCATTTTTTCCAATGTCTGCATCTGTGGCTTTGACGCTGCCAATAGCTGTCCCGACTGGAGAAGACTCAGGAATGCGGAGGTGGATGGTACCTGTCAAAGAGACAAAGAGCCACTCAGGAGCCCCATAAGCCATTACACATGCATTAAGTAACATCATGTGCAGAATTTTGTTTATCTTTTATTCTAGAGATTTTCCTTTGTAATGTATTTGAGGCAAAAAATTCTGTAGAGGAGAATTTCAGGTAGAAGAGTGAAAACAGTAGAAAAACAAAATCAGAGAAAAAAATCCTAGAAAAATAGTTGAAAAGGCCTTTTATTTTCTATTTTTATTTTCCAGAAAATAATTGATCACATTTTTTTTTAATTTGCATAATTTAATTCACATAGTATTTAATGTGAATCTTTTGGGATGCATTTTACATCTATACAACCATGAAAGCAATAGAAGCACCAAAACTTCCCTGACTTCTCCCGCCAAGTATAAGAAGCAAATTGAAATTTTCACTTTCAAAATTAGATAACCAGGTAAAGTGTTAAATAAACAGGGGGAAAGTTATGAAAATCCACAAGTAGGTGGACTCAGGAAGTAGCATGCATATACCCAAGTAAGGAAATCGATAAAGGAAATTAATAATTATGTGTGATCAGAAAGAATTACGAGGAATGGCAGTGGCCCAACCCCAACATATCCTCAGGAAAACAGAAGTGAGGATTTTCAGTTTCTTTTAATAGAGTATGTTGCAAGGCAAATACAGAGTGACAAAAGTACTGCTTCTGTTTTTGAGGAGACTGACTGAAAAAACAGAAGCACTCTTTTTAACTCAAAAGTTTAAGAATTTCTTTTATTCTGCAGAATTACTTTGCCATTATTTGTAGTTGCCAATATGAAAAAAGAAATAAAATCTAAAAAAAAGCCTCAAACACATTCACATATACTTTATTTACTAAATATTGATTAGTAAAGAGTAAAATTGAATTTCTTACAATTTTCAGCAGCTTTTGATATGAAACTGGTATACAACACCAGAATTAATACTTTATGACCATAAACACTCCATATTCTATTCATATGAATTAATTTCTGTGCAGTTGATTTTTGGTGTTTCAGTCAAGTGATTTGTCTTGCATTTGCTCTGACATATTCATTACCTTTATCTAAAACCTAAATCTGTGTACTTTGCTACATTAGTGTTTAATCTCTGTGTAATCTGTTAATGTTAAAAAAAAAAAAAGCCTCTGCTTGCATTTAGTGTTTATTTAGTCCTGCGTGAGACTACAGTGAAAGACTGCTCTTTTTGCAAATATTTTATATGTTGTAATAAGCCTTATTGTTTGTCAGCTATTCTTTTCAGTTGTTTGTTTTTTGTGTGCTTAAAACTACATCCCCAATCAGTGCATTGTGGACACTATATTGACTTCTACTGTAATGCCCAACTTGTTAATTTATCTATAAAGTGCTAAGTACAAATGGATACACAGTGGATACAGATGCTGAAAATAATGAGAAATCTATCATCTGACAGACTGTTTTAATTTTATGTTGAAACTATACATTAATAGAAATCTGCACCATATTATAAAATACTGTCTTTTATTATTTTTGTCACTGATGACTAGAAATTATTTAGGACATTAAGCATGGGAGATACTGTAACTTTACCCACTGTATCAGAACATAACTACACAAACTAGATTAGTCTTTCAGAACTCTACTGTAAATCCCTTTTGTTTCACTGTTCTTCTTCACCAGTGAGAGTCGTATATTGTTTGCATTTATTCCAGGGAGTTATATTCTTGCAGATGTTGGTAAAGATTAAAAGAATCCTGAGATGGAGAAGAAAAAAGCTTCTCCGTACGGCAAAGAGAGTGGAAGCAAGGTGAAAGATTGTCTACATATTGTGTCAGTGTACACAGTATCTTTACTTCTGGAAAACAGTTGGAAGTATGACAGTTGAAACAATGATCCTAAAACTGTCTTAAATTGCCTTTCTGTTCAGAACCTTGATAACAAGTTTGTGAAGGCAGAGCAGGAAGGGCAAAAGGTGCCACTTTTGTCTGATCTGAGAACAGTAGAGTGCTCTATTGAGACAAACAGGGTGACCACCTGTCACAATGGGCAGGCTGAGACAGAAACCCAGACTGAGAGGCCTTGCCCTGCTGATGTGTCACCCTCAGAGGAGCGAAAGACCTGTCAGACCTTCAGCTGTGGGGAATTCCAGAATCAGCCATGAAGGATGAGCAGGATGTCATGGGTGCAAGTGTGCCCAGATTGATGAACTTTTTGAGCAGTGGCCAGAGTATGAGAGCTGATTTAGTTGTTCAAGCCACTCTCCATCTTATTTGAAAAGTTGAGGTTGCCAGGTGAAATCCCCAGGTACTGAAAAGGACAAAGGAAGACTTGGGGAACTAGAGGCTGGTAAGCCTCACATCTGTGCCTGGGAAGATCATAGAGTGGATTCTCCTGGAAGAGATATAGCACATGCAAGGTTCACCAAGGGCAGATAACACCTTGCCAATCTCATAGTCTTCTATGATGGAGCAATAGCATCAGTAGACAAAGGAAATGCAACTGATGTAAGCTGTCTGGTCTTATGCAAGATATGCATCACATCCTTATCTCTAATTTCAAGAGAGATGAATTTGAAGTGTAGACTATTCAGTGAATACAGAATTGTTTGGTTGACTGTAGCCAGAACATTGTTGTCAATGGTTCCATGTCACAAGTAGGGGCCTCCAAGGGTCAATTTTGGAGCAAGTGTTTTTTAACACACAGGGAGGATAGAGTGCATTCTCATCAAGTTTGCTAACAAGACCAAGTTGAGCAGTGCAACTGACACAATAGAAGAATGGGATGCCATCCAAAGAGACATGGATGGAATTGAAAATGGAACCCATGTGAAACTAATGAAGTTTAACAAGGCCACATGGAACGTGTTGAGGCTGAATCAGGGCAATCCCAGATATGTGTGCAGACTGGGAGAAGAACTCATTGAGTGCAATCCTACAGAGAAGGATTGCGAGTCCTGGTGGATGAACCAGCAGTGTGTGCTTACAGCCCAGAAGGCTAAGAATTCTCTGGGCTACACCAAAAGAAGGTTGGCCAGCAAGAAGAGGGAGGTGACTGACCCCCTCTACTGTCCTTGTATGACCCTGTCTGTAGTACTGTGTCCAAACTCATGGCCTCCAGCACAGAAAGGTTGTGGAGCTGTTGGAGTGGGTGCAGAGGAAAGATTTTGTGCTAAATGTCAGCATGTGATCACAGAAGAACAGTCACTTAGAGAAACAGTCACTGATATAGATACTCTTTTAAGGGGATTTTTAAGAGTGGAAAAATAATCTGAAGAGGCCCCAGTTCTCTACATTAGGGCAAAGAGGAATCAAAGCTGTTTTCATAGTTTTCACAGTTTTTCTTAATTCCAGTGCATTTCTTTGTGGGAGAAGTTTAATTCATCCTTTTATGCTCCTGAGTCCTATGAAAACATATGAAAATTTTTAATAATTGATAAATTTTGGAAGAATACAATAATCTTATGAACCTAACAGGAGTCTGTTATTAGTAGGACAGAACTGAACAGGCATCAGTTCTCACAGTCTCATTGAATTCTATTTAGAGATTAAAATAAAGATTCTTAAAAAAAAAAGTAACCGCTGACTTTCAACTTTGTTATAACAAGTGAAATTACATTAACCTTCATAAATATTTTAAATTTCATTTCTAGTGAAATGTTTGTAGTTAGCATGGCAGAGAGAAAAACAAAGTAAAACGAAAGCCCACCAAGAATTAAAATTAATTTAAACAAAAGGTCCCATCTGATTCATACAGACAATAGAAAAGTGCACATATATTCCTGGGATGCTACACCAGATCCTCATCTGAGTCCAATGAATATGGTGGTGGACTACCACTTAAGTCATGTAAACACAGTCTAGAAAGTCGATTCCACTGCTTTAGGTATTAATTTCACACAATATTTAAGAAACAAGAAAAACAAAACAGAAAGACAACAAGGAAGGAAGAAGAGAGAAGAGAACAGGGAAGGCTTAACTGCATACTTAACACTTTAAAACACTGTGGGAATACAGGCCATAAAAAGACAAATCAACAATAAATTCTGTCCAGAATAGGGCTTGTGTAGCTATGCACAAACTATAAACATTCAATTGCTTGTGATATTCCTATTTGAGTGTATTTTAATTCCCATGCTGATAACCACCTTAGCTAAACACATATATGCTTCAATTACAATGCTAAATTGAACAAAAGTGCATGCTCAATTTGTACCATAAAGAACATAATAAAGTCAGAACCAGTGTCACTTATTTTGAGCCTGGAGGATGATCGTCAGTGACTACTGGATTTAGTGGAGTTACACAGAAGAAAATGTTTGTTGAGGATAACCTAAATTGTTTATGATCAAACCATTTTGCAAATATTATGAATTCAATACATACAAAATGTTTTAAATACATTTAAAATACAAAACCTTAATGAATTTCTAGTTAGATAAAATTTCCACATTATGTAGAGACTAATAATGGTTTCATACTTTAATTTGAGGATAAAATGCCTTGATAGCTATACTATCAAAAGTTAAAAATCAGTATAAAATGCTTTGGACAGCATAAGTAATCAAAAAAATAAGTTAAATGTCATTTACTTCCCTTTTGGACGTCTATCAGATTGTGGAACACTATAAGTAGAGAAGTACAAATCTACTTGATTTCCTTCAAGTAATTCCTTTTTCAGGTTCTCCATGATTAAATATTTAAGCAGATAATACAATTCAAGCATTTCTGTATATCTGCAACAACTACATGTTTTATTTTCTGGTAGGGAAATCTCTAGGAATTAAGTAATATCTATGGGGAAAGAAAAACACTGCTCTAATGCTCTTATGAATTCACGTCTCACCCTTTCACATAGAACTGGAAGGTATCCTAGGCCTGCCATCGCTATAGCTGATCATGTAAATGTTTTCCTAACAAACAAGTGCTGTAACATTTAATATTCTGCTTTAATAATAGTGAATAAATCAGTATATAAGCCTTTTTGTTGTTGTTGTTCATGTGTGCCCTGTAATCTAGATTTACTGTAAATTAAACCAGATGGTCATTGCTTAACTCTTTAGTTTGAACCTCTTATACTGCAGGACAACAATTAAGTGCAGCTTACTCTGGGGAAATCGAGGTGGATTGTCATTGACATCAGTCAAAGTGATGTTCACAGTGGTGGTCCCTGATAATCCACCCATCTGGCCTCCCATGTCCTTTGCCTGGATAACCACTTGGTACTGCTCCCTGTTCTCTCTGTTCATATTTGGTAAAGCAGTCCGGATGATGCCTTAAATAAAGAGCAAACAAAAATTGTTAATCATCCTTTTATTTTTGACATGCAGCAATCTACTGCATCCTTTTTTGTATTAGTCTGTGAAATGCATTTTTAAAATATTCATTTCATGCTCTAAAGTATAAATTTATGTTCATAAGCTTTATAAATAGTCTTCAGTACAATCTGTTAAAAAAATCCCCTTCATTCTACATCACAGCTCCCTTTCAAGTTTACATCCCAAGCTAAAGGTGATTCAAGATACTTACACAAGACAAGGTTAGTGGGTAGAAAGAACACGTTATTAGACTAACAAGAACTGTAAGAAAAACCCAAGCAACATTTTCTGGTACACAAATCCTTCTTCTTGCCTTTATCACTTAGATCCTCAAACTGTTGTAGCTATTTCAATTGTACCACTGTAACATTACTTACACTTCATAGCATTAACAGTAATAATAGTTCTTATTATAAATGTAAAAACTCACGATAAGTTATAATGAAAACAGCAAAATATATTATTTCATTTCAGTTAGCTTTTAAATTTTTCTTAGGGTGATTTTCAAAATGAAAGAGCAAGTTTCCTTACCTGTTTCTGGTTCCACAGAAAAATATGGCTGCCCCTGAAGTATGCTGTAAATGATTCTGGCACTGTTACCATACGAAGGGTCATCGGCATCCGTAGCTGTGACTTGCACGACGGAGGTACCTTAAGCATCAAAAGCCAGCTTAGTTTCACATGGTACTAAATAGAGATCCAAGAACTTTAATTTCCATTTGAGTAGACCCCACAGAAATTTTCATCTAATGCTGCATTTTTCAGATGTTTATCATCTTAAAATCAACTTCAGACTTGCACTGTTCTGTTCCATTCTATATAAATTAGATCTAAACTTCCATAATCCCACAAATTTAATTAAGATGCAATTAATAAAGGTAAATGGTAGCAGTGGTTGAATTCTTATCCCTACTTTGCTATCTTTCATTCATACTTACGTACTCACTTTCTGTTATTAGAGGACACGTTCATTTTTATTGCAATAGATCTCTGCTTTTCATTCCACAGAACAATTTATGTTTTCTTTTGTTTTGCTTTTGTTGTCAGCTAATGTTTTACATTAGTGACAAAAAAGATGTTTAAATAGGTCATCAGAAGTTGGAAAAAAACTAGGCATCAGTTCTACCTGTCCTTTAAGTGGAAAAACAGATATTAGCAGAAGAAATACTGTCATAAGGTCTTGTTTACCTCAGTTGTATCCTTTCAACTAAATACTGCCCAATATTCTGAAATAAAGCATCTGTAAATTGAAGTAATATGGAAGAACTATTTATTCCCTCTCAGAGCTACGTTACATATTTATTCTAACATGCATAGGAAAACATGCATAAATAGAAATAAAAGCTAAGCTTCCTCTGTTTCTCTGAGAATTCACAAGTTGATGACAGATCTACTTTTGATAAATCAGTTGTTCAGTCATGTGAACAATTTTGCCAGTATCAATGATATGATAATGTGTCTAACTTATTAGTCAGTGATGAGTTTTCAGAAATGTTTAGGTTTCAACTGTATTAGAACAGAAATGCTTATGTCAGCAAGGCCCTAAAAGTACTTGCATCTCATAAAGAAGTCAATAACAGGCAAATTCCTAGCAACATTATTACTGATTTTAAAATAGAGTGAATCATTGATTGAACAGAGCAGAGCCTCAAACACAAAATTAAAAAATTAAAAAAGCTGCACAAATATAATGAAAAAAAAAAAAAAAAGGAAGCTTTGAATACTTTCCAAAGAACTAATGACTGTTTTAGTAAGCATCCAGAATAGGGTGAAAATGAGAACATTTGTTAACTAAAATACTGTTGGGAGAGCTGTCTTAAAAACTTGGCCAATTTCTGATTCACAAGTGTCTCATAGGCCACACAAAACTCTATCTTAAATCTGTTGAAGATATTTCTGTTAAAATACATAGAGGCCTTGTGGTTGAATAAGGAGTATTTCATTGAATCTGAAATGCACTGCTTAGACCATCCTAGCATGCAGCAAACTGCTGTGCGATTGTGCATGCTAGCTCCTAAACATTACTTGCTCTGAAATAGCAGAGTAGTATTGCGTAAAAGAAAGATAAGAACAAATAATGTTTGGTAACCTTAGTTCCACGAGTTAAAATAATAAAACAATAGAAAAAAAAACCTAAAAGAATACAGACAAGTACTTCTTCAGTGTGATATCATTTTCTTTTTATGTACACAGCTCTCAGGATATAATCCTTTCTCTTTCCTCCACAAACTGGCAAATACTTTTGATATGCAAACGCAGACTAACATGTCATTATAAAAAAAAAAAAAAAAAAATTCTTCTACTTTATATTCATTCACTGAAGTCGCTGAAGACAACTGATAACTCAATACTAGTAGTATATTGTATGCACCAGTCTGAAGTTTGGACATCCCAAGGCACTGATTTTGATCATTCGTGATGATGTGAGATGTGAACTTAGTCCTCGCCATTTAGTCCAAGTCTTGCTCTCTGCCTTTTATGTGAGAATCATCAGGATCCAAAGGCTAATCTGAACTCTACAATAGGACATAAGGGACACAGCGATGACATTACGAAGAATGTGGCTATAGTATTACTCAGGCATGAATAAGACTTTGAATTATACAACTTCCTTCTCATATTCTTTTAATTTCATTACACAGTAAACTAGAATTACATGGATGCATGCTAGACCCAGAAACAAACTGCCATTTGTCACGTTATTGCAATTTTCAGAAGGCATATTTGAAAATGATTTTAATTATACTTTGAATTTCCCTAGTGTCTGATACTATAACAGTAATTAATACACTTGGCCCTTTTAAATGGTTGCTTTGCGAACATCTCCAGACAACATATAAGCATTAATGACTTCAGCCTCACCGTGTATTTATGATATAGAAATATTAGAGACGAATCACTGAAGATAATTAACTGGGAGCAAGGAGGGGAATATAAACAGCAGATATATATTGTAGAGCTGAATTTGTAACTTATTTCCTATACTCAAGTGAGTTATGAACTATTTAAATGCATCTGCCCTCAGTGGTAAATTATGCATTCAAGTAACAAGTTGAATTAGCAAAAACCTTTTGTTCTTTCTGGTAGAAAAGAGGAAATAATGAGATCTGTTCTCCCCTGTAACAAAGTATTTAATACAGCACAATAACAGAAGTGGAAAGGGTTGCATATTCAGATAAGTCTATGTCAGCAAACTTTGCTTACATGGTCATACCATAACTTGGAAAATAATAAGCTGAAAACAAGGAAGTCAGGGGATGCTTGTAATGCTAAAATGGTTCTTTTAAGATGGTTTGTAAAATATCTAAATATGCAATATGACCACGTTTTTCATAATCTGTTATTAACATTATAAAATTGCAAGTCATGAAATACAAAAGATTTGGTGTGAGAACTATGAAAAGGAGAGTAAAGAAAAATGTTGGTAATAGAAAAAAAAGAAGCGAGTGTAATGAGATAAATGGTATGGCAGAAGAAAAGAATTAAGCTCTGGAAGTTGTTGAAGCAGCACTAATGAGGGAGTGAACAAAAAGCCTGGGGAGAAACCCAAACAATAGTAACTCAAAATGCTGTCTGAAGACAAAAAGATAGCCACAGTTAGGGATGACAAGCTAACTGTGGGAGACCAAACCTGTAGATCACACGTAAACCCAGTGAGAGATCACACTGAAGAGTATATTGTTATCTGTAATGCATAAGTGGAAAATAGCTGCTGGGGAGCACGACAGATAGAAATGCAAAGTGCTTCTGGGAAAAAGATTCATAAAATTTTGCTTAGCACTGAAGATATAGAATGAAATAAGGATAAATAATGATTAAATTGTATCTAGCTACCATAGATGAACAGAGAAACAACATCAAATAAAAGAAGTGGTGTACTGTTCTGAAAAGAAGTCTTGATCAAGAAGACATGGAGAGTGAAGAAGAGGCAAAACAGAAGGCTGTAGTAAAAACCAGAATTTCATTGTAAGAAAGTGGAAAAAAAAAAAAAAAAAAAAAAGAAAGTGAAAGAAGGGAAAATATCTGCAGAAAAATTTCAGGAGAACAAGATGTCTTCAAGGCTATTGACCTAAATGTGAGATCTTGAAGTTAGCCCGTTTATCCCTGCCTTTACTATGATTAATGAGCAGCAAAAGAAAGATGAACAAGGCAATCCTAGACTACGATTTATCTCTACATTTCTTTTATCTCCAAGTATTAAATTTCCTTAGTCCACAGTCAATATGAAAAAGAAAGTGGAAGCTCTAAGATTTTTTTCTTTTAATCCAACTGAAATCTTGACTTGGGTCTCCAGAATATTCAGCAATGTTCTTTAAATATACTTTCCCTAAAGGTAACTACATTTTTAAAAAGACACGATTCTAGAAATCCAATCAGCAAAACCGGTAAAAATTGGTATTACTATATACTATTATTTCTATTTTAGAACAATAAATAAGGAAGCCTTTTCAGTTCTTCATCAGATGGAATTTCAGTGCAGACCAATATACAGTCACAGAATCACAGAAACAGGATGCTCAAAGCCCCATCCAGCCTGACCTCAAACACCTTCAGGGACTGAGATCCACAGCTTCTCTGGACAACTTGTTCCACCATGCTGAGAAAATGTCTAATTTAAATCTGCCCCCTTTTTGGTTCAAAGTCCTGATAAAGCCCCTTTACCACTTTCTTATATGTCTCCTTTAGGTACTTTAGGTGATTTAGATACTATCTACAAAAATCTAATACATTTGCTTTCCCTGCCTTCCATCTGTGAATACAAAAAAAATATTGCTGAATGATGACTTCTTAATGTTTCAATCACAACTCGCAAGAAGACAGAAATATTTTTTTAAGAACAGAACATTCGTATTTTACTTTCATGCGTTGCTGTAGAGCTTTGCTATTATCTTTCATTATTTTCTTACTCTTTAAACATTAAGCAAAGTAGAAAAATTCTAACACCTGTATGTATAAAGTATCTAAATGCACTATTTGATTGAGTAGTGGACGCAGTGGCAATAATTAAAACAGTAATAATAGATAAAAAATATTGAAGCTACTGTGGACGTTTTCTGGATATTTAGAAATTAACATTTTATCTACAGTAGTATAATGAATGAGTGAATTATTATTTTAAGGGAATATTTTGAAAACTCTCAAAATACAGCCTAAAGATAGTTCTGCACTAAATAGAAGCTTGCATTCCATAATACTGAATTCCATGATACAGGCCAGAACTTAGTAGTTGTGGATAAAAATCCATTCTGTTAGGTTCATGTCATTCATTTTGATAAAATTCTGACATGAACAGAGAATAGTGTTTGTCTTACCCTTAACACTTGATCATGCCTAGCAAACTGAGTTTGGTTTTTCACAATTCAGTATTACTCAGATGTGGAGTCATGATGGAAAAAATCCTTGGGAGACTCTAGGCACATATATATCAAGGAATGACAAGGGTTTCATATAATGTAAAGTTCTTGCTAAGCATTCTACCTGAAACTGAATGCAAAGAGGAGAATGAAGAGCAGACAGTCTACATACAGGCAGTGCATCAACAGTACATGAGCAAACAAATAACTTTCCTTGGCCACAGAAAGAGTGAAAGACAAGACAGCTCTCCATGTAGTGCTTATCATCACTTGGCACTTCCAGTAAAATGAAAGAAAAGTTCATTAAGCATTCAAAAATTAATTTATTGATCTTATTCTAATAATTCTTAAAGAGGAAAGTGATCACCATTATTTACTTTCTGTTTCTATTTATATTCCAAATGACTTTAAGTTAATGTTTTAAACATTCTTAGTAGAAATCACATCTCTTTCTGGATGAAATTCTAGTATTTGTATGAGCAATCCAAACTTAACAGTACTTATTCCATAAAGGACTCCAGATATAACTGAATTTTCAGAAGACAGGGAAAATATCTCTTGAATAACATAATTAGAGCAGGCATTTCTGTTGCAGTCTAAAGCACTCACCCACTACTGACATTTCAGGAACACTAGCAGTATAAATTTCTTCTGGAAATGTTGGTTCATTGTCATTGATGTCATGGATTTTGATGACAAACTCAGATTCAGGTTCCACTGGTCTCAGAGTTCTTCTGTTAATAGCTTGGGCACGCAGGGTGTAAAAGGCTTTCTCCTCCCTGTCAATTCTCCGAGTAGCATGAATGTCACCTGTTTTCTCGTCAATTATAAAAAGAGTACCAGCCCCATCTCCTGACAAAATGTATTTGAGGGATCCATCTCCCTTATCCTGGTCAGAATGAAGCTGAAGTGAAAAACAAGCAAACAAAATAGGTCATTTTATTTAGAAGTAATAAAAACATTTTTAGTTGCTATTATTATAATAGATAAAATTATTTTGAATCCATCAAACAAGAAAACAGTCTTTTTCAATCACTTCATGATGTTATAATGAAGCATTTGACTCTTAACATAGCTCCAAGAATCTTTTAACTTGACTGTGATGGCAGATTTCAGTTTTGCAGCGACACCTGTTCTCTGCTAAGAAACCTTTGCACCACAATTCTTAAAGAAGATTTTTATGTTAATACTGACCTTTTCCTTCCTTGAAGAGATCCTATTAAAAATTCACAACCTGCTGTGCATGTTGTAAATTCACTAAGCAGATAAAGAACATGGCAGGATACATGACAATTAAGGAAAACAGAAGAACTGTCTCCATGTCAGACTAATTTTAGATTTTATATATTGTATTATTTATATTTGTTCTAAACCAGAATTCATTTGAAGTCATTATCCTTTTAATTCCATTAAAAAATGTAAATATCCTCAAAGAAATTTACAAATTTATTAGGGATTCAGATAATAGGTCTAAAGTCAATACTATGTAATATATAAGTAATATAATTCATCTATTAACGACCTTCAGTACAGACTTATTTCAATACATCCATACTGAAAAAAACCCTTTTTGCATTTCTTTTTTTTAGTACAGTATTGTAGTTGACTAACTATATATTTGGATACACTTATCACAGTTTCTCTCATCACCTTTCTGCACCTGTATCATTGATATCATATCTAACTGAAGGAATCTGGAATTCAGATCTATTATCAATATGAAATGCTGTCATGGTTCTATGTTTTTATGGTTTCAGTATTCCACATCAAAACATCATGTAGTGTATGGGGCATTAAAGTGTCACTGCCCAATCCCAGCTACCTATCCCTGTACATTACAGAAGTCACGGGATCTGGCCCCTCCAGGGGGGGGGGGGGGGGGCGTCCTTTTGCTGCCTTGCAGTGGGTGCTGGAGGGTGCTTTCCTAGCCGTTCCAAGCTTTTGAGGTTTGACTCGGTCCCGGGAACTCTCTCTCTCTCATCGTGTCTGATTTATTCATCTCAATTTCAATTAAATTGTATATATTATGTTATTTTGTATTCCAATATTATAGTAAAATAAGTTTTCCTCCATAGATTGTTGCCGCTGCTTTTTTCCTCCCTTCCTTCCTTCCCATTTTTGTGGGACTGGGGTGGGGGGGGGAGGGCAAAGGCCTGTCGCCCCTGTCACGGACATAGATTGATCTGGTCAACTCCGTGACAAATGCATATTTTGCTTTTAGATTCAGCGGAAGAGTTATGTCAAGAAGAAGTCTCGATTAATTTTAAAGGTTATTTTGAATACTTTTGATTTTATGCATGCAGCAAAAAGAAACACATTTTGTAGCATATAGACAAGAAGCTACCTGTGTACATTAACTATGATCATAAACTTGTACTTCCATGCAGAAATGATAAACATGATCAGTTTAAAGACATTCAGGGAGTTGCAGGTGATGTAAATATAAATGACAAATCTTTCGTGATTTTTATATCATTACATGCCTCACAAAGCTAGGTCTGGCATTATAAATTCTCAGCTAAATTCAAGCTAAATGGCCATGTGATAATAGATTGAGGCTACAGTGTGCTCTGTAAAAATTCAGAAGCCACCTAGCAGTGTTGGGCAACATCATTTCTGTCAAATTCTCTAACTATGGCCCCATGTAAACTGTCCCAAAAAGTAGTATTAGTCAAAAGTAATTCACAGACCTTCCAAGGAATTTTTTAGGGAGAGTGATATTTAGCAAAATATTCCAGGGAGTTGTTTAGTAATTTATCAACCCTGAAAACTGTGTTCTTGCTCCTGGGGATGTTGCCTAACACCAGGAGTACAGAAACAGCATACTGAAGAGAAATAAATCAGAGAACAGACAAAAATCCACAATACGTGAAGCTTTTGAAAAAATGCCCAATTAAGGATGCAAAGATCATTTAACATACTCATTTGGTAAGTATTCAAGATAACATCAACACTGACGATTTTTTTCTTCACTTCTCCTGTTGCTATGTGCGCGTAAAGATTTCTTACTAAACCAATTTGAAAGTGAAAAATGTTCTTTATGTGCCACTTTTAAAAAATCATTAACCTGTTCTCCCCCTCTAATTCAAAATGTATACTTTTAAAAAAATAATTTTTTATTTATTTCTGAAGATTGTTGAACTTAGAGACCTTCACAAACAAGGAATGGTTGTGCTTTTGAATGGCGTATTTATAAGGAAGACCTGTTAGAATAGTTAAAGCTACAACACTTTACATTTTCTAAAAATTGTTAATCTTTTCACCTTGACAAAATAAGAAGTTTTCAATTTTCTAATATATACATAACCATTTTTCAGTTCTATCTATCTAGATATTGTTAGATGATTCAGGAGGGCTGCTTTACTTAGCAGCCTTGACCACCAAACTTTACCCAGTCTGAAAATCATGAGTAGTGTCTCAATCAGGACAGAAGAGTTTACCAGTCTACTATAGTATTAAGGAAAAAAAAAAAAAGAAAAAAGAAAAAAAACCTTTTGTTTCACAACTTTTAGTATAAAATGTTTCCTATAGATATTTTGGAAAATGGGCAACTCTGATTCATATCAGCCTCACTGAGAAATAGAGGGATATCTGTTTCACTCAGCAATTTTATTGCACAAAATGATCAGCTGTAAAGCAGTGGTTTTGTTTTCATATTTGTTACTGACATTTTGAAAACTGTTGTTTCAGTGAATTTCTTACTGTTTCTCTACAGAAAAACTTCCCAATTCAGATGCTAGCAGTATGCATATTTCACCTGCTAGTTTAAATTTATACAGCCCTGTTTTGTCATAAAGTAACTGCAAGTGCTATAAAACAGATTTGTGTCTTTAAGGTACGTGCAGTCATAAGTACAATTGGTTAATGAAAAGATGCTAGAATCAAATTTAGCTCAATATCTTTTCATATTTGTAAATGATCCCTCAGAAGTTGTGAGATGAACAACATAATAATTCTCCTCTAAAAATGACTTGAAAATTATAGTGTGGGAATTCTATGTTAATCATCTTCCAATGATTCAGATCAAACTTGCCAATTACAAGAGTGATTTTTTTTTTTCTCCTGTGATTGTTAGCCAAGTCTGAAATCTCCAAATTGAATATAAATTTTGTGAATCCTATTTTCATTCCAAAAGTCAGGAGCTGCTACCTGTGAAAATACAGAGTAGATCATGATAGAGACATACTACTATATGGAATACTTATGAAACACGTAATGATTTATGACAATGCCAGATAAAGACTAAAATCTCTACCACAAATTTGTATTTGAAATTCAGAAATCTCTATAAATTTTCAGTGATTGGTATTTAGATAACTAGAGACTGGACTATGACAGTATTAACAAAAAATAGAATAATCTTTACACTGAATTTTGTAGTTGTTAATACAATTCAGGTCATTTTTCTGCATGGTTTTAATATACTGTAATGTATAGTATACTTTCTAATATAGTTTACCCTTTTTTGAAGTCTTCATGAAATGATAAGAATACTCTGTTATCACCTTGCTAAACAATTTTACTCACCTACTTCAGAATAATGTTTTTTTAATTATTATTTTATATAATCTAGAATAGGTTTTTCTTACTTCAGTCTGCAAAATATTTGCCAACATTTCCATTTAATCCATGTATTGCAATAACAAAAAAAACTCAGTATGCTCCACAATTAATCAATCTTTCAGATTTTATTCAAACAAGATCTGGATTTCCCTTCATTATGGACCAATTTCAGGGCTATAACATTACCTATTAACTATTTTCTAAGGAATCATATTAGCCATATATGCCAAAATGCACCTTTGGAATCATTCACAATTTCGCTCTAAGTTTTCCGCAGCACAAATGATAATATTACTGGGTACTTCCTAGAATAATAATAATAATCTCACTAAACGTATTCTTACAGTGGGCAGATTTGATCTGCAGAGAATAATAGGCATAGAATTACCAAAACAGGGATATTTATTTTAAGCTCCATGAACTGAGCTATTAAATGATGCAGTTGTTTAGTGTTAGCTGAAATTATTAAAAAAGACTTTCATCCTTACCCTCATTCTTATGTCCTTTGCATAGTCTTTTGGTTGCCAGATTTAACTATATTAGCTTTGAACCAGCTTTACTCACCAGATTAACTTATTTCAATTTATCCTTAAGGTAACATTTAAAGCATCTCTTTTAAGTTAAGAAACATTTTACATTTAGTTTTAATGAGACATGTGACATATTTAATTTAAAATAAAACTCTGTCATATTGCCAGTTTTCAAGTCCCATTTATGTTATTTAACAAAGAAGCGAAAAGTGGCAAACTTCAAAAAGAAAAAAATTTATGAGTTCAAGAAATGTAAAGCAAGAGCAAAGTAAAATACAAGCATAACAAGTAGCACAAGGTGAGGAAAGAAACTATTTTGCTTCCTGAGAAGCAGCAAAAGGTAGAAATGAAAAGCACCAATGTGCACTGCATTTTTAGGTTATACCAGTTTACATTGAGTCATTATCCAAAGGAGATAAAAATCATTACTCTTATTTCTATAAGGAAAGCTTAGAACTGTTCCTTTCTGACCAATATTTTTATTGTTAATAATATTTTAAGGTGCTAATATACAAATTAGAATTTTTAATATTTTATACACATCCCTGTTGAAGTAATCTCTATATAAGAATCAGAATGTGATTTTTCTCAGTCTTCTACAGACATCACAATCACAACACATTGTCTGCAAGATTCTCAGGTTCCACAGACTGTGGAAATACACCAAATATATTACTTAATCCCTTTATTTGCATCTTTTGCACATCACTGTGGCTTATTCTAAATGCAAAAATCACAGTCTGGACAAGGTAGATGGCCTTGTTGCTGACATCAACTAATTATCAGCTGAAAAAAGCAGTTTCCTTTTTTACAATGTATCGCATGAACCATCATACTCCTTTCTTAAGCCAAAGTCTTTAGCTGATATTCAGAGAGCTAGAACAAGAAACTTTTTGCTTCATTGGACTGTTACAGCTTCTACTCTAGAAAATACAGAAGCTACCACAAACCTGAGACTAATTGAATTTCATACACTGAAGGCTTTTTCCATGAGCCAATATGCATGGTTTCTTCTACTATTAATGTAATAAACACAGTCCCTATGTTAGATGCAGACAGAAAGTAAAGAATTGGCACCAGGATTACAATGCCCTTACTTTCTGTTATCTTGGCTAAACACCTCCAGTAGATGACTGCATATTGATAGGAAAAATTGAATGAAGAAACAATTGTGAAGTGCTAAATTTATATGAGGAATACATGAACTGCGTATGTGACTAAAATGGATACAAACAAATACAGTAAAAAACAAACAAACAAATGAAGCCTATGCCTGTTGTTTCAGGTTCAAATTCATTAAAGAAATGGGCTAAATTAAGACTCAATTAATGATAACAATAAAAGAAGTAACTGAAAACAGATTTTAGGTAACAATTTTTGTTGACAGCTTATATCTGTCTTCTTAAAGTACCCTAGGTATTAGCCAAAAACAAACAAACAAACAAACAAAAATATTAAAAAAATCAATTACTAGTTTTTATATATCTCAGAGAGCACAGTTAGCACAAATGTATCTTACTGGACAGTTTGCACTGTATGTACAAAAAACATTGTTTTTATTTTATTTTATTTTATTTTATTTTATTTTTGAAACAAATATGCAACACAACTGAAAACAATGATGCTTAGTTCCTTCTTCTTACTTCTGAAGCCCCATAAAAACACATTTAGGACAATTCTTCTTGTTTCCATCTTTAATTACTATAAAATGTAGATTAGCAAGAGCAGAGAAGAACTTCTATGTTTAACGTGTCTGAAATTTCTCCTCATGAATATTCTACAGTATATGTGCCTCCCAAAGATGAATACTTGGGGAAAAAATAAATATACCATAGAGAAGTGAATAATAGCATCTACCCCAAAAGTGGTAAAAGTCAGCTTAGATGGGAGGTGTATATAGCAGAATTAAGAAGTAAATTGACATTTTATTACTGAAAGAATATTTTAATAATTTTAAAAAATTACTTCCATGATAACACAACATTATGGTGAACTTGATCCCAAGGAAAGGTGTAGAGGGGTGAGACCATGGTTATATTTTCAATTTTTCTTTTGGCCTCAAGAAGTTACTGATGAAACTGAACTGGTGCTACATTTAATACAATATTTCAAACAAAAAGAAACAAAGGTGTCTTGGAACAGTCCTTACTGATTTCCTTTCATAACCCCAAGAGGTCAATGAAGTTGGTCCTTTAAGAGATGCCTGGTCCAGGAGAGATGTACTGATATTTTGTAACATTACAAGAATACTCAAGGTATTGCATCTGCGAGAGGAGACATTGAATATGCGCAAATCCTTAAATGTAACAAATTTTTATTTGGCTATCAGATTTAAGTTAGTTCTTTCATTGAGTTGTAAAAGAAATTATTCTAGAGAATAACACTCTTAAGAAAAATCATGACTATGCACCTATTACTAAGTAAATGCACTATTTAAAACACTACACACAACTACATTACAATTACAAAAGTAAATTTAACTTAATTTAGTCATGTTTGTATTAAGACTAGGCAGGTATTCGTAACTGAAATTTAAATCAAAAACTGCCCTACGAAAGCAGCATCAGACTGAAAGATGCCAAATACAGATCTGGATATAATTTTGGCAACATAAATACAGAATATCTTATCCTATCTCATCTTGTCTTATGTTATCAACAACATCTACAGTCCAGTGAACTGTATTTGTCAGCTACAGATATCGGATATTACACTGTTAAAAAACTCCCATATACTACATAATAATTACTTTTCCTGATTATTTGCTGTTTCAGTAATTTGTTGCATGTATCACTATTTCCAACTGTGGTAACTGATGAATAGGCCAGGTTAAGATTTCCATATGACATTTGCTGGTATTTGTAAAACTTTAGTAGTACTCTTTACCTAATCTTCTATATCCTAATCTCCTGTAAAACATATTACTTATGTAATGGGATTTTTAAATTATTATTATTTTTACTAATTGCTTTAGTGTAATTGTTATTTATATCAAAAACTTCAGTTATTTCTGTTTTATTTATATTGTCATAGAGAGATTATTCGTTCTCTTCTCTTTTCCAGGATTATACCATTTCATGAAGGTTCAGTTCTTTCCCTATACATTAGGACAAGTTCGTTCTTTTTTTCTCTTTGCAGTATAAATAATTCTACAGCCTTCCTAGAAGAGTTCATAATTCTCTTTCATGGTACACAGTCTTACATGGTACTTGAAATAGTACTCCTTGCTCTGTTGGTGACTAAATTTTCTATAGTGTGTCATTATTCCTTCCTAGCAAATACATTATTCAAATCTGCACCATTATTCTTAAATGATAAACTCAGTCTAACCTTGTGCAGCTCTTTCCAACAACACACTGATCGATGGTCCTTTAGTCTTCACATTTATGTAATTTGGCTTTTACTTTCAAATGGGCTACTTCTGACACATGGAGAATGGTCTGCCACATAACCTGACCTAACTAAAGAGATAATTAAGCAATCAGTTTCTTTGTTTTCTAGCTGCTTTATTTATGAGCAGGGCTTGCTGTTCTTTCTGAATGACCTAAGACATTTTGTTCATAGCTAAGGTATTTCTAAATCCTCTGAAAATTCCTTTGTGGAGCATCTTCCGTTGCATCACTGTATGAAAATGTAGCAACACTCCTGAACATTAGTTCTTACAAGCAAAATATATTTTTAAAGAATAAAAAAATTGGTCAGTTCTGAAAGATTTTGCAAGTAAAAAAAACTCTATCAGCTTACAAATGTCTTTTACCTCTCCTGACTCTGTCCTCTCACGTGCGTATTTATATGCTATTTGTTTGTATCAATTTTAGTCACATTTGCAGTTCATGTATTTGTCATATAAATTTAGCATTTCACAATTGAAATGATAAATTCATTATAAGCTTACCTAAATTTTTGGCAAAATCATCCTTTCTGTTTTTCATCTACTTTCCTGAAAGGACATTTCTTTAAATTCCTTCTCTTTACATCATAAAAACTATTAGGATTTCTCTCATTTATTCTGTTTACTTCACCTCTTACACAATTTAAGTAGTCATTTTCCTCGCTATCAAAATTTGAAATATGTATTTGAAATATATAGATCATTTTTGTCAATTAATACTAAACAAGACAATTTATAATCATGATAATTTCCTAAGTAGTAATAGTTGCTAACTGTTATATTATAAAATAATATTTTGTACTTCCTAAATGTGCCATTTAGGATGGAACTGTAAAATGTGAAATTTTAATTTGTATGTATTTTACATCAAATGCCTTACCTCAGAAAACGACATGCAAAAGTTCTTAACAGATGAAGTACTTACAATAAAAGGAAGAAATCTTAATTTCTACTTCATGTCTCCACATGTCTAATATAATTTATTCCTCTAATCACTGTAACATATGCCAGTAATTACAAAATCTATTATAACTTTTTAGAAAGAACAAGGAACACAAGAGAGTTTCTAAACTAAGTGGGAGGAAAGAGTTTTCTTCTTTCCCTGGCTATTTTTTGGATGAGGAATGCATAAAATATTCCGCATGATCATCTCTACTCTGCCATGTCCCCATTTTGCAACTATAGTTTTATCCTATAATATTTCAAACCAAAAAGTCCAAACTCTATTTCCAGTTCTGTTGTCTTATTAAGTGTCATTTGCTTGAGAATTTTTGAGAAAGGACAACCATGCTTCAGGAAAGTATTAGCAGTGAAGTATCCCAAACTTTACATCAAGTGGAAATGTATTACATTCATGTCTTCCCACCAGTGCTTTGAGATACATAGGCAGTCATGTTCCAAAAAATGCAGGATTGAAATAATAAAACAAGAAGTAGAGGCAGTATCTACCTCTTTGTCCAAATAAAAGTGACACAAGAAAAATTAATTCAATGTGACTCTGTACTGCTTATGAAGAAGTAATGCTAAATACAGATAGCACAATTGTACTGAAGTTATTGATGCATGAAAGAAAACATGAAAGACATAGAGCCAAAGTGAAGGCGAAAAAACAGCTACAGCTAGGAAAGTTAAAAGAACACATTGACAGAGTTGCACTCTGACTAAAATATTGTCAAAATAGAGAGCAATTTTTTTTTTCCCCTTAGTGGCCCAGTCCTCCTTTAACATTCTCTGTAAAATAGCTATGAAAAGTTTCAGGAAACATAAATAATTGAGTTTGAGGAAGTATCAGGAAAATGAATGATGTTTTGGAAAATGTTGGTTGTTTACTTCTGAGAACAAATGTTGCTCTGTTCACTAGAGGCCTCAGATACATTGACTGTACAACTATAAAACAGAAAGTACTGGAGGGTTTGATAAAACCTGCCATTACAGTCTTTTTGGTTAAGCTTATTTTTAATTATCTTCAAAGAGGAAAATGCTCACAAATATAAGGCAATGCTTCCAGCAGGAAGGCATTTTAAAAGGGTAAACATCAACTTTTAACTTCCTGGAACTTTTTCCCTCATGGGTATTTTGTTGCAAGCCACCGATTTTCTCTCAGTATCACCCCTGGCTCTTCCTTGCTATCTGTTTATACAAGATATTTAAAAGGTCATCTGCATTTGATTTAAAGAAAAAAGAGACGAAAAAGCCCCTAAAGCATTAGCCTTTGAATTGATGTAGAAACTATTCACTTTTTATTCATTTATTGTTTCAAACAATGTGTAGGTCAAACATTTCTAAACTTTTTTTTCTATGATGTTTTTTAAATCCTTGATTGAATGAATGCAATTTAATGAACTGGACTCTAGTTTTATTGAGCTATGGCTTTGAATATAGATCATTCCAATCTTTCCTTTTTGGAATATCTTTCTTTGACAGCTGGATACCATTTTAAAATTGAAAGAGAAATTGAAGTTAAAGGAACTGGAGAGCTCAGATCAAGTGTTATGCTATTTTTGAATGCAATGCATAATCTCATACAACCTCTGAGTTTGGACTCAACCCAAGAGAGCTTTAACTCTTATCTAAGATTACAGCAAAATGCATCTTATTGGTGATTTTATATCCACTGGAAGGATGTCCATAACTTTCCCCTTTGTAATTCTTCCTGACAATTTATCAACAGTATTGTACTTTGTGTTTAATCAGAGCTGAATTGTCTTTTTTAGAAATTAGATTCACAATGACAAATAACTGATATTGGGAGTATTAGGAAAAAACCAAATCAAACGTTAAAACAGTTTTCTTAGAGACTGAGACAGGCATTAGCAGGAAGCATACATCAGTGATTGGGGTCATACTGACCTCTCAGCCTTATTATCACTCACCATCAAACACCAGAATCAATCCTTTACTCAATGGATTATTCATTCTATAACTGCTATCTCTTCATCTGAAGGACAAATTCTGCAATTGGAAAAGGAAGTCTGTCTTACATGTACCTTACTGTGTGCTGATCAAAACCATACACAATCACAAAAGAAATCTCTGACAGTTTGTATCACAGTTTGAGTTGTCAGGTTCTGATTCTTTATTATTATTATTGCAGTTCAACAACACAATCTTTGAAGGTCCCTTCCAACTCAACTAAACTCTTTTTTTCTCTTCCCTCCCCACCCCTTCTCCCCTCTCCTACTCTCAGTTCTCCTCTCCTCTGCTCTCTTCTCCTCTCCTCCCCCCTCCTCTCCATGAAAACATTCACACATAGGTTGCTCTGAAAGTAACACCTCCTCTTTATTTCCATGGAAAGAAAAATAGATACAAAGTGCAAAATAACATTCTTCCATAAAGCAAATTCTCAGTTACAAAACACTATTTTTCAACACAGTTACCACCACAAGTTACGCATTTTCACCAGCACTAAACAAAAACCTGCATGGCACATTTGTGCAAATCTGCACTTAGTAGAAGAGAGTTACTGTCACTGCTGCCATTGCTGAAAAACACCACCCACTGCCTCACTGTGCTCATATCCACTGTTTGGTCTCCATAAATGTTCATTAAACATTGAAGAATGTCAATGGGTGCCATTTATTCTGCACTAAGAAATTCAGTGATGTTCCTTTGCTTCATAGGGTCTTCTGTGTCAGATGCCATTCTGTCAGACTGCCCCAGTGCTTCCTTCTGTCACACAGCAACATAATGTAACAGAGTATTGGTGGGAAGGCTCAACCTCTACTGCCATAGTATCAACATTTCTCTGACGTCACTGACCAATATAATGAAATTGGAGGCATTATTTTAAGAGCAGCCTTCATACTTTCCTGGCTTGCATTTACCATTGTACCCTGTAGCATGGAAAAACCATATGATTCTATGATTCTATAGCTAGCCAGCTGATTCTAGCTGCCAGCTGATGCACAGAAAAGCAATATGCAGATACTGCTCTCTACTTATATATACATTCATTTCTGAGAAGATTTGAAATACATTTATGGATGAAGAAAGCATATGAAACTGCATATGAAACCAGTCAGAATGACGTACAAACTCATGGAGAAACCCATCCTTCAAGCTCAACAGTTATGAAAGTGTTGTTTGTCAGGTACTCATAACAGATTAAGTTTATCTTGCTTATAAGCATACTATGGCTGTTTACAAGGGTGGATAATGATAGGACTGGAGAGAATGGTTTAAAACTGAGAAAGGGGAGGTTTAGGTTATTTTAGGAGGAATTTTTTCAAAGACTGGTGGCACACTGGAACAGGTTGCGCAGAGAGGTTGTGGATGCCCCATCCCTGGAGACATTCAAGGCCAGGCTGGATGTAGCTCTGCGCAGCCTGATCTAGTAGTTGGTGACCCTTCACATAGCAGGCGGATTGGAACTAGATGATCATTGTAGTCCTTTTCAACCCAGGCCACTCTATGATCCTGTGATCTATGTGCACATGATGCGGGCCTAGAATTGACAACTGTCACAGGCTTCATTGCCAATGAAGATTTGATGCAGATACAAACCATGGTGCTTCCCCTCTTTTAACCATATCAAATGGTAAAGAAGGTGTAGACAACAGTTTAGAGAACAGTTTATCCCTAGCAGCACCCACACAGGCACTGTCATTCTTTGAGCGATTTTCTTCCCTTTTCTTAGTACATACAGTAATAAAAATACAGAATACCTGCCTTTCAGTTCTCTCAGACTAGAGAGTCTCTGATAAACTAGTGCTTGAATGAACAATTAGTTAGCCTACCTTTACATTTGAGTAAGACTTTGTGTTTTCATTTTTCTATTCTTGTATATATCTTCCCCTGCTCTTACTCTCTTTCCTTCAGACCCAAGTTCTATCTCCTCTAATACATCACTTGTCAGTCTGTGTAGAAACCCGAACCTGTACCCCCCAAAGCAAGCTTTCATATTCCTGCCATAACTTGGTACATTAAACAATCTTCACAGCCTACGTGTTTAGTCTTGCTGAGAAGCAAAAAGCTTTCTCAATGTTGATGTCCCTCAAGGGTCAGTTCCACCACAATGCACTATCTTCCATGAAATCAGGTTCTGTAAGTACAACCTGCATTTTGCATCCAGTAGAGTTACAGTTCAAGTCCCACATCAAGACTTACAAAGAATAAACTGTCTTATTTTACTCTGGCAGTAGAATTCCAAATATACATGATCACAATTCATTTATTCATTGAGCAGAATATCTTTCCTCCTTTCTGTTCTTTATTAATCTCTGTCACAAGAATCTGCTCTAGCTGAAAATTTATCCTTTTAAGAACTTTGGTGCCATAAAGTTGATTCCCTACACTTGATCTTCACACCAAATATTATGCATATTCAATTCAAAATAATACTTTTCAGTCTCTGTGGCAATGAAAGTCATTTAAAAATTCATCCAGGAATCAAAAATACAACTGCTTTTTGAAAAACACTAAAAAACACTGCAGTGTATCTAAGAACTTAAATGTCTCAAAGAGCTGAAATATTCATTCTGGTTGATCCTCTATACACTAAAACTACCATGATGAAAATTGCTGGAAAATAATGTTATCTATCTCATCAAGCACAGGTGGAAATATCTGCTGGACTGAAACAGAAGGGTAGATCAAAATAAATAGTAAAAAAGAAAAATATACTTAAATGTGGATTAATTTATTTGTGAATAATAGTGGATTAAGACATTGTTATTACACAGTGGTGTTTCATTAAGAGAACAACTGTCAGCATTTAAAGGCAAAATGTTAAATAATTTTCTCTAGTTAAACAAACTAAAAACATATGCTCTTTTTCGGAACAAATTTAAAAATGAGTAATTCCTTGTAACAGCACCACTTTGAAAAAATAATATATGGGCCTTGAAACTATATACTAACAAAAAGAAATAAGAACTGTGAATAAGCTTTCAATATATTAAGAAAGAATAATACAGCATACGTAGACTTCCTGCACAGAAAAAAAAAAATAATAATAGAAAGGTGGTATTAATCATAACTCCAAATCCAAATCCCAGTAAAATGGCTTTTCTGATATGAGGCTTAAGGTTTATTTTGAACATTCCCATGTTGCTTCTCTGGAATTTTAAAAGTGTCCTTTCTCAGAATTGTTGTCTTCTAGTATAGATCAGTAAATTGTGAAATAAATATATGGTCTCCTTTCCCACACTAATCTTTTATGGCTTCTACCTTTACTATAACCTATCATTGTAACTATTATTTAAGGTTCTACATACATAAAATTTACATAATATTATTCAATAGTTTTGATTTTTCCCCGAGATGCTACGTACTATGTGAAGACTATCAGTATTTGTTTTACACTTCAAAATTTGCTAGCAAGGAGTGCTGCAGGGGTGACCTCTGTGAAGAGTGACGACTGCCCCCATTTCAAATAGGAACTACTTCTAGTGAACTCATATAACTTATATAACAATTAAGAAAATGTAAAAATGCTTCTCAGCAGCTGTGCAAAACAAGAGTGAGAAACAGCCCTGCAGGCACCCAGGTCAGCATAAGAGAGCAAGAGACGCAGAACAGCAGCTCTCTGCAGCCCAGGGCAGGCCCATGGAGGAGCAAGCTGTTCCCTCACAGCCCACAGGCTGTGTGGAGCAGATCTCCCTGTGCAGCCAAGGAAGAGCCTGTGGGGCAACAGTGGATGAGGCCTGAAGGAGGCACAGCCCATGGATATCCTTGCAGGAGCATCCCTGGCCAGAGCTGCAGCCCAATGGGAGCTGTGGGGAGCAGTACGCGAAGTTTTTTGTTTGATTTTAGTTTTTACTGCCCCAGTCTGTTAATAATCGGCAATAAATTAAATTAAATTACTCTTCCTTAAGTTTGGTCTGCAACAGCAGTAATTGATGTACCTGTCTTTACCTTGACACAAGAGCTTTTTCACCATATTTTCTTCCTTTCTGATGAGCAGGGGGAATGAGAGAAAGTCTTGGTCTACATAGGGCAGCCAGCTAACATTAAACTATCACACCATCTTCATTTCCTGAAATAATAAATACTGACCTGAAGCAAGCAGTGAATGTTCTGAACCAGTCAGTTCTGCTGACCTTCCTGTTTAGACTATGTTACTGTTTCACAGGCAAGGAGGAGTTAAAAGACTCTTCCACAGTTACTGGATTAGGCATCCCATTCATTCAGAGAACCCCATTTCCATAACATTACTCTGGGTAAGCCTTTTCATGCTGACTTAACAAGTAAATAAATGAATACACAAATTCTATTCTGAATTTTAGCCAGTGGTTTCAAGAGTAATGAGATATTCAACAGTTTTCAATCTCCCTTGACAGATACATTGATACAGTATGAGAAATTTAAAATATATATATAGCATTTATGAGCTCAGAAAGCAAGCAGATGAAAATTCACAAATCCAGATGAATCTGGTAATCTCACTTTGCAATTCATGCTAATCCTTTCACTGATGCATTTGCCATCTAACTGCTATTCTCAATTTTTTTTAAAATGGTAGTTTATTTTAAAATATTTAGTACTTATTTTTTACTAAGACCTGTTAATGATAAACGTTCTCTTCTAGGGACCTTCTAGTCACTGGTCACAAATAATTTATTGCTAAATTGTGCTCCCATAATTTCCAAATACCATCATATTGCAAAATAATAAATAGAAAGGTGGCATTTTATGCAACCCATCTATCCAAATCACTTCGGGTTTGGAGAATATCAGATAAAAAGAAACCCAGAGATGTATTGACTATACAACCTAATTTATGCGTCAGAGTGCACCCTCAGCAAGTTCACAGTTGACAAAATACAATGAGTGATTGATAAACCAGATGGATCTGCTACCATTCAGAAGGATTTTAACAGTCTGCGAAAAAACAGCATCCTGGCTTGCATGAAGAAACGTGTTGCCAGTAGGTTGTCTGAAGTAATCCTTCCCATCTATTCACCACCAGTGAGACACATCTGCAGTGTCAGGTTTAGTTCTCTAGTAGATGAGAAATGAAGCTGCTGAAGAGAGCCCAGTGAAGGGCCACTTTGATGATTAATAGCCTGGAGCATCTTTTATGTGAGGAGTGGCTCAGAGAATTTAGACTGTTCACCCTGGAGAGGTGGAGGCTAAGCAGGGACCTTTTTTTACCTGATGAGAGGAAGTGAGGATGAAGAGACAGACATTTTTCATTGGTGCCCAGTGTTCAGAAAAGAGGCAATGGACACAAACTGATATACAGGAAATTCTCTTTACAAGTAAAAAAAGCTTTTTTACCTTGTGTGTGGTAACACACTTGAAGTGGTTGTCTAGAGGGATTGTGGAGTCTCTATCTTTACAGATATTTAAAAGCTGAGTGGACACAACCCAGAGCAAAGCCTTGCTTTGAGTAGGAGAGTTGGACTAGATGACCTCCAAAGCTCTATTACAATCTTGGCTATTCTGTGATTCTGCCATTTTCAATAAGGCAACATTTCTCTTCAGTATTTTACAAGTGAAATACCATGTTGATATCAAAATCTGGATTATAGATAAAGAAAATTCTGTTTTTATCATCTGCCAATGTTGCTAACTAGTAACCATGACTTCTACTAACTTCCATTTTCAAGCAAATTGCCATTCTGAATTAATTCATTACTTTCTTGTACCTGTTGGAATATTATTTGGCATTACATCTTACTTATTTTTTGATAAATTACATGGCAAAACAAGCTGTACAAGAATTTCATCAGACTTCTGCTGTACTTCAATTCTTAGCCACCTCATTCCTTTCACATATTTTTAATGGACATTACTCAGTGCAATTTATCACAAGGAGAACTAAAGACAGATATATATTTTTAAAATAGGTTGCATTCTTCAAGCATATGCACAGAAAACAGATGTGTTATTTTGTACGAAAGATGAAGTATTCAGATAAATATTTGAAAAATGGTTTTATAATTAATTGCAAAAGATTAATAAAGAAGAGAAACTGAGTGGGCTGCTGATAGGAGTGATATGCTAAGGAATACCAGCTAGTAAAATATGTCTTCATTTGGTTCATTGAAATATTTCTGAATATTGCTATATTACTTTTAGCAAGTCTGACAGTACAATCAATGGTAATATATATATTACCTAGAAATCTGCTTCTTAAGCATGAGTGTAAAACATAGAAAATAGAGCTCTGTAGAAACATGAGTGTCCTGGTTTCAGCTGAGTTGAAATTGGTGATGAAACCAGGACAGTGAGGAAAATTGACAATAATGCAGAAATATTAGTGAGAAACCTACCTTGCCTACATACTGATAGTCAGATCCTGTGTATTCCTCTAAAAGGAAAAACTGATTCCACATCCAGCCTCGCTTCTGGCGGTGAAGTGCTTTTCCGTCACTCCCTGATGCGCGTCCCACAGAGCCTTTAGGTCTGAGATCAGGAGTCCTTCTGAACAGCATTTCTGTGCGGCAGGGATGCAGCAGCCACATCCAGAGCAGTAGAAGTAACAGAACTTGCTGTATTGTCATAATTGTCCACTTGTGATATTGTTTGAGCTGGTCAGCAATGGGGAGTCTACAGCTTTGTTTTTCCTGATTTGCTTTCTATGTTTCTAATTCCTGATGTAGCCAAGTCATTTACAGCAGCTCATCTCTGGACTGCACATAATAACCAGATCCTGAAAGCAGAGGAGAAAAATGTAAGTTGGAATATATTTACTCACTAGTGTCCAATATCCCATGCTACCCTGCAGATAAAAAAAAAAACAACTGTGCCATGGAAAGCTGGTTAGGAAGCTAATGGCTGTCTTGCAAGAGGGGAACATTGCAAACACACTTCTTCCTGAGAAAGAACAAGCGTGTATTCAAATGATAAATTTCCCCATTAAAACCTCACAATTTAAATACCTTTAAGAATATTTTTTTTTAATAGACTGGAGTATTATTACTATTGGAACATACACTTTAAATACTGCAGCCTTTACTTCAGATGTTTTCCACCTGATATGATTTACAAGAATTCTGGTGTTTTATTAATCTTGCTATCAAGAGGACGGAAAAGCTAACAAAAAGTAGCTTCAAAAATGAGGAAAAGGTAAAACTCCAGTTCTCCAGGGTGTTTTAAATTGCAAAAGAGAACATCATATGCATCAGAAATAATACAACATGACAAGAAGCAAGCTTTTAAGTATTACAAGTTCTTGAGGTGATCTTAAAATACATAGAGAGGTGCAAATTTCCCCTTAAAATGTAGAAAATATTTCAAAAAATAAGGCCTGTTCTGGAAGTCTCCTGAATAATTTTAATTTTGCAAAATAGTGAAATAAATCTTATCCAGGGAAGTGTTATAGCAGAGGAAAGACAATCTCCTAAATCATCTTTGCTTTGTCTCCACTTTTTCTTCTTTGTTGTGCTTAAGGTTTTCCTTCTTCTAACAGTGCCATGATATATCATTTTAGCAAGACAAGTTTCATCAGCTTCTCTTCACTTCAATACTGGCATTTAAAGAATAGTACTTACTGCTAGTGAGATCATTTGATGATTACCTCCTTCAGGACCTCATAAAAATTATGGCTTGGCTTCTTAATAGGATATATTTTCTGAAAATTTTAATAAGCTTTTAATCATATATTTTTTTTAACACATCCACAGAAAATCAAACTTATGGACTGGATTTATGGTACCCTGTATACTCCTCCAATTTTGGCAGCAAAAGTCAACTGGTAAAAACCCTGGGTTTTTTTTAGTCCTCTTTTCTGATTTTTGATAGATCAGTAATATTGCACAGCCGTCCCATGTATTCTCTCATTTTAATAGCACTATACTCTAGCCAGTTATCACCTTAAACATTTTATTTTTCAAATTGAAACAGTGTAAAAATTACAGACATTTTTTTGGTGTTTGGTTTTGATGCTAATGTGGTATGCAATATATTTCCAGTAAGTGATGATTTTATTAAAGCAAACATTACAGCAACATGTGAAAAGCTTATAAAAGGTAATGGTTTCTAATAGATAAAAGAATGTGTGCTTGTGTAGTGAACTAATGACTGAACAAATTCAGTTAAGGAAGCATCTTTTATCTTAAGAGTTACGTTATCTGTGGAGAACATTTTCACCTCTCCGCCAAGAAGACTCTGTAACTTGTCACAGCCACCATTTTCAAGGACTTCAGCCCCAAGGTTGTCCCCAGTAACTATCAAGCAATCATTTTTGTCTAAATAAACAACAGATTATGTATCCTATCATTTACCTCTTCTTTTCTCATAATACTTTGAAAAATTTTACTTTATTTTTGAATTTGAACATTATTCAAAACAAGGAGTCTAAAGTACGCCACTAATAACACGTCAAATTGCATCATAATCACAGAATCATAAAATCATTGAATGATTTGGGTTAGAAGGAACCTTTAAAATCATCTAGTTCCAAACCCCTGCTATAGGCAAGGACACCTTCCACCAGACCAGGTTGCTCAAAACCCCATCCAGCCTGGCATCCACAACCTCTCTGGGCAAGTTGTTCCAGTGTCTCACCACGCTCAAAGTAAATAATTTATTTCTGATATCTGGTCTAAATCTTCCCTCTTCCAGTTTAAAGCCATTAGCACATACAAACTGAATTTGTGGTCCTTCACCTTGGAAATTATTTATCACAACTCATATTTACATTCTTTTGAAATAAAGGTATAATGAGCAAGAAACTATGATTTATTCTCAGAAACTTATAAACACTTTTTTCTCAAAGACCACAAGAATTTCAAACTTGAAATGAGCTTTTCAGGATGTTATTAGTTTCTGTAAAAATAGGAAAGCTATTTTGTGTTTTTTGTGGTTTTATTTTTGTTTGTTTGCTTTGTTTTGTTTGTTTTTTTCTTCATTTGGTTTGGTTTGGTTTGTTTGTTCGTTTGTTTTTTTTTTTTGAAAAGGAGATATAGTAGTTCCCTTTTGAGATGTTTTTTCTTTTTTTCTTTTTTTCTTTTTTTTCTTTTTTCCTCTTCTTATTGCCATCCCTATATATAATCCACTATTCACACATTATTATTTGATGTAGAAGTGTTGTTAAATTCCTCTTGGGAAATAATGCTTCAATATTAGGGGCTGTTATTGAATTTCTTTCTTGTTAAATTAGGTCAGCAGAATGAAAGCTCAGATGAAATTTGTTAAAGTTTCAGAAGTAGCTAATGTACACGGACTTGGCAAGCATGGCTGCTTAATGGATGTATGTATCAGTAAGGCTTTTTCCTTCCTTTGAGACTCTTGATGGAGTTCAGCATCCTGCCCTAAGTGTTTGACAGTCGCCTACACTAAAGCAATAAGTTATCTTTAAAAATAACATAAAAAACAATAACCCTTGTATTTTTCAAAGAGCAATGAATAGGCAAAAAGTCATCAAATAAAAAGCACTGGAAAAATAAAGAAATTGTTAAAGCAAATTAAATACAGGAAACCTTTTAATATGCAAGTACAGAAAACAGAAGTCCCAAATCTGTAATATATTACCTGTTTGATTTATGTGATATATCACCAGAACTAAAGCAGTCAATTCAGGAAGATAAATGTATCATCTTTTTTGAAAATCCCTGCAAATTTCTTTTTTAAGATGCCTAAGTTTTGGTGAAATTTCTAAATTAAAAGAGTGTCTGAGAACACAGCAGTATGTTTTTCTGGCTTCAACTAATCTTTTACAGTAGTGCAGTAGTTTTAAATAGCATTAAATTATTTTAAATCAAATTATTTAACCAGTCTTTCTCCTCACATCTCTTTCTTCTTCCAAAGGATGATTTCTCCATTTCTCCCACAATAGAAATTAAACAAAGAAAAATAAAAAGACTGCAAAATTTAAATCTTTTAAAAAATACCAAGTATATACAAAAATTATATATGTCTGTGCAACATGCCACTAAATTATATTCAACATATATGGAGAAAAACGGTGCTCTACCTTGCTCTTGTTTATACAGGTTTTTGTTTGGAGTTTGTTTTTAATTATTATTGTTATTATTATTTTAAGAATCTTCAGTGTGAAAGAGATGGATCAATCATTGGCAAAGCAATTAATCGTTTCACATTTAGCTTTCAGCTAACAATTTAGAAATAGTCAGTTGTTACTTTCCACACATTAATCACAATATATTCAGTTCTAATTTTCTCAAAATTTGAAAAACACTATGTTTTCTTTACTCGGTCATGAAAACCATCTAATGATGCAAAAAACATATTGCATTTCCCTTGAACTCATGAGATTTAATAGACACACAAAATGGGACATTAATACCTTCAGTTGATGTATTAATAGAAATATTCTGAAACATTTCAAGAACTGGCCTGAAGATATTTCTGCACTTCCCTTTCTGTTTTCTCCATTTCTGTTTCTATTGGGAGCCACAATCTAGTCAGCATCTCTAATTTTGTGTTTTAGACTTTTTTTTTTTTTGTCGTTTTATAAAAGGAAAACACTTTTGAAACTGAAGATGCATTGCAACAAATTAGGTTAAACTACACTGGAATTTTATGAGAACAATTTTTAATTTTATTACTGTGAAACGAGGTAGAACATACTGTGGTGTTTTTTTTCTTCTTCTGCAGAGGTGACATCAGTAGAGCTGTTCCTATATATATTCACAGTGAGAAACATTTCATATTTTCCTCTTTATTTCTTGCGATCTCTATTCTCATTCCAGGCACCATTACAAAGCTACCAGCAAAAGCTACAAAAGACCTTTAAAATATGAAGAAAGACCTTTTAAAGAAAGACCTTTAAAATATGAAGAAAAAGCCCCATTTCTTGGCCAGCTTTGGAAGAGCATACTTTCGTTCTAACCATATTTCCCATGTCTTTATTAAAATGGGGAGGAAAGTTCTATGTTGTAGAAGCAATTACTTGAAAAACATACCTTTGCAAGAGACCTTTAAAAATACAACGAAGTATTTATCTCTGTAGGTAACTTACAAGTATAATTTATCCCTCAAGGGAAGAAGAAGACGATATTTTATGAAGATTTTTAAGAGTTTACTTGAAGCAAACAAATAAGTTATTTCAAATGATCGATTTTTAATGGATTCTAATCTCATTATTCCTTTTATTATAGATTTATGTTCTTTGCTCTATCTATTATATCCCAATGAAGTAGTCTAAAGCTGTTCACAGTATAATTGCAGAGTTCTGAACTAAGGAGATAATTGGTAAATTGTCAATAAGCTGCACATTTTGTAGCCTCCAGCAGAACATTTAAACAGTGCAGTGACCACCATGCAGTTATTAAATTATAAATTATAACATGAATTTGCAAAGTAGTCAGATGTACCTTTGACCTTCAAAACTTAATCGTCATTGTGAAGTCCTGCAATACTTGATCCAGTTAGGATTTTGAGTCTGAGTATTCATAGTCTGATGCTAAACTAAAAAAGACAACTAACTTTTCTGAAATTACATAATTTAATTAGCTATAGAAATCCTATTTTCCAATATATTCAAAGTTATTTCACTGAAATGATTCTTATGTTATTTTCGTAGTTCACAGGGAGAATGACAGAAAAAAAGGAAAGAAATGAAAAGGAAATACTGAGCACTATAACTTTTCCTATAAAAGTTAATATTATAGGCATGAATGATTTCATAGACTCAAACCTTATGTCTTCTTTTTAATCATATGTACATATATATGGGTCATTCTGAAACTAATGCCTCTATTTATTTCTGTGAAAACTACAATACACACAAAAAGCACAATAACATTATTTGGGAGAGTACATTCTCAGCTACAAAGAATTAGTTTTCAATGTAGTCATCACCATTAGCTATGCATTTTTACCAGTGTTGAACAAGAGACTGCATGCTGCGCTTGCACAAATTTGCATCAGCAGACATGACCCACTGTGGCTGTTGCTGCTGTTGAAATGCACCGCACTCACCCCACTGTGCTCTTCATAATGCTCTTCAATAATCCACTGTTTGGTGTTTATAAATGCTCAGCAAGTATGGATGACGTCAAGGGGTGCCACTTTTTCCATATGGAGGAATTCAGTGACGCACCTTTTACTTCATACACACTTCCACATCAGACAACATTCTGTCAGACTGCCCTTTTGCTGCCATCTGTCACATGGCAACAAAATGTAATGGAATACTGGTGGAAAAGTTCAGCTTCTGCTGCCATATCACCAGCATCTGTCTCTGATGTTATGGGCAAACATAATAAAATAGCAGGCATTACTTTCAGCCCTTCTACACATACTGGTTTTGAAGCAGAAAGCTAAAGATTCTGTCACCCACTGTTTGGTCAGTATATGGTTCCTGTGTGCTGACAATACTCTGCAATTCTTCCCTGTCCTTGAGGAAGACAGAAACCCTCAGTCTTAGAACACAGCAGGATATTGAAATAACAAGCAGAATAATGGAGAAAAGGCAGATTTTGCAAAATATTCTTTCATAACCATTCTGACTGTTTATTAATGAGGTTTTTGTGTCATACTTTGATATCTAACAGTAAGTCATCTCTCTCTATGTATGACATCATTATTTTGTTTCCACAACAAGACTTCAAGAGTAGCATAGTATTATGATAAATCAAAATTTAATATTGACACATTTGCTTTTGTTCTTATTTGGTGGGGAAGCTTTTTTATGCAGCAGTGACAAAAATGGTAAGTGACTTGTGTATATGCAAAAGTTAAATCTATCATTTCTGTCAGGTGCCCAGAGCATTTCATTTCTTGTTGCATCCTGTTCTCACTTCTACATGCCTCTATCATATCTGATTATAGAGACTGAGGGAACTTATACAGCTCTTGCTAACTGTCTGGTGCTTTTCTGCATAATTAGGATGAAAATTAGAGAGCTTACTTATAACTTTCATGATGATTATCAGAAAAAAAATTATTACCCCTAAATCTAAAGAGATTCTATGAAAGGTGCTGGATACTATTTTTTAAATTAATAATAATAATAATAAAGAAATGGAAAGGTCATAATAAATTGCATAACATAGGAAAAAACTGAATATACATAGGTCTGGAGAGTATAATTGAGGCATAGAAGTACAGTAGGTCTGAACAATCTCAGTACTGTGGATTGTTTTATCACACATCTTCTAAATAATGAAAGAAAACTCACATAGAGAAAATGAAAATATATGAACAGAATTACTATTTTAAAGTATTAAACCATCCTTTCTCTCCACTGAGACTCATTCATTTAAAATGTCAAGTTTTTAACATCATAGTACCAATATGCAAATGATTAGAAATGAGGCTGGCAACGAAGTGCTTAGGAAAAAAAAAAGTAAAGGAGAGGATAACTGGATCTATTTGTCTAACACTCAAGATTAAAAAAAAAAAAAAAAAAAAAAGATGGGGAAAGTGGTATGACTGCTGAAAATAAGAGATTACTCTATTTGTCCACCACAACTGGTATAAGAAATTTATTTCACTTACAATGATTAGGTTAAACTTTGACAAAACCTAAGGATATTCAACAGCTAAAATGAGGTGGGGCTGAAACTTGAAACAAGCAAGCTAAGTGTGCTTCTTTCAGGAATGGTTTACATACAGCTAGTGTGAGCACAGCATTTACCAAAGTCCTTTTTTAGCTCTGTCCTGTGGAACTCCATCCTGTTTTTCCATATCATTATTTCTCATTATGTCTTCCTTCAGTCACCAGTGGCCACCCTATTTTACTAAATATGAATACAAAGTTTTTGAACAGCTCAATCATATTCTTTTCCATTTATTCAATTTCATCTCATGCAGAGTTCCTGTTTTCTGTTGAAAACAACTTCAGTTGTCCTATTTTCCAGCCAGTGTAACACACAATTCCACACAAAATGACACAGTATTTGTCGCATAGTTCCCTCCTATTTAGGTGAGGTCTGAGCTGGTCTTCTGTGACTCTATCCATAGTATTTTGGAGTCACATTTACACTACTAACTGTCTGCTATATTCTCCTAGCTTGGAAGTGAATTTTTGTCTCTTTCCTACTCTTTCCTGACTTCATCCTACGTACTTCCTAAATGCTTTATCTCCATTACATTTAGCTATGGCCATGCTACCTTCCATAAGATATGCAGACTCCTTTTATAATGGCAGACCTCTACTTCATCTATTAAAAAAAAAAAAAAAAGCAAACAAAAAGCAGTTATGGGTTTTAGTATTTGATTGTATTTTCTATCTTCCCTTGTTTACTTAATAAAAAATCACTGTTCTGATATTTAGCATGTATGATAGGTAAAAAGGAGAAGGGAGTGCTGGTATAGTAGAGGAGAATATATCACCGTAATCTGGATACAAGAGCAAGCACTGAAGAGTATAATAAATAGAATTTGTAAATATCACAATTTCTTATTCTACTCAGTCCATCTTTCATAGATTATGATTTTATTTATTTATTTATTTATTTTAATTTAATAAAAAGATCAGAAATTTCTGTCTGCATGTGTTAAAGAGCCAAAATTGAGAAACTACCAAAAGTCTAGACCTGGGGGCTTAATACTCTTTCCATCTATCCCAAAGGGTTTTCCTGAATAAAGTGAACTGTAATGAATAATGCTAAATGGTTACAAAAAAGACATGCTTTTCCTTCAGGGCAGTGGAATTTTAAATTTCCTAGTCTTTGCTGTCCAGTGCTTTCACCTGCCGGCAAACTATCAGCTTTGTTAGAGAAATAGAATAAGCACAGAAGCGTGCCAAATATCTAAAAACTCACCATAATCTCATCAGGAGTTTATATCTTCAGCTCAGGCTGAAACCTTACAGCTTCAGAGAGCACAGGCAGTTCACTAAAGCATAAAGAATTGGGGCACTGAGAGATCGTGCCTGCTTAGAAAGCTGTATAATTTAATAAAGTGTTCATTGATGTCTACACAGTGGCTCCTCAAACTTGTGTTATTGCTTGTGCCTGCAGCATGGTTAGTCCCATTCCTTCTAATTAGATGATAGCAGGAGGATTACATTCTCTCTTAGCAGACAGGAAAAAATGGAAACAACCATTTCTCATGGAAACTCACACCTGAAATTTAAGAAAGAGTAACAGTAAGGAAACTAGTTCAGTCATATCTATGTACCTCTTGAATTCATTAGAATAGAAGCATTAGTATTGAAAAATACAGCTTAATATTCACAAATCTCAGAAATGATACATGGTATTACAGAATATTTCTTGAAAATTTGAAAATTTAAGCCACTTTCAACTTCAATTAATTTTTTTAATACATTAAAAAGTTCTACACTATCTTTTTTCTGTTTAAACAGCAAATTAAAAATTACATCGTGAGCTGACAGATTTTGGGGATGGAATGAAATTGTGAAAAAGAAAGTGGGTGTTGATATTATCTTTTATAGTACTAATTTCCTCTGGTTTGATAAAATTATCATAATTTGATCATAGTCAGTGAGTCAGAATTTATAATTAGTTTGGAAATTGTATTGTGTTATTCTATGGTGAGAAACCACTGTTAAGAATAAACCTCATATGTGCATATTTTACAATAACCTGTGCCTAACATTATACCATCTACTGTCTTGAAATAATGTGTATAACATCAACAAGATGAAGCACTGTACATCAGGTGTTCCATGGAGGCAATAGAATAATTTTATATTGTCTATGCAATGTGAAGTTATTGGCTGTGCAACCTACATGTGATGATGCCCGCTAACTAGAAGATTACATTCTGCTTTTTGCTCCAAATAGCTCTTTCTTTAAATCAAAATACAACAGGTTGAATCAAATTCTTTTCAAAATTGGTTTGGCACCAGCATAAACTGAAGATCTCACATAATAAAAATGACCCATTTTTTGTCCATCTCTTAGGAAGGTGTGACTAATTCTGAAGGTAAATACCTACTCCTAAGTGGCACATCACTCTCATAACAAGGCACCAGAATTGGGCATAGCAAACTGTGGAATGGTGTGGGTCAATTAGAAACTTCACTGATGAGGAAAACTCATAAGAATGCCTCCATCTACTTTGAAACTCCACCAGCACTGCTTAAATGGACACTCAGACAACTCTTCCCAGTCAGTAAATACCCCTTATGTATCCACTGCCACTTACATGAGAATATATAGGTAGATGCTGATCAGGTAAATAAAATTATGCATATTCTGACACAGGGCACAACATTTGTGAGGACTGTCTTGAATTCGAGTCTTTTGCAATATCTACATATGCATTATACAACCTCTTTTACCTCCTCAGTCTTCAAGTCAATAAATGTTTGTTAGGCCAACACAGCACATTCAGTTTGATCAGCAGCATTGCAAAAAAAGAGATGTAGTTGTGGCTTTTGGAAATGTTCTTGGAGGAGATCTGATGAATATTTTTGCGTAGTATAGTTTGAGGGGGTTTTTTAACATGCCTTTCATGATTGCTGGTTATACAGAGAGATGTTGATCTACTGGTTGTTTATACTATTGTTTGGCGGTTATGTTTTTGGATGTTCACCATAGCACCAGAGAAAATGATAATGTGTTCCAAAGATAATGAATTTACTGAAGAGTTACTGAATTTGTGGCAAAAGCCAGAATGGAAACCACTTTTTCAGTGCTGATGTCATCACACATGTAGAACACTGCTTTGCAAAACAAATAATTAAAATTACTCTTTCATGGAAAAAAAAAAATCAACATACTGAAGAACAATAGTGGTATCTCAAGTAACATGAAGTCTTCCCAGTAAGAACACTCCTGTAGAAAATTAGTTTGATGAGTTCTACATGAGCTTTCACTACAATGTAACTTCTTCCTTCTTTCTAATTTTTGTATATCCACAGACTATAAATTACTTAACTCTCTTTTTCCTCAACATGTGTTTAGTTTTTGAGCCCATTGTTTCTCTTTAAGACCTAAGAAAATTATCTATTCCTTGAAAGAATGTAATATTTTTCCAAATACATCCAGAGAAACTCATGAAATACATTTTCATCCAAGAAGCCTATACCTCATCTGTAAATCCTTGGTGTTTTACAGCTACTGCAATTTTAACAGTCCTTATAGCATTCATTATTGCATCATCCAAGATGTAGAGTAGGAATATGCTTTTATTTTTTTTTCTTTTCTATTACTCTACAGTAGATAATGTAACATTGTTATTCTAGTCTTCTGTTGTAGTCTATATGACCAAGAAACTCAGGTGAAGACATGCTAAGTGATCACCCAAGACAGCAGAGAAAGTATGTGATGGACATAGAGGCAAATTGTATCTTCTAAAGTTTCAAAGTACAATACTCTAGTAAACCTCATAAGGTTCAATAAATCCAAGCGCAAGAACTTGCATCTGAGTCGTGGCCACCCCCACTGTCAATGCAAGCTTGGAGATGTAAGGATAGAGCACAGCCCTGCCAAAAAAGACCTGCAGGTACTAGCAGATGGCAAGCTGGACATAAACCAGCAGTACTCCCTCGCAGCCCAGAAAGCCAGTCTGGGCTGCAACAAAAGAAGTGTGACCAGCAGGTCAAGGAAGGTAATCTTACCCCTCTACTCTGTGCTGGTGAGACCTTACCTGGAGAACTGCATCCAAATGTGGAGTCCTTAGTACAGGCAAGATATGGGTGTGTTGGGGAGTGTCCAGAGGTGGGCCATAAAAATGATCTGAGGTACAGAACTGCTCCCCTGTGAGGACAGGCTAAGAGTGCTGGAGCTCTTCAGCCTAGAGAAGAGAAGGCTCTGGGGAGACCTGATAGCAGCATTTCAGTATCTAAAGGTGGGCTATAGAGAAAGAAGAGGACAGACTCTTCTTGTAACAAGACAAGAAAGAACAGTTTCAAACTAAAAGAGAGGAGAATTAGACTGTATATAACAAAAGTTTTTTACAATAAGGATAGTGAGGCACTGCCATAGGTTGCCCAGAGAGGTGATGGATGTCCCATGCTTGGAGATATTCAAGCTCAGGCTGGACCTGATGAAGCTGTAGATGTCCCTGTTCATTGCAGGAGAACTGGACTAGATGACTTTTAAGGGTCCCTTCCAAACCAAACAATCCTACAGTTCTTTGATTCTACTGAATAGTCTTTCATTTTTCCTCTTTGGCAACGCTTCTATTTTTTATCCTACACTTATGTACCCTGTTTCAAATCCGTTCAATGAGATCATCAAGTTTGTGAATTGTAGTGAATATAGCCAAGTGAAATCATTCAGCTGCTCAGTGAGGGGTTGTGTCTGTAGACAAAACTATTAAGTACCCCTCTGTAGGATAAAGCTGTGTTCCAAAGAGCTATAAATACTCTTGAATTACCATAGTTGCATAACTTAATAGAGCATTGATGTAAGTGAGTGTGGTTTGATGAGCAAATAGAGAATGGAATAACAAGCAGATTGTCAATTATATATAGCAAGTCTAACAATGTTTTAAAAAAGGTATGTATGCTATTATGAGAGGATACACACAACAGAAAATGTCCATATATCACTTTCAAACGTGTATAAAATAACACTCAATACTGACTGTCATTAAAATTTGTCAGATTACAGATGAAAAGCTGAAGTTGGTGACCTATTGAAGCGTGAATACTAAGGACTGATAATTAATAGGGTAATGAATCATACAATGTTTAAGAAACTGAAAAATTAACATACAAGAGATACCTCTCTAAAGAAGCTACTCAAAACTGAAATTGTTTAAACAGTTTTTGGTTATCTGAACATAGGAAGGATTTACTATGTCAATTTTACTATGCCAAATAAAGAAACCTGAGCATCAAATGAAATATTGAGCAAAGTTCTATGGGTAAGTGTAAGCAGCACATATCTTCAAAAGATGTGAGATCTGAGACATTTTCAGGAAGCCACTTGTGATAAGTGCGAGAGCAGTTGTCAACAGAGAATGCACAGCTAAACAACACCCTCACTGGCAAACAGGGCAAAGTGGAGAGTGAGATAAAGAAGAACTGTAGAGGATCAGCACCCTTGATTTCTTTTTCACCTCGCCAACTCCCAGTCCTTGCTTAGCAGCAAGTAAGGAAGCAACAACATAATGCAATACAGCATGTAGATATTCCAGAGTAGAGAAAGGAAGCAATCACGAGGGTAGCTCTGAATTATGGTAAACTTTAAAAGGAATGCTCATCTCATATTTGTATGTGTGCATATTTATGCTTTAGCTTGGGAAGTAAAGGTCTTCCAGTGCAAGTGAAAACTAGTATTTCAGTGATTGGATTAAACAAAGCTTGGCATTTTGTTTGTTCTTAGGAGAGCTATGAAAGGAAAGTAAATGGTTTTCCACACTTTGGCAATGATCTGAGATGTTTTCTGGTAATCTGCACAGGCTGCCTTGAAGGATAAAAGACAGACTTTAAGAAAAGACTACTGGATCTGAGGCTTTGAATTCCAATTTCAAATGTATCAGCTTGAGCAAGACTATGTTTAAAAAAAATAAAAGGGGGGGGGGGGGGGGAGGGGAAGCCTTCCTTGTGATATTTTCCCCAGTTTATCACATATCAAAGCATTAACCATACCAGGTGTTACACGTTCTAAAATACAATCATAAGAAAACTGTTAATGAAAGAAAGGAGCATTTGTTTAAAAGGAGCTTTTTTTTTCCCCCCCAGCATATTTTTCCTCCAAAGTGTGACTTCATTAACTCCAAAATCATTCACAAATTTAATACAGATGGCAGCTAATCAGGCAGAGATGTTAACTGAGGTCATTCATCTCCAGGAGACTATGCTGATCACCAGGTCTTAGAATCTTCACAGTGAAATTATTCAATTGTGTAGACTTTTTAATAATTGATGAAACACAGAAAAAAAATAATTAAATGGGAGTGACAGTCACCCAGTAGTCATTCTATTCAAGAAGGCCTCAGAGGAAGAAAAATCAAAGCTAGGCAGAATATTGTATTATAGTTGCTAATCTGTGTTCTGGCAACATTTCACTTCTTCTTTCCGCTTGTAACACTAATTAGTTTCTCTAGAACGATGTAAAACAAACAAACAAAAAAACACCAAAACCCCCCAAAAAACAGAATAATATGGTGTTTTCATCACCATTTTCCAAGGTACTAACATATTTTGGAAACAATTTGAGGCTTGCAATACCTAATTTGCTATGTATCCATCACTGATAATTCCAATGGCCACGAATTTCAGGCTGTTTGCTTTAATTAGGAATTTGAAAAGTGAAGCACTCTAAACAGATGGACACTAGAATAGAGTAGTAATAATCCTTCTGACAAAAAGTACCTTCCTTTTTTTTGTTTTCTTTTTTCTTTTTTTCTTTCTGATTTCTCCTCTTCCTAGTGGTCACTGGAGACCTGCAGAGATGATAGATCTGAAGCAACACATTATTAAACTCTTTGACAGTAGCTAACAGAATATTCTTTTTATTGTGTACTGTTTTTTTAAGTTGCAGATGTTTTTTGTTGGTTTTTTTACTAAATGACAGTACCATCTGCACAGTAAATTAAACTTTCTTTTGCACTATTCTGTAGTCAAAAGAATAAAGATGCAATGTTATTTGTAGATAATTTAATAAATTTCACATCCAACTTCTTTATTACTGAGAGTTAAAACAATAAAAGGAATTTTCTACTCTTACTATAAGCATTTGATACATTATAAAATGGTGTCTGGAGAGTGAGAATTAGCGAAGGATTACTTTAGCTGCAGAAGTTATCCTGTTGTTTTTACTGGCTTTTTTGTCCAACCAGACTTCAAATAGGGAACACTTGAAGTAAAGTGTGAATTAGCAATTGGCATGTCATATACAACAACTACAGTACCTATCAGCAAATTATTTAAAACTAGCATAAGCTAGAGAATTTTTATGCTGTTCACTCAGAAACAATAGAAGAAACTAGTATAATACTAAAATGTATTAAAATATCAAATTGCAGCTTTAATTCTCCAGCTCCTCCAGCCCTTTTATTTATTTATTTATTTATTTATTTATTTTATTTTCTGACTTGACCTTTTACTGTTTTACATTATTCCTAGTTCCTAATGATTACAGTGATCCATAGCTCCTAAATTATTACAGACAATTGCTTTTTATCTATGCCTATTTTCTTCCTTTCCTTCTATCTTAGAAATTTTCTATAGGTGGCATGTGATGGAATTCTGCATGGCATATGTATTTGATTAATAATTCTATTCAATATTCTGTTTCAAGTAAAACTACTTCTACTCTGTTTCTGTGCTGATTTGAATCTCCTCTTATCAAATTGATCAACTGTGCTTCATTTGTGGTTTCATTTTTTCCTGTTTCGCTGTAGTCCCCTTTACATGGCTATTGGACATTAATGAACACAGTATGAACTATCCCATCACTAATGACCGGTGGCTCTTGTATCACATCCAGAATATCTGTTCCCTGACAACTCTCTCTACTCCAAAATAGAAATGTAGAGCTGTAAAAGCCACTACTATGTAATGTCTATTCCTGTCCACACCTTATCCAAAAGGGCATTGCTATTTTGCTCAAATCAAGATATAGCTACACCTGCATTAACCAGAAAACAAAAGCTGAATGCTGGATAAAGCTGTAAAATCAGGTAATAAACTAACAACTCAGACTGCAAAACAATTTAAGGATGCTGCACTACAATTACCATCGTTAAGCAAAAATAGATTCTTATGACATAGGTTTATGTAATTTCTTCTTTCGCTAAACAAAGAACAGTTTCAACATATATATATATATTTAACAGTTAAGATATAAAGGCTTTTTTTTCTGTTAGATTCTGATATATGATTACCTTTAGCCAGTAAAGTGTGTTGGTTTAAATCAATATACCTTATCTGCTATGAATTCTGTGGTTTTATGTGGGAATAAAATGTTTCATTATTTATGCAGTAGTTTTAAAATTGTTCAGTTGTCTCTCTGCTTTGTTTTATTTATTTTAGGTACTTTGTATCTGAGATGAATAAGTGGCTATTACATTTGTAAATTGAATGTTTATATTTGAATTATAAATTAGAAGTCAAGCCTTACACTTCTGTGCAAAAAACACAGTGTGGGTTTGGAGTTTGATTTTTTTTTAATATTCATTTTGACTGAAAAATAACTGTACAAGAGAATTACAAGGCATAAATTTATTGGAATTCTTTATGTCTGTAAATTACTATCCAGTCTATGGCTTTTTTATCTGTTTACAATTAGGTTCTGCCTCATCAGAATTTGTACAACTATTAATTTAAACTAAATGTTTAAAAAATGGTCTCTTTTCTAATTGGAAACAAATAATCCATTATTAATGATGTATTGATAGTTGGAGCTTACTAACCACAAAGTAGTTTCTTCTACAGAAAGTTCTGAAGTGTGTTTACAGGTCTTAATTCTACCTCCTGCTGTATTATATGCCACATTTCAATGCAATTTTTGTACACGTGATGATGTCACAAGCAACATGTACATATATTTCTCTACAGAATATTCTTTTGTAAACTTACCAAAAGACAGCAACTGAAATCTTATGTGAAGATCCTGAATAGGTAACCACAAGGAGAGTGCCGAAAAATAATAATCTAATTTCAAAAGTCAACAGTGTACTCAAACAAAGTGTTTTCTCAGTGATAAGCAGAATTCCATCCTGTCCTTTCTGCATTAGTGTATAAATAATTACATTAATACTTCCTAGTTGCCTGAGAAAACTCCCTTAGATAAAGCTGTATTCTTAGGATATCAAGAATTTACCTACTTAAAAGCAGAGTCCTTGAAATTTCTCAAAGAAAGAATCAGTTAATTGCTTGATTTTAGTAAATAATCTAAGGGAAATTTACATCTATTTATGTGTCAAATATATGTATTTTACATAAATAGACATATATGACATATATATTTCAGTGCAACAATGTATAATGTATTGCAAAATTCCACAGCAAAGACACTTAATGCAAAATATCAATATTTGGACAAGCAAACAAGAACCAGATCAGCCCATTTTTACCTACAGATTGCTTCAAAACACAGGTTTTAAAATGGTAAAAGTACATAGATCTGTTTGTCATAGACAGTCCTTAGGATTTCTGGGTTGCAGGGTTACCAGGAAAATCCAGCTCTCACATCTTCTACTAATGCTGTCATCTATAAACTGTCCGGGAAAAAATTATCTACAAAGATACACATAAAAAAGTGCACATATAGATACAGTGTACCCAGATAAATTTTGCTAAGAACAGGAATTCTGAGAAGTGTCAATAAAAGACATATTGACATTCTGTGACCAAAACCACAACTGAGGAAGAAAATCTATTTCCTTCCAAGGCATACTGTAACTTAATTAGTAGCTAAAGTTTTGTCCCATCTGTCTTGACACATTTATATGAGTCTAGCTTCTCACTTCTGGAAGACTGAATCTCAGTCATGTTACTTCATGAAGTATTTTTCATAAAACCATGACACACACCTACTGAGACCAGTGCATGGACTCAGTGCATCAACATGGAGAAGCAAATGCTGAACTTTTAAAGCTTCCTATCTGCAGGTTGCTTTATGTTAAAGCAAGCAGTTTTAAGACACAACTTTAGACGAAAGTACAAGGAGTGCTAGTTGATAACCATTCACAAAGGTGTGAAAAACAGTGGTTCCAAATGGGACAAAAAGTGATTCCTAACAAGCCTTAAAAGTCATTTAAATTAAATGGCAGTACTGGCAAAAATGACAAATGGTATTAACTTTTTAATGACTCCTTCAATTTGCTTTTAGCACCAGTTTTTCATCCAGTGCCATTCACAGTGCGTTATTTGTTGTGTTCTGCAATTTGAACATGGATTTTCATTGGTATATTGACAGCTTTCCCTTCTTTTAACGTTTTCATTTTATTCCTGGTCTCCCAAAAACTTGTTTGAGAAAGGCAGACTAGCGTAAAGATCTAGCATTATGTTACTACAGGTGTATCAAAAATCTGTTCTCTGCTTCAGCAACAAAATGCCAGCTATTTTAGTGACTGAAGTGTACTGGTTGAAGATATTTATTGATGTCACTCAGAGCACAACATGATATATATCTGAAGTATACATTAGCATATTTAAAGAATCTATGAAGATTTTTCTCAAAGTGATAGGAAGCATAGAACCGCAATTTTATTTTATATATATGTGCACATCAGAAAAGCTTTGGATAAAATGTCAAGCAATGAATTCCTCCCTCTTCTTTATACACTATTACAAAGTAAAATACATGTATCTTCTCTAATGATTGTTATATAACTGGAGATCAAAGAAATCAATTGTAAATTTTTCCTGTGCCTATGAATTAATCTTAACATTTGCTGTAGGTTCACCGCATTACTCAGTACAACTCTTTAAGAATGCCATAATAGGGAAGAGAAAAAACACATCAGCTCTAGAAGATATGGACGGGTGTTTAAAAAGTGATGATAGTGGAAAAGATGAAAATCACTTCGATACTGTTGAAAGTCTTGCACTGGCAACTGTGAGGTAGGAATCAAACAGCACCATACAGATCATGAGCAACAAGTCACACAGATAGCAGATGGACAGCAACAGCAGCACTGCCACTGTCATTTCCACCCACTGCATGTGTGTCCTTTCTCAAGGTTTACAATTGGGCAGCAGTCTCTTGAAAGCCTCTGTTACTCAAATTTTTCACAGCCCCCATTCCACAATCTGCTGCATAGTTAATATGGAAACATTCTTCCTCTCAAAACCTCTCTTCAGGTCTTTAATGTTCAGTCCTCATCAAAGTGAAGGAATGTAAATAAAGTATCATATGTATCATCCACAGCACCAACATCTGTAATGACCTCTTTGTCTCCTTTTGTTAGCAAATTGCTTTTATTCATTACATTTTAGAGAACTCTCTCATTAGAAAGGAAATATCATAAAGAAAGGAAATATCATAAACTTAATGTTCTAGAAATATATTAATGGCTGATGATATCAGCCAGATAACAGCCAGACTGTTTTGGCTTCCCCACTTTTGAAATATTTTTCATTGAGCTCTTAGGTGAAGTTAAGTTCTTTCTTATGAGACCTGAGGGGAAACAAGGAAGGAAAATTGAGTTACTAACTTAGTAAGGAGGATTTTAAAATAAAATGAAATGAGGGGATGCTAACAGAAACATATAATTTAGGTATAAAGAGTCAGTTTCTGGAAACCATTCCAGGTTATCCTCCAAAGTAAAAGGAATAGGTGAATGTAAGCCAAGAAGGATGAAGAAAATGCTGCATTAGATGTCTATCTTCCTTGACATTTATACAGTATTACAAAAGACACAGTAAACAAACCCAGAAAATTGTGAAGGTTTTTTTTTTTTTTTTTTTTTTTTAATAAGTTGAAAATCATATGATAAACATATAGAGAGAGCATAAGAGAACTGGTGAACTATCCCGTAGGCCTGGAAGATCATGATAATATTATAAGCAGGAAAGAACAGAAGGAACAGAAGAGGAGATGGCTCTTGAAAGAGACAATACACCACTACTGAAAGCTTTTCTTGTTCATAAGTAGGACATGATAATCAGTAAGAACAGACTTTGGCTAGGCCGCTATCTTTTCATTCAAAACATAAGGAAGCAAGTATTTCATAAATATAAAATATACGATATTGCTAAATATGAGTATAAAAGAAGAGCAGGCAAAGAAAGAGATAAAATGGAAATAGTCAAGGCACAAAATGAGAAGTCAGACACATATAGGTTGAAATAATTGTCTAAAAACATTAGCAACAGAGGATGATTAAAAATATTTGTTCCATGATCAATAGAGAAGTAAAGCTTTTTCAGATAGAACGTAGGAGGTTCAAAAGTGCAATGTCTTTTTTTCAGCAGTATTGTCTGCAAAGGTAAATTTAGAGCAAGTAGCTCATTAATGTTGGCAACAAGACTATGTGATCTTAACATTAAACAAGAAGTCAGGATAAAAAAGTTGAGGAACTCAGAGGAAAATGGCCAGCTTTTGTAGTCCTGTCAGCTGCATAACAGACTGTATTTGAAAACAAGAACCACAAGCTTCAGAAACAGCTCCTAGGTAGTAAGTGAACTGAGCACCTCTTGGGGGAAAGGGAGTGACACTAGATAGGGTGTTCAAATCAATTACGTTGGGCTGCAGGATTCTTTATTCTGTGGCAAGATGCTCAGAAAGCGCAGCAACCATCCATCAGCACATTTGTGTTGATAAAACAAAACCACCTCAGTGTGTGGGAATCGTGCATGGCTCAAGGGCCACATACTGGCCACTGCAAATTATAGCTTTTTAAAGTGCTGTGCCTAATGAATTTGCTATTAGAACAAGAATTTTCTGAAGCAGTTTCAGAATAATTAGTCTCTTATTGGAAAACTTATTTTCCACTCCAATTCCACTCTAAATTCTTTCTATAATTGAATAATTATCACGCTTTGTGGACAGAGAAAAATTGTTAAGTGCCAACCCTCTTAATGCTAGTGAGGCAAACAGATCACTGAAAATGCAGATTAAATCACTGAATATGATCTAACAGTATAATCTGGATCCTAAAAAGAAACAGACATACAAAGAGGATTACTACCTATAAGAAGAATGAAATATATCTTCACCAGTCAGGCAACAACGGGAAGAGCTCAGATTAAACAGTTAATCCATTTGTGAACACTGCACCTCAATACAGGTATGTAGGTGCCAATGTGAAACTGCCATGACCACTGTGGTACAACTGAACAAACAGATGCTATTAGGTTCTAATATAAAATCCTGTGAGAGGGGAGATAAAATTACAACTTTTAAGTACATCAAAGACTCATGCAAAGAGACAGAGGATAATCTGTTATCCATTTCTACTGAACATGACAAGATGTAATGGTTTAGATGATTTGTAGCTGGGAGGGGAAAAAAAGCCCAGTGAATGAATTTTTTGTAACTTCAGTGATAATTACATCTACAGACAGAACTAGCACACATTTACATAGTACAATCCATCTCCTAAGACTGTCTTGGAGATTAAATTCCCTTTCCACCTCTATCCATCCATAATCTTGTAAGTGTTATACCCAGAAGACCAACCCTGAACTTTATTTTATTTACACAGAAAAAAGTAAAAAAAACCCTTATAGGTAGCATTTATTTTCTAATTTCTTACCCACAATGACTATGAACAGAGTATGAGAAAGAGAGAATCCTGATTACACAGATCTTAATTTAGGAGAAAAAAAAAAAAAAAGAGTCCTGTTAACCTAGATTTAACATAAAATAAAAAAATAATATTTGTAGTTGGCTTCCACAGCCCTCTAGGGATTAAGCATAATTTAAAGCACTAAATGCCTACTCATATTTTGTTTAGTAGTAGCTCATTCTATGTCTTCTTTTTTAGAGTTATCACTTTGGAATACTGGATTTTCAGAAGTACCTTTCAGCATTACTGGGATTCACAGCCCAAGGCTCTGAACACACGGTGGTTAATGCTTATATACCCACTGTGTCTTCAAGGAAAGGAAGGTGAAATGATTCCAAGTATGCAGAAGAGATGCAGTCTGAAAGAGGAAAAATACTGTGAAGCTATAATCACATTGCTATTAAGGATGACCTGTCTCCAATATGAAGTTTGATTCTTTTAGATCTTTCAGCCATTTCAAATTACACTTAGCTCTAATGTGATATGTCATTTATCATCACATATAAAATACTACATTCCTGAAGTGACTAGGGGAGAAACAGAAAAAAGAAATAATTAATTTTTAATTTAGAGACAAAACTACTTACTCATTAGACTTGAAAGAGCTCGTGACTTTTTTCTCATTCTTCTGCATTTATTTTATTATTAGTAGTACATGTTTTCCACCTTGGGATACATTTTTCAGCTCCCAGTTAGGAGTTCAGGCTTCTTGTTTCCCCTCTTCCCCCATACAGATTTTACTCAACCATTTCACAAGCAAATCCCATAGCATAGGCTTTCAAGGCAGATGGAGGGATTTTGAGCAGGATAGGTGATTCTCACCAGAGTGGCTTTACAAAGAAAGGATCCAAGTGATTATATCTAAAGCAGCTCAATTAGTAGGATAAATTCCCAAGATGAAAGTGAGAAAGAATTCCACTGCCTACATCTAGGCACTTTTATTATAGCATAAATATTACTTTGCACGTTAGCCATAACACTTGACACATTACCCATTACATATCATTTGTATTATATATACATATATATAATCTCTTGTTTGATGGCTCTAAAAAGTAAAGGAAAACTTGATTTTAATTACGATCATAACAAGTGCTCTGTTTCTAGAACAAATACTGATGATCAGTTAAAAAAACCCCATCAGTTAATTATTATGACTGCTTTTATGTTTCAGTAAATATTATTTGTGCAGTTCCTGATAATGTGCAAACTCAAAAAACTTCTAGGAGTTACTTCAGACTAAGTAGTGTGATATTCAGTAACCATGAGGCCTTCTCTGTTCTGCAACAAGAAGTGAGCAAACAAATAGACAAATAGACAAATAGAAAAAAAATACAAAACAAAAAACAATACCTGCCTATTAATAGATGGTAAGTGATTACTTTTATGTCATTAATTACATGTTTTTAAAAAATATATATTATATACTGAAAATTATCCAGGAACAACTGCTTTACAGCATGAATACTAGGTGGTATTTCATATTTGTCAAGTGTATAGAAGTCACAACACATAACATAAAATCCAGGAAGAGAATGGAGAAACACACACACAAAATTGCCTATTTGCAAGAACATCCTAAGTATAATAGTACAGCATACAGATTAAAGTCAAACATCTGTGGTTGTCAGGAAAAATAAACTGAGAAGCAAATAACATAAGATGTACTAAACAGGAAATGTGATTTACAAAATGAACATCAGAATAGCAGCATCTGCACAGAAAGAGTGCTGGTGGTCAAGTTTGGAAGACAACAGAGCAACAGTATGATACAAGCTTATAATTGTGGAAAACTCATGAACAGAAACACAAAAAAGCAAAGCACAACAGATACAAAAGTTTTAAGGGTAAAATGTGTAAAAGTAAAAGTACAGAAATGAAAGCATGATTTTCCTTATAGTTTTCTATCCGCAGATTTAAGAATTGTAAGATATTTGACAGTGTTTGACTTACAACACTGTAGTCCTTTTAGTGAGATAGCATTTTGATAATATATTTAGTATATAATTCTATGTGTTGCTTTGGATGTGAAAATTTTTGTTTGGTGCACTCTGAAGTGGAAGTGTGTTTCCCAGTTAATAAGAATGATGAGCTCTGCATATGTTTTTATTTTGTTCTTCTCTTGCAGGAGAAGTTTTGGTCACACCTATTTTATATATAATTCATTCATTCCAACTGTCCTACGTGCTTCATTACTGAGGCAGAAAGCTCACCTTGGTCTTTAAGTCAATTAAATCAAATCCTGACAAATACTTACTGGAGATCATTAAAAGGTTACGAAAAAAAACCCACACACTGCAATCTAAGAATTATGTGAGGAATGAAAATTGCCCTTTTCTTAAAATCTAGGTGAAAACTAATAAAATGTCTGAAAGAATTAGAAGTCTTGAACATACACCATTTGACTAATACCACTAATAACAGCAGAGCTAAGCAAAGACTACGACACAGAGAGATAAGGTTGATGGTTAACACACAGTAAATATCAGAAATACAGAACCATTTTATTTTTATTTTCTGCAAGAAAATTAAAGTCTGAGAGCAAAGCATAGCTTTCCTTAAGAACTAAGTTGACCAAAGAGCATGAATCTGTGAAACTCTTCACATGTTTAAAAGCAGTTTAAGTATGCTTGCATTTGTGGGTATGACCAAACTCTGCCAACTACAATGGGAATAAAGAACAGGCTTCAGTCATACGCAGAACATTGGGGTCTCCCACGCATTAAGTCACATTAGTGTAACAGTACAGCATGGCCCTCAAACTTCTACAGTTTAGTACATCCTCCAAGAGATAATGCATTGCAGGAGGTGGCTTTTAGTCCTCCCCATAGACCCACTGGCAGGCTCTTTTCTCCCACTAATTAGGGGAAAAGCGTCAGAAATTTGCTGACAAGAAGCTTCTGCAGCGCTGCTGAGCCCTGCATCTTCTTGCTCCTCAGACACGTGGCTTTTACGTGTGAACAAGTGCTTAACGTTTCAAGCACGGTCTAATCACCAAGAGCACCTGACTGTTGCTGTTAACCAAAATGCCTTTCAGAGAAAGCACCAAAAAAAAACCAACAACAAAAAAACACCAAAAACAAACCAACCAACCAACAACAAAAAAAAAAAAGCAAAAACCACAGAGAGAGGCAGTGTAAATTAACATTTATTTATCCCCAAGTATTCTATTTTAATGAGGAGCACAAAAGACTCTGGTGTGGTCTTTTCCTAGCATAAAAACTGCAAAGAGACAAGAATGTGAACTGACCAGCAGAAAGCACCCGAACTGGCCATTGTTACCCTATCTTTCCCATGTTAATCAGCTGTCACAAACTATTTGAGCATCAAGAAAATAGCTGTAGCTTGATGTAAGACTACTTGAATATCTACTGAGATTTGTTTTATTTTTTCCTTAACTGAAGAGAACTTGATTGAATGCTGCTGGAAAGTGAGACCTCTAGATACATGAGGGTGTAATTTCTCTGAAAATTTTCTTTCCTGCACAGGATATTTTGAGGCTATTTGTGAATTATTGTTAAATCAGGGAGTTACATAGTTTTTTTAGCCAGGTTTTTGCTCTCATTTTAAGAAAATACAATTTATTTTGTGTTTCCTTTCCTGAATTATTCTTACAGTACTCAAGTGACAGCTATCTACATGTGTTTCATAGTTTGCTCTGCATCAAAAGACATAGATGTAAATTTGTTTCAGGAAAACAAAATTTTATTTCTGAAGCACATGGACTTCATTACATCAGTCCAGTCAATATACAGTTTTTTGCCTTAGTGCTACCTGTTCATGCCTCAAACACAGTTTAGATTGCATCTACAATGTAAAAGGTAGTGAAGCAAGTAAGTACTTTGTTTGCAGACAGTGTATATTTCAGAATCACAGAATAGCTGAGGCTGGAAGGGACATCTGGGTCCCTCTGGTCCAGTCCTGCTCAAGCAGGGACACCCTGAGCAGGCTGACTAGGGCCATATCCAGGTGGCTGCTAAAGATCTCCAAGGAGGAGACCACCACAGTCTCCTTGTTTAATTTCTGCACAGCTCTGTACCTCTCACAGCACAGAAATGCTTCAGAGTGTTCAAAGGTAATTTCCTCTGTTCAAGTTTGTTCCCACTGCCTCTCTTCTTGGCACTGGACACAACTGAGAAAAACCTGGCTCTGCCTTTTTCACACTCTCCCTTCAAGTGTTTACAGGCATTGATGAGATCCCCTCTGCCTCCTTTTCTCCAGACCAAACAGTTCTAGCTCTCACAGACTCTCCTCACAGTAGAAGTGCTCAGCTTCTCTGTTCAACTTTGTGACAAAACAGATAAATTCATTTTGGCAAGGAAAAATCATTTAATCTGATGACAAGAATACATAACCCCAAAAACCGGTATTACTACTCGAGTTTAATGAACATTGCACTTCCTGTTCTGCCCTGACTATTGTAATCTCTGAAAGGCAAAGTCATAGCAACAAACTCACTTGGACTATTAATGCAGGTGTCTGAAAAGATGGCACACCTCTGTCCTGTATGTAAGAACAGCACTTGAGGTTGTTGTGATCCTGTGCTTTTGTGACCTTTTTATCTTGCTTAGAATTTCTCTAGGCAGTCAGGCCCTGAAACTTGTCAGTTATATATTACTGCAGTTGTACAGCAGAATGAATTTTCTTCCTTCAGTGCAACAGCACATTGCTTGGACTAGCTGGTAGTCACACTAGACATAAATAATTTTGACAGTCAGAAGAAGAACACACTAAATATACAAGTTCTACAGATCAGCAATCAATCTTATCTGACGGACTAACCGCAGAAACAGTTTTAAAAAACATTTTTTCCTTTTGATCATCTAGACAAGTTCTATGGCAGTCACTTTTCAGTCTCCCTTTATACCCAGGATCTAACAGTTTTCAGCATAAATAATATATTTACTTACCTGCCTAAAATTCTAACTAAATGAAGCACCCTGGGACTGAAAGATAAAAATCTACAATTCAACAGGTACAGTTTGCAGAGGGGACATGCTAAGGATTTGGCAATAGTGATGAAAAATTCTAGTAATTCCACTTATTACAAAAACAGATTCTGAGATGATTGTACTAGGCAAATTACGTGGAGTTCCTGACTACAGTCACAAAACCATTAACAAATTCTGTTATCTTTTTACCTCTATAAATCCACAAGCAGAAATAGTCATTCTGACAGTTTCCTGTTTGCTCTCTAAATTTGATGGAGATATTGATACTTTCTACCGTTTTATCTTTACAAAACACTCACTAACCATCCACAACCTTTTTATCCTTTACATTTGTTTTACACTCCTCATTCAAATCTATTCTCTTAAACTCATGTCAAGTTTATCATCATGGTGTCCTATCTCAGCTTCAGTTTTAGATAAACATATTAAAGTATAAAAATTAGAAGTGCATATAATCCTGTATTTCCACTGTTTAATGTTCTTTATGACATAATACACCTGAACTTTACATTGACATTAAATACAACTGCAGAAAAAACTTGCAGCACCACACATACACTAATGGAAATGATTCATCAAGAATAAGATATTTAGAACACAAAATTTTTGATAAGATACTTCCTAGAAAGCTTTTTAAGATCTCATTCTTACAGAACAAAAAGATGTACAAATAATACTTTGGATTTCAATGTAATTATTATTGCCATACTCTATATGTCATAATATTATAACATGCTTATAAAAATATTTTTATCAATCTCAATAATGTTTTTATTAAAAAAAAAATATGCCTCTGACTTAGGTTTCTCTCTTATTTCTGAAGGAAATTCATTCCAGGTGAATGCACTGGAACAAAATGTTACAGTTCTTTCATTAATTCCTCTACTACTTTATTCTTGTATGGGAAGCATATCATGCAAAGAACCAAAAGATACAAAAAGAGACAGTTAAACAATCAAGTCAGAACAATTTTACTGGAGTGAGAAGAAATTTGAATGAACACAGCCTCACATACGTGCACAAAACTTTTGAAATCTTGCATCTTACTGAATTAATGTCATGATTCTCCTCTGCCTTGTAGCTGACAGAAAACAGAGTTTTATCTCTAGCTAAGCTAGGTAAACCTAATAAAAAAAAAAAAAAAAAAAAGCAGAAACTCCAGGAACTCTAACCATCCAAAGACCATTTTCAACCATTGACTGATTTATTACAATCACTTGCTGGTGCAGCATTCAACTGTACATCAGCTAGTGATTACCTATTAAAAAAGACAGTGTAATGACTAGGATTTTAATATATACCAAACCACTGCTGAAAAATTAAAAAAAAAAAAAAATTGTATTAGCATCTCTATCATACTTTTATTTTTCTGTGTAAGTTCGTGAAGCATCCACAATGAGTACTGCCCATGTGTACAGAAAATGTTACACCTTCCAATACAATATCTAGTTGAAACACTGTTTCAATTTCAAAGTTTTCAGAACATGAAAAGTGTTTTCATTTTGATAAGATATCCTTCTTCAGCTGAGGTCAGTTTGGATATCTAAATGCTATTATGAAAGGCAGAAGAATAAGAAAAAAAATACTTGTAAGGTTTTTTGTTTGTTTTTGTTTGTAGTGACACAGGACTCACATTCAAAATTTCAAGATCTGTTTTCTATCCCTGCAATATGAAAACTTTTAATTTTATATGCTTTCAGACCCCTCAAGTGGAAAAAGGTGTGTTATAGTAACTCACAATGTTATAATCTGCAACTGGTCCTCAAAGTCCACAAGATATTTGTGGACATAATGTGGACCAGGTTGTAATAAACATCTGCCAGGGGAACAAAGCATAAGAAAACAAAAATTAAAAAATCATCCTTTCTTTTGAAAGAATGAGAATCCCTGTCTTAAGGGAAAGCAGCATTGACACCTTGATTTTCTTTCCAGTAACTGAAAAAGGTTTTTGCATCTAGATATTTTCAGCATAACTGGAACTCAGAGATAAATAAGTAAGAAAATACAGACTACCATAAGAAAATTCCTTATGAGATTGAGTGAGAATGTAGTTTGTACTGATTGCAGACATCTACAAACATTATTTTCAGAAAAGCAGATATTATACTGTATTCATTTGGTTCAAACTCCAAAATACTGATCTTGCCAAGTCCCAGAGAAAACACAAGGAGAAAAAAAAAAAACAACAACCATTTCTGTGCTTTTACTGCTTTTACTGCACACAGGCTGCTATGAAAGACCAGACTGGAAAATAAAATCAAGAATGCTAGCATGGACCCTGGCTTTTTCTCAACATTACTGGATGCTAAAGCGAATATTGCCTTGAGCTGGTTAAGTATTCTGCAGAGATCTAATGAACTAATAGAATACAAATCTATTGGAAATTGCCTTGAACTAGTTAAGCACTTAAGTATTCTACAGAATTCTAATGCATTAAGGACTAAAAATCTATTTCTATGTGGTAATCGTAGTCATTTTCTGTGAGACTTCTAAAATCAATATTTGTACTAACGCAGTTGAAAAGATCAAAAAAAGAAACAATCAAAAATAATCCTTTCCATTGCATATTGTTTTGATTTGATGCATTTGCTATGAAAATTCATCCATTTTTTGTGTATTTTGCTGATAAACTTAGGAACTTCAGGTTAGAGTTTTCTTATAATTTTCATCTTGCCACAAGATGGCACCAAAAGATTAAAAATGTCAGCATTTCTAAGGTTGCCTATCGGAAAAAAAATGGAAAAAACTTTTCAAGCAGTAGCACAGGAAAAGACAACGTTTGGGTTTCAATAGTAAGCTATGAACATCATTCTGTTTACATTGGCAAACTGCTGAAATGTATAGACTTACCACAGGATTAATGAATATTGAGAAAAAGATGGTTTTACTTGAGCTTAAGTTTCTTACTTGTTGCAAAACACAAAGAATGAACATTCAGAATGAAATAGTTCCTTTTCCAGACAGGGAAGTGAGGACACATTTAAATGTATGAATAGAAACTAAACAGGCACAAGAAAAATCTCCATCCTTTAGAAAGAATTGTACTATGTGATGGGAAGAGGCCCTGTACAAACAAACAAACAAAAAACAAAGGTTTGTGTAGAAGGAAATATTTTAAACCATACTTAATTCACTGGCAATTATTTTATGCAATACATTTTACTTTTGCATAGAAAACAAACAAATAAAAACTATTAAATAACTTCTTCACCCAGGAGGAAACCAAGCATCTCAAATCACAGAACTACTAATTCACTGGCAAATTTCTGCAAGCCACTGTAATTGCTTCCTTTAATGAAAAAAGACCCTAAACAATGTCAGAACTATAAAGGAATTATTTTCATGTCAGTATTATCTTAACTTTTGTTGCTAGTATTTCTAATTGTACAGAAGCACATTAAGCTAATATCAAACTTTGTTTCCACGTATCATTTCACTTAGGTCATATGTTTTAAAGCATTATTAGACTACTCTGGAGAAGACAGCGCTTTACTACACATTAGAATCATTGAGATCAATTCTGTTTATTATGTTTTCTTGAACAGAATATAATCCTAACAAATATATATTTTTCTCTTGCAGTAATCACACTATTATGACACTACATTTTTTATATTACTGTGCTGTTATCAAGTTTTAGTCTACTATAATGATAACAAAAAGGCTTCTGAACTAGTCCTGACATTAATTTATAGTGCTGAATAGCAAAATTTTGCTTGGGTATTCTTTTTCAATGGAGGAAAAAATAGGATTTTAACATGATAAATCTAGAAATGGTCTCCAAAGGGCAGAGTAACAAGAAATCAGGCACATAACTAAGATACCATTGTCACATACTTCTATAAGGCAAAATGGTGCTTTTCTAGAGACTGAGTTGTAACTATCTGAACACTAGCTGTGGGACTGATCCATCTAGCCTGATATTATCCCATCAGATCTGACTTTTACAGATGTCCAAGTGACTTTATGTACAAGTGTGGGTACTTGCTGCTTAGATCCTAATGGCTGCAGACATGCAAGAAGTAAAAGGTGAGCATTTCCTCTCCTGATTATACACGGCCCCCAGTTTAGCAAGAAGTGGCTGCTATGTCTACCCTTCCCCCCCCCCCCTCCTTTTTTTTTATAATTTTGATCCTATAATGTAGTAGGCTGAACTACCTTGAGCTTTACCATTTGTGTTTAACATCAGCTAAGTAGATTTTGTTAAAACTGAAAACCTAACAAACTCATTTGTTAATGGTGTGTGCAATTTCTGTTCTAGAACACTGGCATAGAAAATATAATTTAAACCTCTGATTGTAACAAATTGAAATTATACTAGAACTTTTTAGACATCTTTTCATTTCAGAACTTAAATAACTGACTTCTTTTTGTCACAAAGTTTTAGGTATTCAATTTAGAATTGTTCAAGCCCAGTGACCTTTCTTATTCACATTACAGATTCCTGAATTAACTTGAAAAGTTATGCTCATCAAAACTATGATGATATTATTGCTATAATAGCTATGTCTTAGTTCATCATTCTTTTCTAATTCTTATCATTCTAATCTCAAACGGAAAGCTAGGGGAAACCAAACCTCAAATGTTTTATTGTGGGTTCCAGACACTTTGATGAAGATGGTAAGAGAAGAAGAGGGATGTGATTTTGTCTTCATTTTATATCTTGTAAAAATATATCTCATAAACACTTAAATTTTAGAAAAGATTTTAGAAGAGAGAGAAGTTTTTTCCTCATCAGACTGTTATTTCATCAAAATGTCTAAATATTATAAATAAATTTAAAAATAAATTTATTATACACCATAAGAATGTTTTCCTCATATTAGTGAAACCAGAGTAGTACTTCATTGAAGATCATTTAAGAAGAGAAAACTAAAAGAATTAAATTGCAAACAAGAAAAAAAACAAGTGTATCATTTAAATGGGTAATCTGCCATCCACAGATGTAACTACCAGGAAAAAAAAATGGATGTAGTAACAGCACATAAGCTTGCAAGTTCTTAATCACGAAGTGTCAATAAAATGTGCCCTAGTATTAAGTCATGGAGAGAACCAAATGTACTTGATAAGCCTGGGGCTCAATACACCTGTTTTAATCGACGTGTCAGCTTCAGTGACATCTTGACCATGAGCACCGCACTCCTACTCAAGGGGAAGAGTACATCTCAGCATGATAATGACAGAAAACTTTCATTCAACAAAGGAAAAAGATCACACTACTGTCCTATTTTTTATGGACATTACATTTTTCTGCCAAAAGACTGTGGTAAATTTCCCAAGGGGAAAAGGAAGGAGACAGAAATACTGTTAAAACTTGTTCTTGGGAAGGGAGTAGCAGTAGAGTATTTGGGGAACATACTTGGCTATTATATGCTTAAGCAGATCTTGAACTATCTTTCGTGTAGTAATTACATTTCTTACTTAAAAGAGAGCAAAATGTTTCATACAGCTTCAAAATTACTGGGTAATTGCTGGTAATTCACACAGGACTGTAGGTCTAGACTAGTATTTACCATTTAATAAAAGGCTATTTTGATGTAAGAGTAGGAGGATGAATGCTGCCAATCTCTACTGAAACTCCCCATGTTCTATGGAGGTGATTACATAGTTTCCATGATGTTAATATAGCATTGTTTTGTTTTGGTTAAAGCTATATATTTAACTGTGATTTGTTATTAGATGGCTAAAAGACGGGTAATGGAAGTTCTTTTTTTTTTAGGTGAAACTTATGAGAACAAGCTAGTAGATCTACACAGCATACTTTGCAGGATCAAGATAGTAATGTAAAAGAAAAAGCAATGTACGAATGTATTGACATGTAACAGACATATATACTGATATGACCTGCAGTAGATGATGTGTATTTTTATATATTAGGTTTTTTTGTTTGTTTGTTCGTTTGCTTTAACACACTCTGTTGGCTTTTGTTAGTTTGCCTGTATTTTTCCTGCTATTTGTCTTGAGTTTTGTTTTGCAGTTATTTCTAACAACTGACATTTTTCTACTGAAAACTCAGGTCATGTTTTGAGTAGCCTCAGTGTAAGAAATAAAATACATTACAATCTAAATCTTATTCAGTTCATTAGCACACATACAACTTCAGTGGATGGAGTACTTAGTTTTTGTATTGTATTGAAATTCATGGGATCTAAGTCTACTTTTAACTGATTTGCTGATGACACATTTATAAATGGATCTATAGTTCTTCAAGGAATTATCTTATGTACTGTTACACAGGGAGTGACCCAAATAAAAAAAAAAAGTAGATTCACACTTTATGAGCTGTTTTCAGGCTCAGATATTTGTCCAGTAACAAATGAAAAATGAAAACATGATTATAAGTCCATGCGTATATATATACAAAAAGACAGAAAATAACTTGAGGATTGAAAAAATCTTTTTTTTTTTTTTTAATTTCAAATTAATTGCTGTAACACTATCTATAGATTTCAACCAAGACCAAAAGTAGTGTATGTCCCTGTTTTCTCTGCCCAAGAAGGAAAAGAAATATATGGAGTAAAGAAAGATGGTAGTCTTTTACCTTGAAAACAGGAACTTGTAGACATAACATACTACAGTCCCAATTCAAAATTGAAGCTCATATGTCTGTCACAACTACATCAGATAGCATTTTAAGGCCTAGTGATAGACAATATTTTTAAAGAACATCACGAGAAAAATAAACATAACAAGAAAAAATATTGTGCTCATTAAGCCAGGTAGATAGATCTAGAAAAATCTCAAGGCTGTGATGGATAAAGTAATCTCCCTCCCCTTGCTCACATCTGCTTTCAAAAGAGAGTCCAGATCCCTATTCAGGAGACTTCATCTTTATTAGCAGTACTAGTACAGATCTTAGCAAGATTACAGAACTATTGGCCCTAGAGAATGCAGGACAGAAGTAAAAGGCAAGGATGCACAGCAATGCTACTAGAGTTGATTGAGTCTCAGGTTTTGTGCAGTATATAAATTTATGACTACAGTTCCTCTCACCACAAAAAAGGCACTGGGAAAAGAATATGCAACAATTTGTGAGAAAAAGATAGATAATAGAAATAGATATAGATATAGATATAGATAGATATAGATATAGATATAGATATAGACAGAAAAATATAGATTTGGAAAATGATTTTTCTTAGAAACATTAGAAAGAAGAAAAGCTTTCTCTTACTGGCTTGACTGTGGTCACCAGATAATTACAAATTATTTTCATTTCTAATTTTTTCTCATCTTCATTTAAAAAACCTAAGTTTTTGTCCAGTAACTTTATTATATGTTTACAATAAGAAGCATATTCAAGAAAATCTAGATACAAAGCTCTCTCTCTTCCAGAAGAAGTAAAAATAACCTTTACACTATTTTCACCTATACAAACCAATGACAGAATGCAGTATTTAAGTTTTCCTCGACAAAGGTATATGTCTATTTGTGCTTAATATAAGGATAGTGCAACAACTAATAACATTTTCACTCACTAAACAGATATAAATATCATATGAACTACAATAGTGTGCTTGACAAGCACAAAATAGCAGCTCAGTTATATATATTTATATTTTATGTTAATATGGGTGGCAGGGGATGAATACTAGTCTTGTTGCATTTTCAGCTTTGCTCATAGTGCAGTAAATTACTTTGGTATCTATTCTTTATGTCACAAAATCTGGTATTGTAGCACTGCAGATTTCACAAGGATTGCATTCATTTTTAAGGATCATGATCTGATCAGGCTAAGTGATGGTATATCATGCTCTTTATGCTTTCATGCAAAGCACTGAAATAGAATAATACAATAAAACCAATCTGTAAGGTGGCAGATGATATCAGCAGTAAAACTATGAAACAACATATACGTATAGAAATATGTATCAAATTATGTGTAACTCTACATAAGAGAATATTTCAGATGATTTTTTTGCTCTTGAAAAGTAAAAGAGCATAGGTTGAGCTTTTGAGCAACAGAATTCTGTAAATACCTACTTTCACACACATACAAGCTATCTGCTTTACATGATTTCTTAATGTTTGAAACATGATTCAAAGTTCATTTTGAGTTACTCTTAGGAAGTTGCCATAATAACGTTCAAATTGAAAAGCATTTTGTTGAGAATGATATGTATACTGGAACAGCATTAGGAAGAGCACCTGCCATGTTCTTTTCATTGTGTCTACTTAACTTCCTAAGTCTCTGCACATATTTATTGCAGCCTGTGAGTACAGATGTAGTACTGCACACTTCCAACTTGAGTTTATATCCCACATCAGATGCTTTGTGACAGTGAAAGCTGGAGAATACCTCTGAGATACTGCTACAGCCTCACATCCTCTGCTGCATAGCTTTCTTTATCAATAAAGTGATTAAATTTTATTTCATGTATTTTAGCAGAGGCAAGAAATTAAAGTACATGTTTACAGTGAAAGTGAAGTAATAAAAAGCTGATATAAATTGAGAGAATTTTTACAGTATTCTGCTTCCTTGAATGAAACCCCTGTACTAAACAGAGATATTCTGTTTTGCTTTTTCCTTATACACACACACATACTTGATGTAACTAGTTCTGATGTTTAACAATCAGAATGACTGCATGTATGAAGAAATGCATTAAAAGCCTCACATAGCAGATTTTTGGCAAATCCTCCACTAAAATCTCAACCAATAAGCCAGGAAAAAGAATACATAAGCTCAATAGCTCTTTGATTGGGTGGTGTTTTGGCTTGCCACTAACCAAAAGCAGAATTAAGAAGGAAAACAAAACAAAACAAAACAAGAGTGCTTGTGTCTGGCTGATTTTTTTTCTGATATTTTCTCTGTGTTGTAATACATCCTGATTAGTGTAACAAACTCAGCTCTCCAGAGATGAAGTTTACCATTGCTCTGTAGTAGAGGTTCTAACTCATAGACAAAACATGTTAGGCAAGCCACCATGCTCAGAGCTCAGTACTGAAGAGGCTTAAATCCAGGGAGGGGAAATCAAACAACAGTCAACAGAGGAGTTTCTTTGGGATTGAGAGAGTTTGGAGGAATATTCAGTGCAAGACAGAGTTCAGAATGCTATTGTTTCTTGATTTACTTTTCTCCAGAAGTTGGTCATTAAAGGAAAGTACTCTTTGTCAAAAAGAAGTGTCCACATTAGATTTGAAAGTTCAGGATCTGCAGTGTGAGCGTCATAAAGAGTGGCCAACGAAGTTATCAGTGAACCATGCCTTGAATGAGTTTTCACTGATAGCTGCATAATATTCAGAGCAATTTAAGATGTTCTATGGTGTGCTTATGTGCAGTAAAATCACTTGGTAATGTTTTACTTTGAAATACTTCAATTGTTTACAGGAAAAGAAGTTTTGCTTCTGAATTTCAATATTTCTCTCATTACACCAACTAGTATGTAATCAAATATCCCATAATAAAGACAACAGTAATGGAAAATATGTATTTATGTGGCTCACAAAGAAATCACAAGTTGTTTCTTAGACTGTCATATTCTGCCTATTAGCTTGTCCAAATACTCAATCTTTCCTTTCCAATTTTATCTACTATGTAATAACAAATAATCTCAGATTTTTCAAGTGCACAAGAAAAAATATATTGCAAAGTTCTATTAATATGTGTTGATGTTTACAAATTAGGTTTGTAATAATGAACTGATTAGAAACGCTATGATAATAGTCAAAACTTCACCCCATTGCTACACTTCAAAAATATTTTTATCTAAATTTGACCCTTTGCACAAGTGCTGCAACCTAGTGGTGTGATAAGATACAAAATTACTCTGCTTGGAGGATAGTGAATTTTCACCTGCAACATGGCTGTGAACATGGTTAACAGGCATAGAAACTAAGTTATCTGCAGAGAACTACCAAGATGAGACAAGCTCTGTCTCAGTCATTCGTTTCCTTGGGAAATCATGCTGAGAGTAGCAAATGATTGTCTCAGAAACAGTGGTGGTTATTATTCTCAGATTAATCTTTTCTGCCTTTTACAATGAGCTTTCTAACAAGAAGAAAATAGAAATGATATAACTTAACTGAATTTGTATACTGGTGTGCATGTATACGTGTGTAAATTAGGAATATATATTTACATTCAATTAATGATGAGCTTATTTGCTTTGACATGTAGCAATATTTTTATGCATTTTTCAACCACATCTGAGTACAGAACAGTAACCATAGTGGTTATTGTGAGCATATTTCACAATTTCATCAGTTTCTTTGCAAATCCTTTGTCTACTGAGAACATGCAAATAGGAAGTTTTAATAGATCTTCACTCATTTGCTCTGATGCAAAACCAACAAGACCATTACAGAATTTACAAGTTCCTACATATCACCCTCAAAGCTAGGTTTTGCCATTTTGTAGCAAACTGTTGTAAATGTTTATAATTTTTATAAAATTATAAACTCAAACTCTTGGCAATTGAGCAATCAACATCTTGTCCATTGCCACCTAAAGAAACCAACAATTCTCAGCTGCTTTCTTGTTTAAATATCTGTATTATATTCAACACTCCTCAGACATTACAAAGTTCCTACTGAAGAATATCAAATCATCTGGGCAGCATACAAAGAAAACATGGACATAAAGCTATACTAGAATTAGCAGAAACGGCTACAGACATGACATTTTCATTCGTATTATTGTTTAACAATGTACATAAAAATTTGAGAAGAGCCCCTTCAGGCAAAAAGTAGATTATCAGTTTATAATCTAAGTACTCATCTCCTGATGCAAGCCCATATACTGACTCTAAAAAAACTGTTTTTCAACTCTGGGAATAATAGTTTATCTTCTCCTTTTGCACTATCCAGTTCCCTAAGTTCATTGTTTCTTTCTTTGCCTCCTTGAAAAAAAAGCACAGACAAGCATTCCATTCACAAAGTATCCAAATAATATAAAAGTTTGAGTAATGGGAAAATCTCAATAAATGCTTGTATCAGATTCATTATATTCCTGGTACATGGCATACTTAAAAGAATTTATATGTTTAGAAGTACAGTCCAGTCTCTCATCCCTCCTTTCCACCTCTAGTAACATTGATATCTAAATGCAGAGAATACTACCTCAGAAAAAAAGTAAAAATAAAAAATAATTTAAAAAAAAGATACAATTCTTCACAAACCCTTCCTTCCAATTCTTCCACAAACTCTTTTCATCACACCATGCACAAACTCACACTCATTTATGCAAACACACATACATAAACAACAAGTAGTATAATATATATATATATATAAAAAACCTTACAAGCAATGGATGTACAGTTGGGTTAGTGCAAAGGCTTTTACTGAAATGAAAGATGAAGATTATAGGAAACAACTCCATTTGTGTGGAAGCAACAGAGATGATAGGTCAGTTTTAAAATGCTGGTTGCTATTTGTCACTGATTGCACGTGCAGATGCCTTCTCTTAAGCTGAAGGACTGTTAGATTTTTATGGCTGCAACTAGTATCATGTGCAGTATTAGTCTATGGCAAATTTCTCATGCAGCTGACAATGCCACCAATAGTAGTTGGGAACATGGATTTAGACTTGTTCTGTGCTGCATTAATTTAACACCACATCAAATATGGATTTTATTGCAGCAATGACAATAAATGCTCACACAGGTGCAGACTAAATTTTTTCTCCCTCTTTTCTCTTTCCCCCCTACTGAAATTTCAAATTTAACAATGTTTTTCCCATTTGTGTATATGTATCCCTGTACCTATCTTTGAAATATTGCCTGTATCCACCCTCTTTTTCTCTCCGCAGGGATTTCCTTTGTTAAAAAACATTTCCTCTAAGTGCATACAGTTATTCTGAAATTCAATTCAGGGCAAAATCAATAGCAGTGAAAGCTGTAACAGACTTGCACTGGTATAGGAAAAGTGTGGGCACATATATGCTTCATGCAATGCCCGTAACAGTTACACTGTGAAACACTGTGCCTTTTTCAATTCAAATAGTATTGTTGCTGTTCCCATTGAATTTACAAGAACTGAATACAGATTGAAACTGCTGCTCAAAAGACAGCCTGTTTACTGATAGAGAAAAAGAAAATAAATTTATGAAAAGCTTAGTAGACCAATCTTGAATACATATGATTTGGTTTACTTTGAGGAGAGAATGCACAGCATCTATTTCCTATCCTTCATCTGATTATTCCTGAGGCATATTTATGAAATGTAAAAAGTTGCATACAGTAGAACAATCTGATGCACTGCATTAAATACCATGCTGCTCATGCTCTAATGACAGTGATAATAACAACAACTACAAGGATCTTAAGGAAGTGCAAATAATAATACTCCTACCTTTTATTCTGCTTCTGAGAAAGTGAAGTAGCTTCCAACCCAAGAAAAACTGAAGAATGGGCTATTAGAGTCCTTTTCTTGCTTGCTTTCTGCTCTTATTTTCTAAGACTGATCCACTTGGATCTAACTCAGGCTTTTTCTCCCAGCATCACTTAACTCTGGACAGCACAGAACCAAAGCTGAGGGGGAGCTCTCCCTCTGACTGGCTTTCATTCAGAGCTGATTAAAAAAAAAAAAAAAAAAAAAGAAAAAAGAAAAAAAAGAAAGGGGCGAACAGAGCGAACAGAGCACTCACTCAGCCCCACGCACTGACACACACACACACACACGGGCACACAAGCACCGCGGCTCGCTTTTCCCGGAGGAAGGCAGCGCAGTCAGCCGCTGCTGCCGGAGCCGCAGCGCTTAGCGGGAAGGCTGGGGACTGGGAGCGCAGGCTGTGCCGAGCACACAGCGATTTGCAACTGAATGCAGTGGGAGGGTACAGCGAGCGGAGAGCTTTTTTGTTAGAGCCTGTCGCCCTCCCTTCGCTGACAGAATGGTTCTCTGTTTTTGAAGTCTAAGGCAATCAGCCTCATCTACTTAGCTCGTCGCGACAATGCGGAGAACACCATCACTTTTTGTGGTATGCTTTCCTTGATTAAGAATAGCCGCTTGTCTGTACCTCAGGTGATCTTTCAGTAATGTTTATAAAATATATATTTATTTATAGAAATTAGCATGGTGCCAAATTAAATTACACCATCAGAGGGCTCAGATACCGCCACAAAGGTTATTTTCTTCACTGAACTATGCTGTGTGTTAGATTAGAAACATTTTTTACTCCTGCTTCACCGGTTTTATGATTGCTATAAAACAAGACAGGTTCATGTGAGATTAGGTATTTTCCCATTTCCAGAGGTCATCTGAGAAAATGCCAACATCTCTATGAATCCTCCATTCTTATTTTTTCCCCAGTTGATACTTGTGATGCCTACATTTATTTTGTTTCAGTCTCTGTATTTGGACTCCTATTTTGCAGATGTGCTCCTTTCCACTAAGCTAATCTGAGCTGATGACCTCTTACTAGTATAGCAAACTGGACTCAGCACAATCCTCCTCGGATCATATCATCAGGTCCAATCCTTTCACTTGTGACACTGTAGAGAGTTCCATGTACATCAGTTGGATTTAAAAAATAGTCACGTAAGATTAAACCAATGGATGTCAGTATTGCTCTATCCAGAAAGTGCCATAAAGAAATTTCTCTGGTTGTAAAAAAAAAAGTCATCTAAAAATGAGAAAAAAGTCAAAGTCTGTTAAACAGCGTCTTAAAAATGTATTTGTGAGTGAAGATCACAGGTTCTTATGTCCAAAACAAACAAACAAACAAAAAACTCAAAGATTATAACAACAGCAACAAAAAAGATCTTTATCTTGCTGAGTATCACCTCCTAATGTAATCAACTTGGTTTTGGCAAATTTATCTGCCATGATGGATTTTTATTCTTTCAAAGAAATACAATTACATTCATTTGCTTTGGCTATATTTGAGCACAGAAATACACACGATGCAATGGTAAAGAAATTTCTATTGCTTTCTTTCTTCCTTTCCAATTACTCTGTCAAGAAGGAAGTTAGTATCACCATATGTCCGACTGAGCCTGCTTTCCAAAGAACTTCATTCAGTTCTTTCACAGGAAAGGAGGTTAGTGTAGAATCTAAGTTGAGCTTTTTTATCTCTGCCAGCATTTGACATTACACTATGATAAAAAGACATTCACAGATCCAAATGATCCATGTGGAACTGACAGTATTGAGACATCTGCACTGTCTTCCAAACTGACCCATTTATGTGTGAAAAAGTAGGAACATAAAACTCCATTCTTTTGGGCAAAACATCTCACCTTGATCTGAAGCTGGAGTCCAAGGAACCATATTTTCTGTGTCTACAAGCTGAATTCTTGCCTCCTAAAATGATCAGATTTGGTCAGATTTGGTCACTACTTACGCAGTGTAAGGCTGAAGACTCTTAGAATAGCAATTGCACTTTCAATTTGGCACTACAGATAAATTATAGTGAAAGGACACATAAAGATGTGGAGATTAATGTACATGGCTAGGAAGTAGTTTTTAAAAGCTGGACTGCTTTTTGAAAAATGAACAAAATGTTGAGTGTTGAAAATTAAGATAAAAGCTTTAGTACCTTTCAACATTTTTTCTTCTGTTATTTAAGTTGTAAACATGAAGTGAGAAATAAAGGAAAGTTGGTGTATGTGTACAAGAATTTACCTCACTCTTGTATATACACATGCACACTAAGCACTGCACCAAATTCTGAAGTAAAATAAACAAAAACATCTAATAGAATTATTCAGGAACAGGACTTCCAGAGTCACCCAGTGTGCGCTTACTCTCCATCATGTGTGTTGGTACATTTCTGTTAACATTAAAATGTACCAAGAGATATATGAATTTATTCAGGCATAGTTTCCACAAATCACACTTGCACCCTTAAACTGGGCTAAACTTGGGATTAATGTTCAGTTCTCAAAAAACCATGCATTTCAGTAACTCCTATTCCTCTTGGTATGATCAACTATTTAAAAGCCAGTGGATTTTTTTGGAACACTGATAGCATATGGATATCGAAGGCAAAACATTTACTCATCCTTATCCTTATTCCTGCACGACAGTAAGTTTAAAGTAAGGTGACATCATAGTCTATTTATAACACTGCCTAATACTTCCCATTAAAAGAGTCCTTTTATAGATGCCTATAAATTTAACAAGCAAATTATTTAAGATTAAATTTTCTGCATTGACTATACACCTCAGGCAGAAATCATTTAAAAACATTTCAGACAAAATGATACTGAGATTTCAGAGAATGAGGAAAAATTATATTGCCCAAATTTTCTCACAGAAGTAAAACAACCTTCATGCTTTGAAGGCAGAATGTGAAACTCCACAGGGTACAGCTGGCCTTTGAGTCAGAGAAGCTTACCAATGGGGACAGATTAGGTCAAGTAGCATTAAGATAGAGATGTAGGAACAGAAGGAGTGGAGGCTCTAGGATGTGTTCATACTGGTCAGCAAGTAAAAAAGGGATATATTCTGATAAAGAACCAACAAGGAAGAAGCAGTGGAAGACCAAGAGTAAAGACATAAATTCATGCAGATTGAACAAAGTAACCAGGCAAGGGC
>NW_024962263.1:16450520-16561004 GCF_019238085.1 Lagopus leucura | reverse complement strand
GCCACCCCCCGCCCCGGCCCAACCCCCACCCCCCCCCCCCGCCCCCCCCCGGTGGCAGGGGGGGGGAGAAAAGGATATTTTAAAAAATAAAAAGGAAACAAGAAGTCAGACGGAAGGATTCAGACTGTACCAAGGTCTGAAAAACTGCTCTATACCAACTCCATCTTCAGAGTGGGCAGCTTCATCCTCTGAAAATTATGAGCCCACCTTGATACCTACTCAATCAGCAATGGAGATTCTTTCCTTGTTTTTCATTTCTGGTTACAAATTTGGCTGATATGAAGTCAAAAGCTGAACTTGTAGAAAGATGATGGGGTGTAAGAAAAAAAGAGAAAGAAAAAAACTGGAATGAACCACATTTTCCTAAGTATCACATCAGGAAATATTTATCAAGAGTATTAGCATTCTCTCCAGCCAGTGCTGGCCCATGCAGAGTAAAAGAGCATAGTAGTTTCTTCAGGAGATATCAGAGTGTATTTTTTAAAGACACCAAGCTACCAGTGAGCTGGGTGGAAAATGGTGATCCTATTTCTCCTTGTTATTATTCCATGTTTGACTGATTAATGAAATTACAGAGATTAATAAAATCTCTGTAAAATTGCATATAAAAATAAAACAGTAAAAATCAAATACTTTGAAATTAATAAATTCTAGAATTGTTTATATGTATGTAGCCAAAAAAAGATTATTATAATGTGTACATGAAAAGACACATTTGTTCTAACTCCTCTCCATCTCCCTTTATACAGTCCCTAAAGCACCACTCCTTTTTGCACAAGATGGAATAGCCTCTAGGTAAGCTATGGATAGGCAACAGTTGTCTAGAAAAAAAATATCTTTTTGGTTGCAGAAGCCACAAAATATGTTGCAAATGAAGCTGCAAGATTGAAAAAATAGAAGTTCTCAAGTGAAAATGTTTCCCTTTGAACTAGATCATATCCAATCCTGTCACCTGCTTAAGACAGATTTCCTTCGTAGGTATTTTCCTGTTATGTTCATTTATTCCTAAGTTTCTCAATAAAGAGATGAGTCTGATTCACAACCACAACACGTGCTCTTATAGGAGCAAAACATTGTGAAAGTCAGATTTTTGTCTCGTACTTGCTAAACTATCAGCTTGTACTTTTGATCACGATCTGTCTTCATGCCTTAAATTATATTTTGTGAAAAAGGGATCAGCATCATAGACTTTCAGAAATGCTTGAGAAAGTTATACAAAAGCAAGATATAAACATATGCTTCAAACAAGGCCAGAAACTAGACACACAATAATTTTAAAGCAGCATTGTTTTTAATTAAGATAATATTGCTAATTATGTGGCATTGACACAATCATGCAACATAATATCATGATGCAGGATAAGCAAATGAGTCTAGCATTTCCTAACTTCTGCAAGCTTGAATATGAAATCTTAGTATTATTTTTTACAATGACTATGTGTGCATCCATATTTGAACATTTTGATATTTATTGACTCTGAATTTACCGTGTAAGTACCATGCAGACATAAATACGGCAACAACAAATCCAACACAGATTGTTTACAAATAGAAAACATGAAAAGATGGACAACAGAACATAAAAGAAAAAGTGGCAAAGAAAAAAAAAACAGAGAATCAATAAAGATAAACAGAGGAGCGAGACAGTAGAAATAAAGTAACAGAGGGTCCCAAGTCAAGCAGCCAAAATGCTGTGGAGGAAAACACAGATAGTACTAGGAACAAAAGACTGTTTGTGAAAGAAGCAAGAGCAAACTATTTCAGAGTACGTGCACTAAGCAAAAAAATAAAAAAAAATAAAAAAATCAAACCAGTCCAAAATGTCACTCTCAAAAGCAGCATCAGCAATCTATTTCACTTGGTAATGTTCATATCAGCTGGAGCTCCTGCTCTGACAATAGCACTACTTCCTCTGATTCTCCAGGCAGCCCTTGGCAATGTTTGTGTCAGGAAGTGCCCTGACTTTGATTATAAATCTCTTTTGATCTATCATAACAGGAAAAAAAAATGTTTTTAGAGTTCTATGAGTTTCTAGCATCTCATTTTGACCCAAACATATATTTCTTGCAGTTATTGTAAGCCACAAGCTTACTAATTGAAGGACCATTGTGGTCCTTCCATATCTGTTTCTTCATTCACTAGTTATTCCAGGTCGAATACTTTCTAGTACCTTCCAAAACTGTTTTGTACTATTAATAAGTGATCTAATCCTGTATCAGAATGTTCAAATGTTCTGAAGTAAATATTAGTTTGGTAAAACAAAAAAGTTTATAGTTACCTAGAAAACATCCATAAACATGGTATAAAAGAATCATAACTATAAAAGACTATACACACACAAGCTGAAGCTACAAAGAAGAATGTCAGTAAAACAGATGCATCATATACATACTTGTCTGTGATTCCTCCAATAATTACGAAAAAACCCTGAAACATCCATAGAAGTAAAACATAATGGATTATGGAAGCATTCTTCAATTCCCCTATATTTGTGGTAGCATGAGCAGGAAGAAAGTTTTTCTGGAATTAATACTTTATTAATAAACTAAGCACAATTTTTTTTAATAGAATAGATGTCATCTGATTTGTACAAAATTTATTATTTCTGGATAATGCCATGAAAAAAAAAAAAAAAAAAAAAAAACAGAAAAAAAAATATATATATATTTACTACACTAGAATTATTATTTGACTTTCCCCTTTTTCATGTCAGACATTTTTTTATTTTCCTGTTAGTATTGGCTTTAACACTGATGAAATTTACTTGTAGATACGACACTGTGTAAACACAATTCTTCTATGAAAGATGTCCTGTAAAACAGTAACATGAAATACATTTGGTCTCCTTTGTTCTTTTCTTAGTTTCTATCTAGTGACAATTGCACTGGAAAAGATACAAACAACCACTATGGCCTGTTGATTTATTCCTTTCTAACATCAACATGTTCCTCTATGTTCACAGGTAAATAACATTTTTATACATAGGGTTTATTCAGATGTTTGCCTAATCTGCATGATTGTAATTTTACTATAATATACCAGTGGTTATTTATATCTCTCATCACAGGTAAATCAAGAGGCTTAGTACAATCCCAATTCACTTAAATGACAATGTACATGCATATGCAAATGCAAAAAAATGAACAAATGCTACAATCCCAATTCACTTAAATAACAATGTACATGCATATGCAAATGCAAGAAAATGAACAAATGCACAAAATACCATCCTTACTTGAAAATATGCTGGGAAGAACAAAGATTAAATGTGTCAATTTTGCATTTGGCAAATGTGATGCTGACATTTTAAGAAGAACAGCTAAACAGTTTTAGATCAAACTGCCCAGACTTCAAAAGAAGTCATGTTTTTGCCGAGAACAAAATCAAATAAAGCATTCAATCTAACTAATACCAAGAATTAAAATTGTAGAATTCTTGAAAACAAAAACCAGATAATAAATCACAGCCCTATCTGAAAAAAAATTGGAACAAATCAACCAACCAAAAGAACAGCAACATGAAATGCTACATTTCAACATGTTTATAACATGTCTTCATCATATTAGAATTCAGAACTTCTAAAACCCTTATTCACTGAAGTGTTCACATGCAATTAGAAGGATACAGATACACATTAAGTCTCTTTCCAGCCTTAGCAGATTACGAATAACTCTACTTTTGTGGTTTATCAAGGATTACGTCTTGAAGTTACGATAGCAGAAGAGTTGTGAGATCAAGAAAGGGCGTATTTTTTCTTTTTCATCCCTGATATGAGTCAAGCTTTCAATACACAAAGTGATACACTTGCAAGAATGATTTTGTCCAGTGAACAGAGTGACAGTAAGAAGGGACAATCCACATGGAGCCAGAACAAAACAAAACAATTATTTCCACTCCTCCATCCCCAATTCTTCCCTAACAGATTGTAAACAAACTGCAGTTTCTGAATCCAGTTGCAACCAGCAAGTCTTTTTCATTCCTCCTGATTTTTCACCTATACAGTGTAATCAGCACTCTAGCCTTGTGCTTGCACTCAGCCTTTATTTTGAAACTTGTCCTCAGTAGGGCTCAGAGTAGGAACTAGGTGAGAATTCCTGTTCTGACTGAGAATATCAAGCTATGGAGTGACTGCAGTTGATAAATATTTTTTTTCTTATTAGCAACCGATTCAGGTATCAGTTCTTGTGCTGCAAGCCTAAGCATTTTCATGTTGATATCTATAATTGCACAGGGATAAACTTAATTGTTAAAGAGAGGGAAGTTTTCTAACAACACACATGCAATATTTCAAATGTCCTATCAAAAATAACAGTAAAAACAAAATCCAGGATGATGTCTACAAGGTCTATGTGGGCTCAAGATACAAACAGTTCAGGCTATATTTCTATCTATAACAGAAACAAAAATCTTGAGTATAATTCAGTTTAGAACAATATGACAGTAGTAGGTGCATGTATGTTATCCTATTATCAGTAGCAGAAATCTCCAAGCAAAAGGATTGGAATCAGCATTTTGAAATTGCACTTTTTATTCCTTTAGAGCAAAAGCAGACTCTAGCTTAGAAATGTGATGTTCAGAATGCAGAAGCAGTCAGGATTCTCTGTAAGAGTTGTTTTCAATGGGGTACATAATTATTGCAAAAAAATCTTAATCTGTGCTTAAAGCATCCATTTGAGATGCAGAAAGTGTCAGAAACAAGTGATTTATCATCTTTTAATTGTAAGTACAGCGAAACCAAACATACTAATATAAATACACTACTTAAGGTATTTTTGTTTGTTTCTTGAAAGACAAAGCCAAGTTTTGTACCTTTGGCTCCATTAAACTCTAGCATTCTGTCATACTGGAATATATTATTTCTTGATCTGATCTTGGAGCTATCCCTGATCAGAATTCTTGGAGCAGTCCTCCAGTCTACATCTCACCAAATGTTCCTTCTTTCATCTACTGTGTCTTAATATAATGCCTTTCCCAGATAGACAATATTTTCAGCATGTCCTAACTTTAACATTAGATTTCAAGTTGCTTGCATTTTGACAGGGACCTCAGAAAGCTAGTACTCCAGTGTGTGAGACCTTAAACATAATCAGATAGTCTGCACAGAAGGAAGACATACAGCTGGTGAAAAAAAATACTGTAAAATTACTCCATGATAGAAATGTGAATAAGAATTTTCTATTGCCTAGGTTAGTGCACTTTGACAATGCAACCACTTCCTCATAGTCTAAAAGACTACAATTATTTTTTTCCTTTCTGCTTGGACTGTCAGGAGATCTGACCTTTTCACAGGTAATGATGAATTCCTTCTCACGAGGATATCCTTAAGGCCATTACTGTCCCCAGTGTCTTTAGAGAAACTGAAGCACCAGGAGATATTAAATACTTTGCCCTCTGCCATTTAGGTTAGGCCATGACAGTAGAAGGAAAAGTCTTACCAGCTGCATCAGATTACCAAGACTGTCCTTCTCTTCACCTTCGACGCTTGTATTAATCAGTTAAATAGTCATATCTAGGTTATGCTTGCACTAGGTACTACCTATTTATGTTTCTAAATCAAGATTCAAAGAACAAAAAGAAATAACTATAGTGATAAAAACTACAAATAAATATTTTAAAGTCAAACACTTGGAAGGAGTGAAAGTACTGTGAAAACAAGACTACTATTCAGTTTTATTGATTAATTTGTAATTTGAAATAAGAAAAAGAAAAGGGGAGGGATGCAAAAGCCACATTCTAAAACAAAAGAAGTTACATAGAGAAGGATGTTAAAAGACTTGTGACAAACAGCAGAATTTACACTAGATTTTTCAAAAGCAGCTTTATTATTCTTTCTGTAAAGGAAACAAGGCACTAGAGTAAAAACATGTGTACCTGAGGTTAACAGTGAAGTTTACAGTTAAGTCCACAATCACAAAACTAAATCTCTCATTTGTATGATTTACTATGAGAAAAGCTCAACAACAGGCCAACATAAAATAGAAAGATCACACTTAAGAGAAAAGAATTGCCAGATAATTCACTGAAACTCTGCATTTGTTCTATAACTATGTACCTGCTATTGCATACAGCATCCTCCATTCAGACATCCTAGCATGTCTTAAGCTTCCCCAGGGTGAACAAACAACTTTGCCACAGGAATAGAAATATTTTTCTCTGAGAATGAGGGAAAAAATATCAAAGGCAGAACACTCATTAGAGTTTGCAAAACCATCATCATCAACATCTGCAGAACTGAACTATTTGTTTTCTAACCTTTATATTCATCTTTTTACATCTTTTCTCTACCCCCACTCTATGAAACTTAGTCAAATCACCAGTTCCTCTATTACAAATGCAATTCCAGAGACAGATCAGTCAGGAGACTTATAGCAATTTGAGTATGAAATAACACCATAGGTTAGAGTTCTTGCTTGTAGTGTTGGAGTGGGATGCCAAAGAGACACAAAACTCCTGACTGCAGGAAGAAAAATGACCATCAGCATCCAGCAGAAAGGACTTCAAAGTACTGATGTGTGCTCGAGACTAACTCCAGGGGCAAATTACCTGAAGTTAACCAATGTTCACATCCAGATTTAGACTGACACAGTTGCTTCTTCTCCAACCTTGAAGTCTGATCTTTCTTATAATTGAGAGAAGAATCCTACTGGAGTGTCACTGAAAGAATGTCTCATTTTCAACTGTAAATGTCTTATACTAAGTCCAGCTGAACGATCAGCATCTGCACTGCACACAGTACTTTCATCATTAGGCTTTCTGAAAAAAGAAACATGCTAATTATCAAAAGACAACTATAAAATAACAGAATACTAAATCACAATTCAATATCACGCAATAGCTATAGACAAGTCTAATTTTATAAGAGGGCATCATCAGAAAAAAAAACAAAATAAATAATAGATATCAGGACCATGCAAATAACTTACACTAAAATTTAGTTTTTATTTAAGATGAGAAATCATCACTATCTAATGTCCAATTAGTGGTTTACGTAAAATCATGCTATTGCATTGGACAGCTGCCCAATGGATAAGTAGTCATATCATAAATATGCACATATAAAAGTCAGTTTTGGTACTAATTAGAGTAGCAACCTTGTTGGCAGACTCAACAGAAAAGGAAAAGAGATTTTGCTTCGGTGACAGCAGAGCATCTGATGCCAAAATAAAAATGGTTGAACAAATGTTGGCACAGAACACTGCCTATGAAATCTGATGAGTAGATATTTTTTCTTTTTTTATTTTCTTTTTAATTGTTTGTGTTTGTTTGTACTTAAACAGAGTGGAAGAAAAACAACACATATTCTACTTGTTCCTTCTTGGTTTTTGTGGCTTAGTTGGAATGATACAAGAGAAAAATATTGCAGGTAGAATAAGTTAAACACAGTTCAACACTTAAAAATATTTTAAGACCATTATGTGTCAACTTACATTTATTTATGTGCAACTCTATGCTTTTTTTGTTTTTATTTTTTTTTTTTTTTTATAAATTGCACATTTTCAGGTGTAACTAAAGATGAAAGCGTTATTTTTGTGTTTTTTTTACATATTCTGAAAACAACAGATGTGAACTGTTTTCATTATTACTTGAAGCTTAGGAATTGTTACTTTGATATCATTTGAAAAGTAGATAGCAAAATTCAGGATTTTCTGGGCTTTATATACATATTTTTCACTAGAATGTTATTTCTTAGCTTTTGAAAAATACACTGATGCATGAGCAGGAATATACTGAATAAAATACAAGTACATTTCTAGAAATATTTTCCTCTTTAATGAGGTATTTATACAGGAGTCAGGAAGTGACCTTAAAGTTATAGGCAGTGAATTTACCTTCTAGCACTGACCCTTCATAATTTCATCACAATACAGCAAGAATACTAATATAAACCTGCAAATGGTTATTCACACTTCAGTCATTTAATGCTTTCTCCTTTCTTTCAAAAATGTCACAACGTAGCATGAAATGAATTTTGCATACATCTTTCTAAAAGACCATAAAATTTTAGCCTCAGGACAGCAACATAAAATAAATAAATAAATAAAAATAACCTAAATAAGGAAGACCCAAAACAGCCAACAGCCTTTTACAGCTTATCTGCAAACTGGACAGCAGCCAAGAGGCTTGGGTACACTCTCTCATTAGGTCATTTATCGTGCTCCATTCTCATCCCCAAGAAAGCAAGGATTCAAGAGTTCCAAGTTCTGACATTTTTTAATTATGCTACTGTGCAGCATAACATGAAGTTATAAGGTATAATGAAGGCCTACGGGAGACTATTAGCACAGTTTTTTAGGAACAAGAAAATAGTTTTTAATATTAATTTTGTCACAAATGACATACACTGAATTAGTAATTAAGATATGTGGACAAAAGAACAGAACCCTGAAGAGCAGAATATCATTCATTGAATATTTTTTAAGTAGTTAGTTATAAAATAGTTTTTTGCTTTTAAATAAAGAAAAAATGGTGGAATTTTTTTTCAGATGTAGGTCACATGACAGTTGAATGGAAAGTACAGGGCACTCAGAGAGACTACAGTGACAATTTCCTAATTTTCACTGTGAGAAAAGAACTCTCCTGATTTTTTTCTAAAGTTGATGAACTTACATGAGTCAGAAAAACAAACAAACAAACAAAAAAAACCAACCCAACACTAAACTGTGATGGCTAAAAGATGGTACATGAAATATCACTCTCACTGTTAATGTTTTTGCCACAGAAAAAATACATGAGTAGGAAGAAGCTGATAATAATAGAAAAATCCTACTATAGGTATTATACAATACCTTGTAAATTGTTAAGGTTGTCCAGTCTAACAGAACTAAAGAACTGCACATGGCAAATTCTAGAGATAATCACCTCTGTTGCATCTTTATCATCAACTTCTTCTGTGAATGTTGGCCAATCACTTATCACTTCATCACTACAGTGGAGAAATTAATTGCAGAATGAATAAATTTCACCTTCAATTTGCAAATTGTTCAGGCAAAACTTACAGTTTCCTTGCATTTCTTCTGCATAATTAATCGTTCACCTTCTCAAATGACTTTTTTTTTCCCCCACTGGAACTCAGGTAATACTAGTTAAATTTGACCAGAAAAACATATATTTTATTTATTTCTCCAGATTGGTTAAGCATAGCTTTTAACCAAATACCTTTATGGTACCAGCTACACAGATCTACAAACCCCTACTTATCTTTCACATAATATTTTCTAAATTTATGGGAATTAAGAAAAGAAAACCATTCACAGAAACATAATGAGAAATAATGCTTCAATTGCTGTTAAAGAATATGGAATAATTTCAGTAAATAGCACCACTTTGATTTTATTCATTGGTTTTCCCAAGAGCTGCAAGAAATGTTTTGCTGAAATTATTACAAAGCAAATGGATATTCACAATAATAGTAACATAAAGATTTACCAGAACTATATGCTTTCTACCCAGCGTATTAAAGAGCATAATATTTTATAAGCATGTTTTGAAATTTTTATTTCATTTGGAGCTGGAGAGATAGTTTTAGGATTTGCAGTAAATAATTCTTTACTCCAGATTCAGATAGCAGTGGAAACAGTGCCTGCAGAGAGCAGCAGTGAACTTTTCACTGAGTAAAGAAACACAAGGCAGGAAACACTGGTCAAAATACTCCTCCAAAACATTCCAGCCTATAGAACAGAAGTGACTAAAAAATTAGGATTAGACGAGCCTGCCATTTGTCACCAGTGAAGCAAAAATAAATCCAAAACAACTCTTATCTTTATTAGAGACATGCTGCTTTTCTCAAAATAACATTTTTTCTGGGTCATACTAAGAGAAAGTCAGGTTTTTCAGAGGAGGCAATAAACCTTGTTAGTCTAATTTTCACATCATACTTCCAAAATACTATTATGTTATTACATAACAGAACACACTATTTCAGAAACTTTTTGTTTGTTTGTTTTAAATCCCTCTCTCTCGCTTTCAGTCTCTGCAGATACAAGGGACAGAGATTAATCTCTTTAAAACAACCAGGATATTAAAAAGAAGTGCTTTTAGATTAGAGTCACATCCTGAAGTTTTTGTCCTTTTAGAATTGGTGTCTTTGACTTTCTAGGTGTAAGTTAAATGATTCTGAGAAAATAAAAACCAAGAAATGTAAGAACACTGTGTTTTATTAAAAGACAACGGGTATTGCTACAGAGTTATCCTTGTAGGCTAATCCCTGTCATATGACAGAGATATTACATTTAGGTTATTTTCCTTGGAAGATTTTTAAAAGAAAACCTTAAAACAATATGATAAAAGGACTTTAAACACTACTTAATTATAATGGTAATTTACCTAAAAACATTTAATAATTTCAAACAGTACTGATGTAGGCCTTATTTGAAAACTCTGAAATTTGAATTTAGTGTTACTTTCAAGCTAGATGTCAGTCTTTAATATTCATTGTCAGTGAAGACAACTGAAAAAAAGGGGATTCTTTCACTATTTCATTATCTACTTAACTTGAGTATGAACAGTTTTTTTCTATGGATTACCATATATCTTATAAACCACTATACAATTTCAGCTTCAGAAATTCTTCTGTTTTGTGTTTGCTTGTAAAAAAGAGATAAGAACGAGGACTGATAAACAAGGACAGTGTATTACATTAGATGTATTTGTTAAAATATGAGAGAATCAGACATTCACATGTTAACCAAATTCAGGTAATTTCTATACTAAATTTAAAGACCAGACCATTTCAAGTCTAATCAGGAGTGCACACAAAATTCATTCCCTCTTAAGCATTGCACAAAAAAATCAATAATTACAAGTGAATGCAGGCTTTTTTAAAATATGTATGTGTATGAGTGAAAGAATCAATCAGGACAATAGCACATTCCTTCCAGTTTTAGTGTCTGTTGCTTTTTCATGAGAATCACAATTTTGAGAGATTCCACATGGAAAAAGGTAACTTACAAAATTGTTTGGGCTAAAGTAGTATAATTGTGACATTTTCTGTAAGAATAATACTCTGATTACTATTCTCAGAGCCCAGAACAACTTGTCAACCAACTAGGGGACCTGTAGGCACATACAGTAGGTTAGGGCTAGGTTACATATGCCCCAAAGCCTCTTCTTCCATTTTAGAATAAGGTGACAAATATCAAATAATACAGCAAAGTATTTGCTACAGCAGTGCTGTCTACAGAGAAAAGACATAGATACTGTAACTCTTCTTTTCTTGTTAAGTAGTGAATGATTTTTATTGTTGTTATTATTTTTTCCTTCTTAAGAATAGTGTAGGAAGCATACATATGCAAAAGTGACCAGGAAAATACATTTTTTTCATAGTGTGTATCATAGAATCACAAAATGACTTGGGTTGGAGGGGACCTTAAAGATCATCTAGTTCCAATCCTCCTGCCAGCCACTGGAACAGGTTTCCCAGAGTCCCTACAAATCTGTCCTTGAATACCTCCAGGGATGAAACATTTGCAGTTTTTCAGGGCAGCCTGTTCCATTGTCTCATCATTGAGAAAAAAATTCCAATAAACATCTAACCTAAATCTCTCCTCTTTTAGTTTAAAACTATTCTCCCTTGTCCTGTCACTGTTAAATCGTGAAAATATCAGTCTCCCTCCTGTATATACGCTCCTTTTAAGTACTAGAATGTCTCCTTGGAACCTTCTTTTTCCCAAAATGGACAAGCCCAGCTTCCTCAGCCTTTTTTGTAGGAGAGATGTTCCAGCCCTCTGTTCATCTTTGTGGCCTGCCTCTGGATGTGATCCAAGCCTTTAAAATTTTAGTTATTTTATTTTACTTTTGTATAAACCTTTTCTTAGCAGTTCATTGAAGGAGTGTGGAAATCAAACATTAGGCAGCGTCATTTTGTACACAGTAGTATCCAATTTCCAGTTTTAAAACAGCCAAACCAGGATGCAGTAAGGAACTAAAGCCAAAGACATTATAATGCATCCTGAGATGCATTCACATCTTGAGATGAAAATGCCGCTTTTCCACAACCCAAAAGTAACATTTTTGTCTGGAGTAAATCTTTTAGTTGAAAAACAGTTTAGAAGTTAAAATAAATTATTTGAATAAAGATACACTTATTTTAATCAAAGAAAATATAGATAGCCACATATATATATTATTTTTCCTGTTTAGAGGAGATTTGAAATCTCCTTTCAAGTAATTTTTAAAGTCATTTTGATACAAATACACACATCATATTTTGTGATGCATATAATTTTGGCACTTTATAGAAGAAATCACAGTAATGTGCAAACTCGTACAAAGGTTCTATTTCATGATACATTAAAAACAAATGTATATGCATAAAATAAAGTAGCTCTATATTTGCACATAAACACACTATGAAATATCATGCGGAAAAATACTGCATTCAATACATGCAATAAGCATCTCTTTTAATGTCAGCAGATTTTGGTGTGGGAAATGGGAATCTGCATGATCTGCATGTCAGGTTATAATAAACAAATAAAACCCTACAGTAACTGGGGAGATGCATATTATGCAAAAGGCAATTAATACTGAATATGGAGGATAAAATGCTACTCTGTGCATCAAAAACGAAGGGGAGAGGGAGATGACTAGCTGCAATTCGTAGTGAGTACATACTTTGTATTATGCCATGAGAGATGCTGTCCAAATATTTCTTGGTGTTATGACGTTTGTAGCACCTCTCCTAAATGAGGTGGTTTTTTTGTGTCTTACAAAGGGTGAGTGCACTCTAGATCTTCAGTGTAATTTAGCTTAAAAAGTGAATCAACCAAAAGAAACAAGTACACTGGCAACTAGGCTCCTACAGTCTCCTAAGTCTTACGCTAATTTAAAGAACTGTTCCTTAAAAATTTAAATTAATTTACATGATCTATAAAAAACTCATTTTTTTGATTTGCATTGTTTATGCCAGCAAAAAATCTAGGAGGCCTTCAGTTTATTGGCTCCTTGAATACCTTAGTAGACTGAGACTTTCGTTGAGAAAAGCTTTAATGCCATTACAATGACTGAGATAAGATGATCAGTTAGTACCTATTTGTCAACCTAGTTTTGTAATTTCAGAATGCTAAGGAGGCTTAGGCATCAGCATACACCACCAGCCACTAGTTGTTGACTGCCTGGATTTGTATAGTATCATGTTAGGTTACCATTCACATGTGAGTAAGGCTTTAATACTAAAGTGGCATTAATGATGATGTGCAGTAAGAGAAACATGATATTTAAACCTTGTTACACTATTATAGAAGATCAAAAGATTATTTTACTTATCTCACAATCAAAACTTGCATTAATTTGATCAAAGGAAAAATTACATGAGCGGGATGTAACTTACCAAAATTCATCATTTCTCTCTCTGAAGAAATTGTAAGTTTTCAGTTAGGACAGCAATGCTTCTTAAAATTGTCTTCAAGCTGGAAAGGCTGATGGCAGTATTCATTTTCTTTTCCAAACTATCAGGACACTCTAGGGTATTTAAAATCCCTTGGGAAACACATTCTACAACTTGAAGAAAATAAAAATTGATATTAATTTTTCATATATTTAATAAAGCACAACCTCTCTACCTCTAAACAAAACTAAAAATTTTGGTTGGAAGGTTGCCACTCATACTGGCACCTTCTCTTACTCTTTTTTACACTAGAAATATCTAGTCACATCAGAATTCTTGTACATTGATTCAAAAACAAAATCAAAACAAAACCAACCAAACAACAACAACAACAACAACAAGAGGAAAAATATATTACAAAGCACAGTTTACCAGAAAATTACCAGAGAGGTGAAGTAACACATTGGAAAATTGTTTTCCTGCTTTGACTCTTGGTCTGCTAGGCTTTTCATCATTCAGTCCAATATCTAATACTTTTTCACCTTCGTTTTTGTCTCTTTCTGAGAGAGCAAACTACCAACACTGAATGGCTGTAGTATAGCTTCCTAAAAATGCTTTCTTAACATTAATCCTACCGCTTTGCTTTGCAGAAGGTAAAGCAATTTTCTGAGTTATACCAGCCATCCCGAAGAGATGTTGCAGTTGAACTGACTGGGGCATGCATTAAGTAGAAAGGAAATAGAACAATTTAAATTTTCCACTCTTCACTCCACTTTGAATTCTTCTCTGTACCCTCAAGTTGCAATTTAATGTCTGCCACATCAGTGTCTTGTGACCACTACAAAGATGTATAGCCATAGGCTAGAATGCTTTTTATTTTTTTCTCTTTCTTTGGCCATTAACCCAACTCTACTTTCTCTAAAGTGAGTGGTACTCTTCCAGTCTCTGTACCTCCTTTCACAAATCTCCACTCTCCTTTCTTTCACTGAACACTGGACCTCACCAAGATGAAGTTGAAGTAAGATATTCTCACTTCCTACTGCCCTTGCAACCTCCTCCTCCCTACAGATGTGAGAGTTTCTCATCAATTTTAAGATTGCCAGTTGTAGTATTGTAAAAATGTTTGTCTTGTAATCCTTTGCATTTGAAAAGACACATTAAATAATTCTGTGTAACAAGTACACTTCTATACAGTACACCAAATAAAAACAAGAAAATAGAGAAATGCAGAAGATTATTACAAGATACATTACATTAGTATCAGTGCTTGTGTCTTCTTTTCCAAAACAGCTGCTTGGATAAATATGACCACTTGCATTTTATATCTGCATGATCTGGACACCTCAGTGAAAATGCCTGTTCAATATAGTAAAAAGAAAAGGAAAAAAAAATCATCTAATGCATGTGTACATGGTTTAGAAACAGAAGGTTTACCTCTTGCATAAAGGGTTCACAAGCAATTACTCAAACTTTAAGCAGTAAGATGATGAGGAAAATACAAAGTCACAGTAAAGAAAGTAATGCAGAAGATCTGAGTCATCTACAAAGATAGTCCCCTGCCAAAAGCATGACCTTTTGGTTTTCCAAGTTAATTGACTGATTTAACTGAATTTCTGATAGTATAGCCCAGATTTTCAAATTTAATTAGTTTTGCTAAATTCGTTTTCAAAATCTTTATCTTAATGCCAGTTACTAAGAAAATCTTACTCAGTTGTGAAAGACTTTTTAATCTTAAGGAAAGAAACAAGAAAGAAAGAATCAAAATCCAAAGTAATAAAGACAAACATAAAAAAGTGCTACATAGACATTATTTGTTTGCTTTTAATAGAAGTCAACGTAAAAAAAAAAAAAGAAAAAATAGAAGTTAAAAGGAAAGTTATTAAAGTACTTAACAGTGCATTGAAAAAAAAATAAGGAAACCAATTTTCTTTTAATTTATTTTCTCAATAATTTTTTTAAATTTAATTTATTTTCTCAATTTTTCTCAAAAGGAAGAGGAAGTTATTAGAAATCTGCCTTGTACCTAACTTGCAAAAACATGGAAGATACATATTAGGAATACAGGAATAAAATCAACCAACACCTTAAACAGCTTCGAGCAATTAGTCGAGCCCTTTCAAATAGACATTCATTTTTCTAATGAGGAATATAGATTTACTGCAAATTCAAACAACAAACTAAAATTTCTTCTATAATCCTAGTTCCAAATGTTAAACCGATGCTGCACAATGACGTTATCAGCGCTGTATAGGAAAAGATTAAGGGACTTTTGCTGGCAACATATATCATGCACAGGTGTCAGATAGGCATCCCAGTATACATACAAATATATGTATTCCTTCCTGTCAAAGAGACAGTATAACTTTTAATCTTTTGTGCAGTTTTATTAAAATAAACATGGATTGATTGATTGATTGACTCATTCATTCATTCATTCTAATTGAGAAGATTGCATTCTGTTGAATGAGACAAATAAAAGTTACGGAAAACAGATCTCAAGTATCTTTGCACAAAAGCCAGAAATATATGACATAACCTAGGGAGATATGACAGTAAGAGAGCAGAATCAAGAGAAGTATTTTTAATGCATTTAAGTTTAAGCAAGTAATCGTTCTTTAATGATTAACAATCTTCAGTTATTTCCAATCTATTTTTAATAAACTGTTTCAAGTATGAAAACATTGAAAAAATATTTACTGGAGTTATCCACTTCTTACAAAAAGGGGAAACTTTGCATTCTAAGAGAGGTTTCCTCCTCCTGTAGGGAATTAGATTATGCAGCTACTAGTAGATAGTAGCAGTTCACTATCTTCCTTATCTAACTTTCATTAAAAATAAATAAGAAAATGCACGGGGAAACTGATCTACTGGTCCACTGCAGGTTTGTGCAAGTAGTACAAGCAGCTAAGAAATCCCTTTCAAAAGGTCTACTTTTTCCTCTAAAATCTTATGACTACTGATCTTTTAGGGTTCTTTTGCTATGGGACATAAATTTTCAACGTGCTGTTTTTTTGTTTTTTTTTTTTCCCCCCAAAATATAGTCTTTTTTTGTTGTTTGTTTGTGTGTTTTTTTTTTTTCTAAACATCATTTATTTTTCTTGAAAGGACCAGGAATACTATTGTGTCAGCTAAGCAGTGTCCTTAAATTAAGGACTGTAAACATCTGAAACGATATGCTGACAGTGTTACACAAAAAATTTTTATGAACTTGTTTCGCTTGCAGTTTCTATGTACTGTGGTACTCTATTTGTCTACAGAAAGAAGAAAAAAAAGATCAAAGTTTTGTGTTTTGTTTGTTTGTTTGTTTTCACTTTAATCATAGCCAGATATATGCATGGGAAGATCCAATGGCTGGAACTAAAATATTGCCTTTTTTTTTAATGGTTAAATCTAGTTTGGTAATTCAAAGGCTACCAAAGATATTGCTTAGATCTATAGCTCTTCAATTGTTGTATTCACTTTGAATGGCTTCTTGAAGGCTAATTTAATAGCCTAAGTTTCATTTAAAGCTAAAGACAAGTTCCACTATGCTACTATTACATATCCAAAGGGAAAGAAGACTGAGAGGGGATCTCATCACTGTTCATAAATATCTAAAGTATGGGAGTCAAATGGATGGGGTCAGGCACTCTTCAGTGTTCTGTAATGAAAGGACAAGGAGTAATGGTCAAAAACTGGAACAGATGAAGTTCCATTAATGTACAAGGAAGAAATTATTTACTGTAAGGGTGACAGAGAACTGGAACAGAGTGTGGAGTCTCATTCTCTGGAAATATTCAAGACTCAACTGGACAATTTTGTGTTCAACCTTGTAATGAACTTTCTTTAATGTGAGGTCAAACTCAACTGATCTCCAGAATGTTCCTTCCAATCCCCACAACTGTGTGATTCTGTGATAACAGCTAATCTCAGTAGTCACTTCTGACCTTCATAATTAACTTCTTTTTTTCATGACTTCATGCCCTATTTTCTGGCTACCCAACAACAAGTGCTGTTTGGAATTTTCTCTACCTCCATTTCTTTTATGACAAAGAATATTCAAATGCAAAACTCTTTTGCAAAAATGATGTTTCATTTCAAAGTAAGCAGTGATATGTTAAAATAAATGTATGTCATGTTTTGGTAACAACAGACACTTAAAAGAACACATCCAGAAATTGAATCCAGTTTTGGACTGCCCAGTACAAGAAAGACCAATTAAAGTGAAAGACCATCAGAATAACTATGTGGCTGGATCAACAAACATATAAGAGCACTATTTACTTGCCCTTGAAAATAGATTTGCTTTCTGCACATGCCTCAAAAGGAGGGGTAGTGTGTTGACTTTGGCTGGGGATAGGCATCCATTCTGTTGCTCTTAATTTCCTTCCTCCTTGATAGGAAAGGAGAAAATAAGGTGGAAAAGCTTGTGTAGGTCATGGTAAAGGCAGGGAGGTCACTTATCCATTTCCCATGCTGAACCTGGGAAAACATAACTTACTGCCAATTTATATAATTTTGGGTAATGAGAAAAAAAGACAACATTAAAACGTATCTCCTCATCTGCCATTTTCTAGGCCCAATCTCACCCCTCTATTCCTGGTATGTCTCCATCTCCTTCCTCCTAACAGTGTAAGAGATTGGCAGATGGGGCCATCATCAGATGACAGCCATCTCTCCACTGCTCCTTACTCTTTACACCCTGCCCTGTTTCAACTAGGGTATCTCTATGCGCTCCCTGAGGTACTCACCCATGGATGTTGGATCTGGCAACATTCTGAGGTGGTGCTGTTGGAGCTGGCTGGGAGTGACTGTGTCAGGTACCAGAGAAACCCAGAGACCTCACCTGTTACCTGAACACAGTAAATAACATGAATATGAAATACATCAGTGGATGGACAGCAAAATTCTGGTCTCTGACTAGCTCCAGACTAGGGAACAACATGAAATACCAGACAGATTTTTTTAAACAACACAAAATTCATCTAATTTGTGCAAATAAAACTCCCACTGAAGTATAACTAGGAAATATCTTTGATACACTTTACATCAGTAGATGTATGTTTTGTGTGGAAGGTAGAATATAATGAGGTAGTAGTAAGTGTATTACTTATCTTAAGGTCAGAGATACTTCAAGATATTCAAGAGCTTAGTACCCCTGGAAGAGAGACCTTCAACTTCTTCCTACTCTGTTTTTCAGATATACTTGAGATTTCTCGTGATCTTCTGTCCCAAATTACTTCAGCACGACTCTTGACTTTTTTTCTCAGCAGTTTTACTAACCTCACTGGCAATGTTTCCATTTATAAGAGATACTTAACTATGCCTCTAGATCACAAAAAATAAGATAAAATAAAATAAAAAAAATAAATAAAATAAAATAAAATAAAATAAAATAAAATAAAATAAAATAAAATAAATCCCCTGGACTGATAACATTTTAATTGATTACATAAAGTGACTGGTAAAAAACTGGTAGAGAAATTACACCATTTTACCACAGAAAGGAAGCTTCAAATTAAATCTGAATTACTTAGGATTTCATAACATAAAAAAGTCAACAAGTAAAGGTGCAATGTCACTATCTAATCTGTTCAGACTTAAGCCCTAATAGAAATCAGATTTTACATCATGCATTATATTCTACAAGCAAAAGGAAAACAAAACCATAAAAGTAATAAAAAAGGAAACAGCCAGGCAACTAAACTGCACAAATCTCCTAGGTTCTGAAAATCCAGACAGTATTCATCTTCTGAAATGCTACTCACCATTAAAATGCAAACTGAATTTGCAAAGGTAATCAAATTAGAACGATGGGAATTAATTAAGTTCTAGCAATGAGAATCCAGCATTTTGTCATGATAAGCCAGGCGAGACTTTACATAATCAAAATGTACAGTGACATTGGTAATACTGATCTTGTTGCCCCACTGCATTACTGAATAGTATTTTTTAAATGAGAGAAGTTGAAGGATCAAACCACTTGAAAATACTAATACAGGAAATTACCTTAGCATTAAGGGAACTTCTGTGCGCCAGACTGTTATAATTACTAAGTGTTCTAGTGATAGTTTGAGAGAGATACAAAGTCTAATTTCTATTTTTCAAACCGTTATCAGTCTTCAACCCCTTCACAAAGATATTATATCTCTTCATTAGTAATTCAGTCTTCCACTGTCAGCATGAAGGAATTCACTTCCTTACCCAGTTTTTCGCTTCTCTTTCTAAAATATTTCTGCCTCCACTGTGAATCAGTATTTGATTCATCAATTATTTTCTTTTTCACTGCTTTTTGCTTCCCAGTTCACTTAATCACATGTCCTTCCTCATCACATCTAGTGAAAGGAAAAAAAACTTCTTGAGACTTTTGTCTCCATTTTCTATCCTATCTTAATGTTTTCATAGTTCTGGGAAAAAAACTCTCCCTCTTGGCTCACCTCATAGATACTTTCAATTCCCTCTCATCAATTTTCTGTCCCATCTGATCAGACCGCTCTTCGTTTCAGGCCATGTTTCTCTCTTAACAGCCCAGAAAGTTCAATTCTCAGTAGTCTGATTATTTTTTCCACACTTTCAGTTAAAAACAGTTGGAAGCTGCAGTAGCAGTTGCTTTTCCTACTTTATAGTGAAGAATTTCCATGCGAAACATTTCAGAATTTTTTTCTCCACAAGGTTTTCTAAGTAAATTTATGACACTTTTATGATGAAATACCTGAAAGTAATAGAACTTCCGTGGAACAAGAAATGCATATTCAAGACAATTCTCATTTGTCTACCCATGTTGTCTAACATCTAGCACTACCTTTTCTTTAAAATTGTCTATAAACACACCTGCAACTTTGCCAGTATTACTGCTTTGACATCACATTTGCTGCAGTACTCATTAAAATTTTTTCTTCTTTTTAAGGTACATTCACCTTTACATTTATAAGAAAATAATAATAAAAAAAAATTACAAGCATCTAGAGGTTAGAGATTTAAAGGAGTAAATTTATTCTATACAAGCAAACAAAGACAGTTTGATTTTTTAAGCTAGCATGTTTATTTTGGTGAGAAATTAGGTTGTGATGTACGTACCAGGTCTTTCATCTTAAATAACTAATTATTAAAATTAAGCTTAAAAAAAGAAAACTTCATGTAATTTATAAATTGTCACAAATGAAAAATTCATTCCATAATCTTTTTTTATTATGTAAATTTGTTCCTTTTTTTTTTTTTTTTTTCAAAAAAAGTCTTTAGTATATGGCAATAGTGTCCAAGCTGAGAATATTTGGAAATTGTGGGCGTAATTTTGAAAGCCTGCAATGATGATCATTCATGAAAATATTTCCTTGCTTGATGATCTGAATCTCTGAATTTTCAGAAATTGCTACAGCATTATGAATTACATTTCTAGCTAGCTGGAAAGCAGCAAACTATTTGCTAAAATATTCTCTGGTGATTCATAATGAAACATCCGAATACCCACAGATTCAGCTGAGTTACTGGTTTTTCTGGTTTTTTTTTTTTTTTTTGTTTTTTGTTTTTAAAGATGAGACTTTTAACACCTCAACATATGAAATATAGCCAGATACCTGGGGCTACAAAATAGCTCACCAGTACTTATTTTGCCTGCACTATATCCATTGAAAGCCCTAGTGGCTACAGCTTTTGCCTCCAGTGAAGGACAAGCCTGTCTGGTGACAGCCATTTGTGAGTGGAAGTAATCATTCTCCCTCTGACAGTACTTGCCATTCCCAACCTATCAACAGTAACAGAAACAGGGAAGCCCATCTCCTCTGCATTCTTTTCCCATGATTTTCCGTTCATAAGGTAATAACGTTCTGGCACATCACTGAAGATATTGAACAGGGCAGGCCCCAGTACCACTCTTGACTGGTCACCAGCTGGATTTAACTTCATTCAACACCAGTCTTTAGGCTTGTTTATCCGGCCAGTTCTTCACACAGAAAAAAGCATCTCTGTCTAATCCATGGGCTAGAGTTCCCAAGGATAACTGGTGTGATTTTAAATGCAGATAAAAAGAAGTCATTGAGAATCTCAGCCTTTTCCTTATCCTCAGACGTCATGTTTTCCACTGCATCCAGTAAAGAATGGAGATTCTCCTTAGCCCTCCTCATATGTTAATATTTGTAAAAAAGTGTTTTGCTCTGTTTTACCCCAATTACCAAATTGAGTTCAAGCTAGGCTTTTGCCTTTCGAATTTTCTCCTTACTATTTCTTTGTACTCTTCCCAAGTTTCTTTCCTTTTCTTCTCCTTTCCTCCACAGGAGGTAGATACTTTTTTTCTTCTTGAGCTTCAGGAAAAGCTCGATGTTCACCCACATCTGTCTTTTTCCATTCATCTTGTGACATAGGAAGATAACCTGCTCATGATTTCCTTATTGAGGAGCAGCCAACCTTCCTGAATCCTCTACCCTTCAAAAGTCCCAAGAGAGTCTCCCTACCAATGTCCTGAACAGTTCAAAAACCAGTTTTGCTGGCCTCCTTCTGACTTCATGAAGAATCAAGAGCTCTACCATTTTGTGGTCACTCACATACATTTTTCTCATAAACTATTTTTCTCATACACTTGTAAGAAAAAGAACGGAAAAGCAGAAATGGTAGAACAGTGATAACTTGTTATGCTATGCTAGACAATGTAGTGGATCTGATCTCTTCATTCAGAAAATGAAACTGTCTTTTCATGCTCAGAGAAACCTGCTCTAAGCTAGTGGATAAAAATTTAACCAGCACTGTGCCCTACCAAATATATTCAGTATGAAATAGGCTCCCAGTCTGTACTAAATGTATAAATTTTGGAGGCTGGAAACAGTGAAGGAAACAGCAACATGCAGCAAATCCACAACAGAAATATTTTAACATGAAATTTCTGTGTATATGTACATATATGCTGTGTGTAGTTGTGTACACATATCATCATTTCTTAGTTTCTCACTTTGAAAATAAATTTCACGGTACAGTAGTTGAAACACTATACAGAATTTCAAAGCCATATTTAAATAGCTAATTCTTAATATTTTAAGACACATAAGAGCGACATGGATCATTTTTCAGCTGGAATATCATTACAGAAGTGTTACACTAAACATTTAGAAATAAAAATTTTCTGTGTGTTTAAGAGGAATTTGAATAATTAAATATTATCCTGCCTCATACGAGACAGGTACTGCAGGATTTTATAGCATATTCTCTAGTGAATAATGCATTTATGTATTGCTTCTTTAACATAAGAAACAGTCATGCTCAGTAACCTGCAAAGTATGTCTTACAATAATTGCAAATCTACAGAGTATCATTAGCGCTAAACAAATAGACCTCAAACACTGACACAATTATCCTCAAGTGACCTTTCAAATCAAGAAGGAGAATTTGATTTGTTTTTCCCCTCTGTATTAATAAATTCTGCACAAGTCCTAGACAGTTCTGTTATCCTTACCAACTACATAAGACAGTAGAAAAAAAACTGTTGCAGTAAGCATAGTTCAAAACAGATCTGAAGAAAAAAGTTAGTTGAAATTAGACTTCAGAATACATTTTCGTTTTATAATATATTCTGTGTAGGAAGAATTTGTTTTAGGTTGATTGAATACCCCATTACCAATTCACACTGCAGATATGTTTTGCAACTGTGGCTGCAGAAGTGTTGTGTGTTGTTGAATGCAAAGTAGTATTATAAGCCCTAAGAATTTTCAATTGGAAAAAAATATCACAGGTAAAAAAATATACATGTGTGTATCTCCTGAATGAAGGGAGAAAGAACAGCAGAATACACAGATGCAAAATTCTTCATACTGCCTTTGGAGACTTTCTCAGTCTCAGACCCATCTAACCAAGGAAATTCATAGGATAAATCATGCCTATTATCCATGTGTTTTTGCCCCAAAAATCAATAAACAATCACAGATCCACTGATTACTGTGGCCTGGAAGAATACTTGGATAATGTAAAGAAAATATTGACACAAACTCTCCTGTCTTTCCTGCAGAATCAATGCTTAAAATAAAGGAAAATCTACCTCATAGTCTCCTAGGTCTGACTTAGACTAAATATAAAACGCTCAACTCTTTGACTGAGTTGTTAACATTTCCTAGGACACACTGAAGTCTTTTTGCCTTAGTTTCTAGTCAGTGAATCTTCAATAAAAATTGCTTGTTTCCACAAGATAGTGTAATAGTGTTGCCACACAATATTACCTGTTATGTGCCATATGCTACAACAACAATACTTTGCTGTATACTACTGTATAAAAGAATATTACAGATATTGGTTATCATGAAATATCGTGTGTCATTTGAAATAAATCACTTGTGAAATGCAGACTCCTTATTTTAGTACATGTCTCTAGGACAAATTTTTAAATTCATCACTAAGACATCTCAGGAAAACAAAGATTTCAAGATCATCTTGAAATCAATTTAGCTAAATCATTTTAAAAAGATTGGGACAAAAAGATCGGGTAATATTACTGAAACCTCAACAACAAAACCTGAACCCTTACTGATAATGCATTGTCAATGTCAGCAATATGTGTGTGAATGTTAAAGATTATTTAAGTTAAAAAAAAAAAGGGTTTTTTTGTTTAAAACTTTTTATCTTTAAGAAAAAATCTCAAATTCTTTCCCCTTGTGATGTCTACATACATAGCAGTTGATACAGATGTGTACATGTTTTTGTTGAGTGCTGTGTGAGTGTGAGTTGTAGAATCAATGTCAGTATATTGTAAGAAGAAAGTAAAGTCAGTCTGAATGAAAATGCAAAGACTAATTAGGATCTTCATGCTTTATTTACACAATCTATACTAACCTGCATATTTTGTTATTTTTTTTTTTGTTTGAACACCTATAACCAGCAGTTAACCAGCTAAAAAAAATGTAGTTAGTGGCTCTATCAAATAAAATCAGGTTCTTATTTCTATGCTTACCTTTTCCTTGTTGTGTTGCAAATAAAATAATTATCTTCCAATCATGTTTCTTTTTTTTCTTTTTTTTTTTTCTTTGAGATTTATTTAGGACTACTGTCACATTCCTGGTTTATGTTAGTCTGAATAATCTAGATAGAGCTAAGAAAAATTGCAATTTTACATTTGGCTAGCTATTCCTACAACTTTAATTTTTTGCATGAAACACATACTGGGCTCTGGGTCTTTCATAGGCAGTAGAATTTTGAAAAAAAAAAAAAGAAAATAAAAAGAATGAAAAAGACAAATATAACCACGTCTCCATATTCCATCATTAAGAAAATAAGAAAATTAGTACAAATAAACATCAGTACACAGCAATAGACAAGAAAAACCTTGAGATTTCTATGGAACTGTACAACTTCAGGAGTTGTCTGGGAAAAGCACCAAATTTCCATAAAATCAAAGGAGTTCATAAACGTTCTATTGTATTCAAAACAATGAAAAATACTCTCATAGGAAACTGCCATTTACTCAGAATTAATTCATCACTCAAGAAATCATTCCTAATCCAATCTACACTAAAATTATTGCTCTATGAATCACATCATGCCTTAGCCAGCTTCAGTGCTGGCAAAAATCTCTTTCCAGAAGTTGAGTACATTTTGTCACCTCACATCCTGTTCTCACATTATCATTCCTTATGAAGTGATGGATAAGAACATCAACCTGGAAAAGACACAGGAGAGATACGGTTTCTTACAGAGAGATAATTTAGGCAGATGCCAATGTACTCTTCTAGAGAGAAACAATGGAGATAATGTCTTTAAGGTTTAGACTAGAATTTGATTGGAGCTGTAGTCTTTCCAAGGACATAGAGATCATTATAAAGTATTCCAGATTTCTTTACTTGTCCCTTGATGTGTATGCACAAAAAAGTGGAGGATGTTCAGCAACTACAAAAATAAACCACAAAGATCTGAGAAGAAAGTATTCACAATATTACTTTGTCTTTTGTCCTTAGAGAAATGCATATCTTATCATCTCTATGCATAAAAATTCCTTACATTTAAGGAGATTTTTCATACAGATACACTGAAAAGTCAAAGAAAGTTGATGCAATTATCATTTCACAGGAGAGAAATGCACAGAAATTAATAGATACACTGTTAAAAGAGAGCAGAACATAACCTCATTAACAAACAAACTCATCTTCCAATTTGTTTTTATTTATTTATTCATTTATTTTTTTTAATCATCAGAAATATTTCTCATTAGCAATTTGACAGGGAAAAAGTTCAGAAAATTTTTTGTATTTGCATGAATTCATGCCTTGACACATCTTTTATTACTGAAGTGTATTAACAGATTTTGTTCATCAACAACAATAAAACATGCAAAAAAAATTAAACTATTAATTCAAACAATATTTTAAAAAAAGCAAATGGAATAAAAAGTCATTTTGTAATTTAGGAAGATTTAATTATATCATTTTCATATTTGCACATTTTCTTGCTCAGAGTCTCAAATTGTGTTTTATCTGCTACAACATCCTGATTTATTTCCTTGTTGAATCAGGCAGTATATTTTATTCTCTTCATATAGATTAGCCTATGTAGTCTATAGCTTTAAAAAGTAGCAGCCTAGAATAGGCTGTGGGCTGAAACAAATACTAATGTATTTCTCTGATTTCTTGTGCCATTCTATATACAAATTTCTCAGGATTATCAGTAACTCTCTTCCTCATATTTCTGCATAATGGAAAACTGTATAATTCCTGCTTATTTGGGGATTCTAAGTCAAACTATAGCTTTGTACAAACCAAAAAGACCTATGCAAGAACACAGGACTATAAAGACTTACAAGTTCCTTCTAAATTTCTATAAAATGCAACTATTTCCTACTTGTCCATCCCTTATAACATCTCTTCACTTTCCAGACAAAATTCTTCAAGTTGATAAAGAAAGTACTGCCTGAAAATTAGCATATAAAACAAGCCAAAAATACAAACTTACATTTCATTACATATCCAAACTTATTTTCCTTTGCTTTACAGTAATATTCAAGTGTGACTAATTTGCCTGCATATAGTATGTATTTCCAAATGCCAGCCTGAGGTTTTTCACTCAAAAATGAGCACATACTCAGAGTAAGTATCTGTCATAAAATTACAGTATTCTGTTGCTTGTTATTAAGTCAGACTGAGTGGCTGTTATGTGAGGAGATATGGTATCTGTGACATTTTAAAGTTGTGTCAAGGACGTCTCAGTATTGATAGTCATTTCTTTTATGCAAGCGTAAATCTAAGACATTTAACATTATCAAAAAGAGAACAAAATCAAATGGTTTCTTCTCTATATCTATCAAGTTTCATTGTGTTAATAATTTACACTCTCATTTGAATTAAAACTTACCCTTACAATGCTGGAAGGACATTACACAGCTGCAGCTACTGTTATCGTTTTTTCTCTTCCAATCAGTTAAAATGAAAAGCATTTTGTGAGATTTATAACTTTTGTAATACGCACAGGATCTTCTGAAACTGAATCTACATGAAAGAGCAAAAAACATTAGAAAAGGAGGAGTGTCATAAAACTTTGTGACATCATGAAGTTGAGAAATGTAACTTATCCCACTTGCACTAGAGTTTTCCTATTTTATCATGACATCAAGGTAATCTGTTTGAGGCACATCAAATTGTGCAAGACATGTAAGAAACACTTGGTGTTTCTCTCATCTTCTTATATTCCTATGATATGAAAAGAGTATTGAGGGACAATAAAACATTAGTATTGGAAAAAGAAGTCTTTGCAGTCTTAGCTCCCCTTACATCATTTTTTTTTTCCTGCTAATATCACCTTTCATCTCTGTATTTCCCACTTACATTCTATCTCCTCTCTGCTTTGTTCTCATTTCCTGTTTTCTACTCTCTTAACACTTTGATCAGCTGTGCTGTTGTGAGACTTCAAAATATTTGTAAAGACCAGCTGGGAGAAAAGCAGATGTGGAAAGCCTCATTCATATAGAAACAAATTAAGAACTGTTCATGATTGTTTCTCTACAATATTTCCCTTTGAGGCATTTTCTATGGTTTTCAAGATCAAGATCAATTATGAAGGTGAAGTATCAGAAACTCTAATGCAAGCATCCACATGGTGTATTTATCCAGACCAAATTCATCAGAATGTTTTCTTTGATGGAAACCCTGGAGAAACATATTGAAAATATCAAATGTGCAAGATAACAACAATGAAAACCTCTACGTTAAAACACTGTGGTGAAAATGCTGATTATGATAAATGCGATGCTAGTTTCAACATCATAGCCAAACTCTAATTTGAGTTTTACACCAGCTAAATCCATTGATTGCAGAAATGAAAAGCACCACATAAAATTTGTTTATAAGTAGTTCAGAACTTTAAAAGAAATTGTAAACAGATTTTCCTCCGCTATTTTCAAACTGAATATTGAGTTAGCTGCATGTTATTAGTAATAAACATCAGTCTTTGAGAATGACATATGACAGATGCTTCAGGAGATAAAATACACCTCCTTCAGCCCAGTGTATAAATAACAAAACAAACAACAAAAACAACTAAACAAACAGGTAGATTTTTTTCTTTTCTCCTGACACATAACTGTCATTTAGACCATGTAACATGATTAAAACTGCTTTATTGTAGTGAAAAACCCTAAATCACACCCTCAATACCTATCCACATTAGGACAGAATTAAAAATATAATAAAATACTTCCTTCATCATGTGGATATAATGGTGGAAGAGGTAGCAAACCAAGTTCTTTTATTGCACTGTATTGTTAGCTTACACTTGTGCAACTGCCCAGTTCACCTTAGATATTCCTAAAATACAGAATCACAGAATCACAGAATCACCCGGGTTGGAAGGGACATCAAGGATCATGTAGTTCCAACCCCCCTGCCTAGCAGGGCCACCAAACATACACATTCAGATCAGGTTGCCCAGGACCCTGTCCAACCTGGCCTTAAACACGTCCAAGGACGGGGCATCCACAACCTCCCTGGGCAGCCTGTTCCAGGGCCTAACCACTCTCCTTGTAAAGAACTTCCCCCTAACATCCAACCTAAATCTTCCCTCCTTCAACTTAAAACCATTTCCCCTAGTCCTGCTATTGTCAGCCCTTTTGAAGAGTTTACTCCCCTCCTGGGTGTAGGTTCCCTTCAGGTATTGATAGGCTGCAATGAGGTCACCCCGCAGCCTTCTCTTCTCCAGGCTGAACAAGCCCAACTCCCTCAGCCTGTCCTCATAGGGGAGGTGCTCCAGCCCCCTGATCATCTTAGTCGCCCTCCTCTGGACCCTCTCCAAAATCTCAATGTCTTTCTTGTACTGAGGGCTCCACACCTGGACACAGTACTCCAGGTGGGGCCTCACAAGAGTCGAGTAGAGAGGGACAATCACCTCCCTGTCCCTGCTGACCACCCCTCTCCTGATGGAGCCCAGGATCCCATTTGCCTTTTGAGCTGCCAGAGCGCACTGCTGGCTCATGTTCAGTCTCTCGTCCATCAGGACCCCCAGGTCCTTCTCTGCTGAGCTGCTCTCAAGGACCACTCCTCCCAGCCTGTACAGGTGCCTGGGGTTCTTCCGGCCCAAATGCAAAACCTTGCACTTTGCCGTGTTGAACCTCATCAGGTTCACCCGAGCCCAGCCCTCCAGCCTGTCGAGGTCCCTCTGAATGGCATCCCTTTCTTTCCACCGTATCAACCGCACCACTCAGCTTGATGTCGTCAGCAAACTTGCTGAGGGTGCACTCAATTCCGTCACCGATGTCATTAATAAAGATGTTAAAGAGCACCGGTCCCAAGACAGACCCTTGGGGGACACCACTTGTTACCGGCCTCCACCTGGACATAGAGCCATTGACCACCACCCTCTGTCTGCGGCCTTTCAACCAATTGCTTATCCATTGGGTCGTCCACCCATCAAATCCACTTCCCTCCAATTTGGAGATGAGGATGTGGTGGGGGACCATGTCAAAGGCCTTGCTCAGGTCCAGGTAAATGACATCGGTCGCCTTCCCTTCATCCACCAATGCCGTCACTCCATCATAGAAGGCCACAAGATTAGTTAGGCATGACCTTCCTTTGGTGAAGCCGTGCTGGCTGTCTCGGATCACATGCTCATTCTTTATGTGATCGAATATGAAATACGTGGGACACCTTTATTTGGAAGGTAGCAAAGATGAGATTTGTTATGTAACTGGAAAATGAAAGCTACCTCAACTGAGAGAAATTTACTATAACAAGATTTTAGCTTGGCTAAACTTGAGTTTCATGTCTCTGGACAGGATTTATCTTAGCAACATTTCTATTTACCTTTATTTGCATACTTTATTTAAGAGCTAATACTGAGCAATCATAATGCTTAACTCTTAAATATAATCTCAAAAGTCTCAAAAGTACCTAAGAGGAAATCATATGCACTATTTTTGTAATTTCCTTGATATTATATTCATTTTTTAAGTTCATTAAAAATCTGATATTAACTTCATTTCACTGTTTTTCAGTGTTCTCAGTTTGGAGGAAGGAGATAAGCATTGCTTCAGATTCCTCAAAGTGGTCTTCTAAGTGATAGTATTTTAAAAAAATTGAAACACTGGGAATCATCACAGACAATCACAGCTACAATCCCTCAAGTTTCATGAGCTAGAAAAGACGACACATTTGAAGGGACCACAAATTAACTACAGGAAGATCTATTTAACAAGCTAGCCAAGACTATAGCTTAATTTTCACAAGCTTTCCCTTCTTACTCTCCTGAGTGACGCTGCTATTTTACACATATGATTATTTGGTCCTAGTACTACCCTGGATTCTGTGCAATCACTACTGTATGGTAAACTCTCAACTTCTCACCAACGTACCTCAACAAGGGGACAAAAAAGAGTTGTAATTACATGGCCATTCTGGTGATGGGAGCAGAGGGGCATGCTATGCAAGCTAGCACTGCAACTGAAGGGCTGCACAATTATGCTCTAAACAGATGACCAGACAATAAATAATCCTACAGTGAAATGTTAGGTATTAGTTGCCTTATATCTTGCAGTAATATCCATGAAATTCACTTCTACTAGCGAAATCTAGTAGTAGTTCGCAAAATCCTTAATAACACTATTATAGAAAAAATAGAAAAATTTAGAATAGAAAATAGAAAAATTTATAGAAAAAAAAAAGGCAAGTAGTCAGATAGGAATCAATCTTTTATGAATTGTGACTGAGGAGCTTGTCTATCTACTCTATCACCGCTGTTTATTATCCTGTATTTGGAGAATAGCCATCAGGGAACAATGTAGACTAGGATTTATTAATACTCCCTCTTACATTTTTATAGAGTAATAATTTAGATTACAAAAATAATGGAAATAATCTCTTTCAATAATTTCATACTTCTTTCTTGGAACTCCCACAGAAATTTTCTTTTGACTCAAATGGAAATAAAGTAAGACACAAATCCATGGAATTGCTCTGATTTTAACCTCTTATCTCACCAAACACTGAGATGCAAGGACAAAAATCAAGACAACCTGCAAGAAATCATATATTCTTCATCTCTGTAGCAAACATAAAACTATCAAATGATTTAGCACTTCAGTAAGCAGCTTAACTTAAAAGAAGAGATCAATAACTGCCCCCACAAATTGATATCCACAAATCAAGCATCAACACACTGCTTTTGCCTAATAATAATAATTGAAAAAAAACCCCTACTCTACAAGAATAAGTACAATTATGTTGAAAGTATAAGCTACTTCCCAAGAGTAGATTATGACTACCATCCCAAGCCCCCAACAGGAGCTAACTCCACATCACAGATGATTGCAGTAATTATAAAAATCACAACAGAAACCATAACAAATTTATCAATATGTCAAAGAGCACTGAAATGGAAGATAGCATTTTCTATATAAAAATGTATTAAGCTAGTCAGTTTCAATTATGTGCGAATCTAACACTACAGAATTGTAGAGATTGGAAGAGATATCTGGAGGAGACAACCTCCCTGTGAAAGCACATTCCTTACATTATGTTTCACAGGAAAGAATCCAGGTGGGTTCTGAATATTTCCAGAGACTCCACAGCATCTCTGGGCACCCTGTTCCAATGCTGCCTCTGTTCCAGAATAACCCTCAAAGTAAAAAAGTTTATTATAATATTCCAGTGGAACGTTTGATTTTGTGCCCATTGTCCTTTGTCGTGTTACTAGGCACTACCAAAAATGTCTGTCCCCATACATTTGACTCAAATCCTTTAGAAAACCTTTTAGATATTTATAAGGACTGATAAGATCCTTCCTCAGTTCTATCATTTCCAGGTTGATCAGCCCCAGATCTCTCAGCCTTTCCTCATAAGAGAAACACTCCAGGCCCCTAATCATCTTTGCACTCTCCTCTGAACTCTCTCTGGTGCTTCCCTAACTTTCATGATACTGGGAGACAAGAACTGGGCATAGTACTCCAGATGTGGCCTCATCAGCGCAGAATAGAGGGAGAGGATCACCTCCCTCGCCTTGCTGGTCACACTCTTATTAATTCACCCCTGGATCCATTAGACTTCTGAGCCACAAAAGCATGCTGTTGGCTCATGGTCTACCTCTTGTTCACCAGCACCCCTGGGTCCTTTTCTGCAGAGCTCCTTTCCAGCAGGTCAAACCCCAACCTGTACTGATTCATGCAGTTATTCCTCTCCATGTACAAAACCCTACATTTGGCCTTGTTGAACCTTGTATGGTTCTTCTCAACCCATCTCTCCAGCCTGTCCAGGTCTTGCTGATTGTTTGCAGAGTCTTCTGGTACCAGAAGGTATGTCAGGCACTACTTCCGGCTTTGTTTTATGACCAATGTTATTTTATGTCATGGCATTAACCATCTTGAGTAGGGTTCCTCACGTTTTACACAGTCTTTTGATAGAGTTAGAGGCTTTAAAATGACAGCTCTGGAAATACTTAGGTTGAACAGGGAGCCACTTACCATAGTTATAAAGAAAACTGTAACTATAAAGCTGATTCATCTTGTCTGATGCAGATTTTCTCTGAGGTTTAAACAACTCTATCTAGGATTTGTAAGGTTTTTCAGTAACAGCTCTTTCAAAGAATTGTGAAAAGCTGTTTTGTAGTAAAATAAACAACAACAACAACAAAAAAGAGCAACCAAAAAACATTTGCAGAAAGGAGCTAACAATACTATGCTTTGCAGTTTGGAATCTGAAGTAGGCATCTAGTGTTTTGTTTGAGTTTTTCTGTTAAAATAGTTCAGTTCAAATCTGCAGTCCCTAATACTGTCATCCTCAACTGGTAATTTATCTTGTTTGACATACAGAAACTTTCCATCCTTGTTTATAAAATGATATAAGAAAAAAAAGAAAAAAGAAAAAAAAGCAACTTCCTAGAGGAAAAAATGAATGTATGTATTGGTAGGTATGTGTCCCTAGTGTCTTGTAACCCAATGGTTAACATCCAGTGAAACTGAAACAAAACAAAACTGAATCTACGATTTGCTTTTTCACTTACATGTCTAATACAGAAGATCAAAATAGCAATAATATAATGATAAAAATGGTAATGTTACCCATACTGAATCCTCATGTGTTTATGTTTTAAAAAATTCTGTAACTCGCTCCCGGAGTGTGATTTTAAGATTTTTATGCATGTCTGTTTGATCAAGATTTTCTAATTATTTACATGAAAAGTGCCCAGGATCTGAATTCTGAGTTAGTCAAAAAGCAAAAGAAGAAGAAGAAGAACAACAACAAGAACAACAAAAATTGTCCAGCCTTGGCTGATTGTATATGTCAGAAAAATACTGTTTCCTGAAAACTTGAAAGTGAATTATAGCATTTCCTAGTGATAATGAAATGAGTTAAAATGACTGTAGTTTTGGGCTCAAATATCTCAGCTCTACATGTCTTTCATTTTGCTATTTTTATTTGTATTTGCTTAGTAGCCATTGAATGTTCAAGAATCTGATTTTTCTTTTTTATTTTCATAGTCTTCATCACACTACAGTTCAAGCCTCCGAACTGATATGAATGTTGCTAGATAATTATTTAAAGACATCTTTATTTTAAATACAAAAATATTTACTTTTTAGAATGAATTTATTCTGGTATTCTTAACAGTAACAAAATCATGCACTGTGAATAATAAAATAGGCGTGTTTTTTATTTATTTTCCTCAATAATTGTTCATGCAGTTTGCTTTCCTCAACCAGTCTTCCTGAATATTTCAAATGTGCTATTCTTATCAGAAAGAAAAGATACACTTTTGTCCTCTGCTGAGTACATTTGACAAAGCTAAAATTTTATCATAGTGTATTCCTAAAGCACCTAGGTTTAATACTACAGGCAATACTATTAGAGTTTTCTGAAGTTTATCTTACTCTACTGAAATAGAGTAAGAGATTACCTTCTACACATTGAAAATATCTGAAAAAAATGGAGGTTATTGTCTTTTCTAGAAGATCATAAAAGATTGTGCTGCATGATGAAGTTTCAAGCCCTCCTTTCCTCAGCTGTTTTACATACTCTTGCATAGTAGGAACTATTTCAGTTGATTATGTCATCAAAATTATCTTCTACTGGGTTTTGCTTTGGAGAATTTTAATGCTATGCAGTAGCAAGCATCTAAAATTAAACCTCCTGGCTGCAACGTGAAGTTCAGATTTTAAGCTGTTATGATTGTCACATAACTCCGAAAACTACACCAGGGAAAGCATAAGAATGTAATACAGTGCCAAATGCATTAAAAAAAAAATACAAAGCCACCAACACACACAAAAAACCAACAAAAACTAAACAAAAAAAAAATTAAAACAACAACAAACAGCAAGTCTTTTCCATAGCTTTGTGCTTCAATTGCTCATGGATGAGTTTTTCCCTTCTTGCTTCTTATTTTTTATTTGATTTATTTATTTTCTTTTAAGAACTGACAGTTATTAGTCAGAAACTGGCCAGTAGTGACATAGAAGTACCAAAACTTTCTTTGCCTCCAGCAATCCCTCAAGTACCATACTGTTAAAAATTTGTGATTCATTACACTTACAAGTTTCCTGTAATAAGAGCTGGATTTTACTGATATAAATGAAGTACTAATAAGCACATTTTTATATTTTAGGCAGAGATCAGAAAGAACTATTACACAAATGTTCTACAAATGTTCTAAATCTGCTTTACATACAGATGTGGTCAAATATTATTTGTGGCACAAAATAACCACTGTCTGAAGTGCTTTGCATTGACAATGTTATAACTGTATTGGCCTTCATTGATGATTCTTGGTACATGACTTTCTTTGTTCTTCTGTAATCTTTCATTTGGGAAGAAATACCCAAAATACACCAAAAGTGTTCCTAAAAATACCCAAAAATATACCAAAAGTGTTCCTAAAAAAAGTATACATTTTTTTTCTTTCTTAACAACATTTATTCTACCACTGTGCACTATAAGCAACTTTCTAGAGACTACCATTATGCAAAAAAAAATACAAGTTAGCCAAAGCTAAACTTCACAACAGAAATATTCTATTGCTCATCTGTAATTTATAGTAACTCTCACAATGGTATCAGGTACAAGATCAAAGATACGACTTTAAAACATGCTTTTTGTGTCAAATTTAAATTGTCAATAGCATTTATTTTCATTTCACATCATACAATAAAGACAGACAAAAAGTAATGAGCCATTAACACGGCTTCAAAAAATGAAAAGAAAAATTGAAGCATCATACAGCGTTGAATCATCTCGGGCATCTTCTGAATTCAACAAGTGATTTTTTTTCTGTTCAAAGTTTAATATACTTCAGTATAATAACATTTTAAGTATATGTAAAGGTAATTGTAAAATTAGAGTTCAATCAATTTAAATTTTATTCTTCCTTTATTCGTTTATGGTATCTGACTCTAAACCTGGAATAATTTAAAAAAGTGTTCCAATAAATAATGTATCTGCTCCGAAATAAAAATCAAATACAACACATGACAGTATGTGAATTTATCATTGAGATTCATTTGGATAAATTCAATATTCAATGTGCTGTACTGTGCTATCTTAAAATAAATTTTCATGAAGATCTCAGAACATACTGTCTTCCTTCACTCCACCTGATTAATTCTTCACCATTTTGCTTTATGATACTCATTTTAGAGGGGGGAAAAAAAGTTTTATAGTACTATTATCTCTGGATAACAAAACAAGAATCTCAGATAAAATGCAAAAATGCAAAGGCAAGTCTATAAAACCTTATCTGCATATGTCAAAGAAAACAATATTCTAGAAATGTGTGGTTTAGAATGTCGTTGCCATTTTCCTTTCCAGGCCAAATGGTCTAGCTCTGAAACAGACTGTTTACTACTGTGAATAGGCATAAAAGTTAGTAATGTCATATATGAAACAGCCATCTAGGTTTCATTTATATTGTGATCACAACTGAACAAGATTCAGAGAAAGATTTTATTATGGTTATTTTTATTACTATTATTTTATTATGAAATGCTGTATGTCCTGTGGGAAAGAAATTGTAGAATCCTAAAATTGCTTAGGTTGGAAGGAACCTCAAAGATCATATAGATACTACTCCCCTGCTCTGCCAATTGCTAAATCAGGCATCAGGTCGGGCTGCACAAGGTCCATCCAAGCCAGCCTTGAACATGTTCAGAGACGAGGCATCCATAACTGGTCTGGGCAGTCTACTCCAGTTCCTCATCATCAGTGAAAAATTTCCTCCTAACATCTAACTTAAATGATCCCTCTTTTAGTTTAAAATCATTCCTACCTACCCTACCAGTAACTTCCCACGTGAAAAGTCTTTCTCATTATAAGCTCCTCTTAAGTACTGGAAATCTAGTGGTAGAAAGCTCCTGCTTCTCTACTTCTAGTTTTGCAAAGCTGTAAAATACATGAACTACACCCCAAATCTCCTGCTAAAGGAAGATCAGTTTTTCTTTCATAAATTTCAGAGTAGTGACATAATACGGGGATTAGTCAAAAGAGAGTAAAAAATGAATAGACTAATAGTAAAGATCAACTCATAAAATTAAGTATGAAAATATGACAGCAATTTTGACACTCATCTTTTGGAATACTAATGTTGAAAGATAAATCAATGAGCAGAATACAAAGGTGACAAGCAATATTAATAAGTATTATTAATATTTATAATCTATTTGATATTTTATGGCAACATTACTGTTTCTTGTCTAAGTCTGTAATTTTCCAATGGTTATCAGCATATATGGGAGTAGCATATATAAATTTAATAAAATATCTAAGCCTTTGTTTTTATATAAACAAAAAAGACATGGTCTCTGGCAATTGCTAATTTGAAGGCATCATTAACTCATATATTACAATATTCTGACTCACTCCTTTTGTGTTTGAAGAGTTCATTACATACTTAATGATCCAGACAAAGTGCAGCTCTCAGTTTCCTCTGAATGAAAGGACAAGAATTAACTTGCTGTATCTGATTTTCGCATGTATACAGAGCAGATTTATTTACGACAAAACTGCAATCATGTAAAAATGAAGGAGTTGGGAAAAATCCCTTCTCTACACTATTTCATTTTAAAGGTTCATTTCCATTTCACTTGTTCTTTTTATTGTTAAGGGCATATTTTTAAGAAAAAAAAAAATATTATAGACAATTTTCACCTAATCCTACTTGAATTAAAAGAGAAAAAAAAACACAGAACTTAAAATCAATGATACCTACGTAGGTAACAGTGTTTGGAACGCAATATGTAATCTTACATAAACTAAGGCTTTCAGAATGAGTTTCATAGTTTCATCCTGTTTTATTAGGTATTAGAAATCTGTTATTTTATCTTTTAAAATATTGAGCTTCTTCAAGATTTTTATTTTTATTGTTTTAGTAAACTAGTCCCACAGAACATTCAATTTGACAAGAAGCATGAACATGAATTTATCAATCTATATTCACTGGTATTGTTAGTGTAATATGTAATAGGAGGAAGTATATGAATTCATAACAAAGTTGTTAGTTGTAATACATTATTAGTATACAATATTACAAACTAGGATCAATTCAAGCCAGGAATATCCAAGGAAAAAGTAAAATGACCATAAAGTCTGGGGGTCCTAATTTATTAGTTTCGCGAACATCAAATTACATATTGTTTATGCTTGGTTCTAAATATTGTACTCTTTAAAAAGCAGACAAACTTTTGCAGATTATTGCAGTATCAGTGTGAGTACAGAGGGTCACATGTATTTATTAACTTCTCAACTTAACTTATTTATATTAGCCATTCAAAAGATTTCCATATAGAAATAAAGTAAGGAAGCATAATTAAATCAGTCAATATGCTGTCTAGTCACCTGTGTGACTCAATCACACAGTCACCTGCCTTCTGACTTTAAACACTACGAGATTACCACTCATGACTTTTCCATTCCTTACCTTAATCTACAATTATATCATAACTCTGTGTTCCTGTAATCTATTTTTTAACTTCTTCCATTATCCAACTAGAATATCAAGATAATTATTTATCAGTTTTCTTCTGTTATACCACAGATTAATTTATGGATTTAGCCTTCTTTTAATTTCTTGGAATATGCATTGTCCTTTTTTTTTCTTTTTTTTTCTTTTTTTTTTTTTTTTAAATACAAGGAGACAAATACCTAACAATATATTGTTATAATGCCTTCTGAAAGAAAATATTGATGTAACATTCTTCTCAACTGAACACAATTTAGGACTGATAGAAAAAAAAGTAGAAAAGAAAAAAAAACAAAAACAATACAGGTCACTAAAAGATTTTCTGTAATACAGGCAGGCATTTTAATCCACCAATTATGTAATATAATATATGCTGTGGAGAGCTGAGGCCTGACTATTAATGTGCTGGCTGATTCCAGCTACCAGAAAACAGACAAATACCTGGAAACCACTGCATCTCATCTGCTCTCTCATTTTAGCTTTCAAAATTCCAAAGATTATTTTCTCCACTGTGACATATATTCAATAACAAGTTGCCCTGCTTTCTCTTCTAATGGTTTATTTCACTCCCAATGAATCAAAGCTCTTAAAGCTTCTGTTATAGAAAGTAAGGGGATTTAGACATTTCTTTTAAAGCAGTACTAGTCAAATTTAACAACAGCTCTTTTTCACTAATTTGCAAAGGTTCTTTTAACAAATATCCAGCATTCAATTTTTCACGATTCGCAAAGAATCCTTCTGCATTTTATATCTAACTTGGGAAATCGACTTCAGCTACTCCACTGCTTGAAAATCAGGCATCATATAATCGTTCCCACTGTTCCCAGTACTCCCTAATACCTAATGGCTTCCTTTTTATAAGTAATATTATCAAGTATGAGACCAAGTACGAGAACTTAGTTCCAAGCTAATGTTAAAAGATTAAATTATTTAATGCAGTGTTTAAGTAAGACTTCTCTCATAAGCCTCTTGTTGGTGCTTTCAGTACACAGTTGCTATTACATTCTTTTGGGGCTTTTCTTACACAAGAAATGGTTCCAGCTGAGATTACTCTCCCATGCTCTGGCAGTTCAAGAATAAACAGCTTACTAAAACTATTACAACCAGTGGATGGCTCTTTTCTTCTTTGAGTGAACTTAGGTAATGCTTGTGTTATTTATTTTATAAACTAGTGTTGGTTTCTGTTAGGTCTTTTTCACCACATTTTGCACAAGCCTGTCTCTTTCTACAGAAATAACTTCTGATAATACAGGAAGAAATAATTTTGCTGTTAATATCACCTGATACGTCATTGAAATGTGCATAGAATTTCTAAGTAATAATACTTACTTTTATTGACATTATTCAATGTCAATTCAAACAGGAGTGTAGTAATTGACTTAGTTGTTACAACAAGGCTTATTATGCTTGAGTCACATATCATCATGCTTGGGTCATTTTTCCTTAAGATTTATATTTACCATTTGCAATTGTACAGAGTTTAAAGTATATCAGGTTATTTATTTGGAAAATATTTTATTAAAAAAAAAATTGACAACTAAAAAGCATATGTCCACCTTGCCACTGGGTAAAAAAATATCAGCTAGTAAAATTCACTTAAAAATATTAAGAATCAGGTACTGTAGCACAAAGGAATCACTGTAGTAGGTGCTTGATCTCATAGCACCATAAATAACCTGCTACAAGGAGCAGTGAAGAATATTAATCAATGCAAACCAATTTACTAAAAGCTATACAAAATGTTGCTCTCACTTTTCACATATGGCTTGATAACATAAAAAAAATAGACATTTTTGTTCATTGCAATTTACTGCAGATGTGGTTTTTTTTTTTTTCATATGGAATTTCATTTAGATTATCTGAAGCTGAAGCTAAATCAAAAGGTAAAATTAGATGCAATACTGCAACTGTGTACTTATTTGGAATGTTCTTTTTGAAGTTATTTAGCTGTTTAACAAGTTACTTACTTATAGTTTTGAAACTTCAATACAGTTGCACCTTGCTGTCTTACTTCCCATTTATGCTTTCATACAAAGGCAATGGAAATTATATTTTTTTAGTACTAATTAAAGGTAAGGATCTGTAATGATTTTAAAGAATTCATTAATTGCATTTGTATCATTAAACTGCAACATAACACTCAATGCATGTTTAAAGAAAACATGATTTAATTGCAGCTACTGGGACTAACATTCAAGTTAATGAAAAAAATAATCCTCATAGTGTGAAATTTTTCTGTTACATCTATATTAAGAAATTAAAATTTTAGACTAACTACAGTACAGTAAATACTTGCGTATTTGAATATTAGCCTATGTATTTTATATGTATGAATAAAAACTCTAAAGCTGGTAACTCATGCTTGTCAATTTAATTTCTTTTTCAAAAACCAAAAATCTTCTGCTTCTGGTCACTGCATATGCTTGATCCCTGAGCTAGATGGCTAAAAAGAAAATTACAAGAACTTTTTGTCTTTTCATGGACAGTTTAGGAGATAGGCATAATCTAGGAAAATCTACTGATTTGCTACAGAAGTGTTTCAAGACAAAGGGTATGCCTGATGAGCTGACATAGATTTTTCCACATATCACTCTGAGTATTTGAAATGCAAAGTGAACCAAATAAGTTCTAGCCCAGTGCATGTGATATTAAAATTTCTTGTTACAGGCTACAGCCTTTTGCAATGAGTTAGCAAAACAGGTTTGTCAGACTTGTTTTGTCTTAACTTGTCTTGACACTCCTAGAGTTTGATTTTATATGGCTTAGTTCACAGAATCACAGAATTGTAGGGGGTGGAAGGGACCTCCTGAGATCATCGAGTCCAACCCCCTAAAAGATTCTAAAAGATCTAAAAGATTTTTTTTTCCCCAATGCCTATTTTGTTTTAAAATTTATTTCTGTTTATCTACATACAATATAAATGTACCATCATACAAATAGCAGTATCAGCAATTGCTGATTTTATGTAGAAGGAAATATTTATGACTTTTAAGAAATTGAGGTAGTGTAGAGGCATACAGCCCTGGCCTGATAGTTGAACATAGGATAACATCAAAAGGAGTGCAGTCATAGAGTATAATGAAAATCCAGGAAATTTGTGAGTTAACAAAAACAAAGAAACAACAACAAACCAACAAAAAACAGACCTAAGACTAAGACTAAGACCTTGGACAGGCTTGAGAAATGGACCCATGTGAAAATGAGAAGGTTCAATATGGCCAAGTGCAAGGTGTTGTACTTAGGTCAGTGTAATCCCAGATATGTGTACTGACTGGGAGAATTCATTGAGAACAACCTTGTGAAAAATGACCTGAAGGAATGGAAAGCTGGACATGATCCAGAAATGTGCTTACAGCCGAAAAGGCCAAAAGAAGGGTTTCTGCTCTTGTAAGGCTCCATCTGGAGTTCTGCATCCAGATCTGGGATCCCCATACAGGAAAGATGTGGAGATTTTGGAGCAGATCCAGAGGAGGCGACAAAGATGATCAGAGGGCTGGAGACCCTTTCCTATGCCTGAAGGACACAGGCTTGTTCAGCCTGGAGAAAAGAAGGTTCCAGGGAGACCTCATTGCGGTCTTCCAATACTTAAATAAAGCTTATATACAGGTGGGGAATCTATTTTTTACATAAGTAGATAGTAGATAGTAGATGAGTGATAGGACAAGGGAGAATGATTTTAAACTAAAAGAGTGGAGATTTAAATTAAATATTGGGAGTCTTTTACTGAGAGGCTAGTTAGGTGCTGGAACAATTTGCCTAGAAAAGTTGTAGATTCTCCACTCCTGGAGCTATTCAAGGCCAAGTTGGATGTGTCCAGGAGCAACCTAATTTAATGTTCATCCTAGCAGTTGGCAATGATGGCCGTGGAAAGGAGAGTAGAACTAGATTTTCTTGTGGTTTCTACTAACTCAAGCCATTTATTCTATGACCAAATATGACCTCTGATGGGTTTGTCTAATATCTGCATCAGAAAGTTACCCTCAGTGCATTTCAGGAGTGTCCTGTATTGCTTATAGCCCTCCATGTTGCTTTCTCAACAGACATACAGGTGGCTGAAATCTCCATCAGGATGACAGCCTGCGAATGCAATGCTTTCAGGTCTTCTTATCTTTGTCCCATATAAATGCAGCTGCATGCACATTGACAACAGACTTTAGAAATGAATTTAGCTGACAGAAGATGTAAAATTCTTAGCTATTGTGAATGGAACACAGAGATAAAGAAAGCCCCAATCATCTGTAGATTTTGGCTTCTTAAATTTTATTCAAAAACTAAAAATAACTGCAATCCAGAAATTCAAAAACACGTAAATACTAGTGAACCTGGCCAGGTAAACTGACATTTTGCATAATAGCTTTCTCTTATGATAGAGAAATAGCATGGATAGGAAAAAGTGTTCATATGTAGTGATGGCAGTGGGGAGAGTGGGGGGGGGAGGGAGGAGGAGTAAGGTTGAATGATTTATTATAGCTTGTTAGCCTTCTACTGTATATTTGTTGAATAATAGCTTTTTTCCTAATTAGTTGGAGGAATCTTCACTGCTACTTTTGCTGATAGCTTAGGCTGTGACTCTTGTTTTTACCTTTGTTCAACTAATCCAGAAATTAAAGATGCTAGCCTTAGGGACCAATGCATATGGTAACCTCCCACTCTGCCACTTCTAAATTTTTACTAAGTGCTTTAGGTGCTCTGCTGCTGCTTTTGCCTTTCCCTCTGGCTTTTTTAATTGCTCTTCCTTCTTGCACTACACAGTGAATAATAACACATGACCTTTTACTTGGTTCTGCTTCTACATTGTGTTTAGTGAAAGTTCTCCCAATTATGCAGACTTCTGCAGACAGATTGCAGTGCTGACATTTCTATGGAATACTATAACTTTTGCAACACTTTTGTTTCCAAAGAGAAAAAAATGATTACAGTGAACTTTTTTTTGGTTTGTTTTTTGTTTTGTTTCTGTTTCACAACACCTCTTGTCATTTTTATCTGGCAAAACCAGAAAGTCATTAATCTGCTAATTTCACAGTGCAGTAGGAAGATTTGAAATATATTCAAATTTAAGCTCAAGGAGAGGGATACTAATTCATAGAACTGTCATTTGGTGCTGCAGGCTATGGCTTTGTTTGCATGACACCTTCCCTGTGTGTTTATTACCTTAGCTTAGTTGTGTTCCCAGCATGAGCAGACATCTTTCCAGTTCACTGATTTTGGAACTGTATCCGAAAATGTTCATTCAATAAAGATAATCCTTGGACTGTATACTTTTCCCTTAGAATTTGGTTCAATCACAGCAGTACAGCAATTGACCTGGAGGATAGTAGTGATGCTAAAATTAATTACAATAATACACTTAAATTCTTATGCTGTTGTTTTTGTTGTTCTACAGGTGCTGAAGCAACTAACAAGCATATAGTCCAAGATGTTCTTATAAAGCATTATAAGCATCAAGCCATAGATAATACTCATATTATCGTGACAGCTGAAATGATTGTATGTAAAATGGCAAACAGGCTATTTGAGGTCACACATGAGGTGTGGCATGCTAAGATAGATAAAATAAATTGCATGAGGCACACAACTGTCAGGAGCAATATATATCTTAATGTTCCTAACATATGCATAAAATGTAACCTTAGCATGTCAAGGAATGCATACTAGTCATACCCTTTTTTTGAAGAAGAAGGCAGTCTGACAATCTTCAGCTCAGTCACAGATAATTCACTCGATTATGTCTTAACTGGGGAGATGACCATTTAATGTCACACTACTATTTCTGTCTAGATGTGAGTCTACATAATTTTTTAGCATATATGTGTTTGTTTAATAATTCAGTAGGCCACTTTCTGGACTAAAGTTTTACCCAGATGTAGCATCTTGGGAAAAATAAAGTCAAGATTACTTGGAAGATGATGTATTTCACATTTCACAATAATGGCAGAAGGAATTCTACGCTCTCCTGTTTCTGCACACACTTGAATTAGGATATTGAACAAGGTAGTTCTACTTTTCTGTTCTGCAGTTTAATCAACTGTAAATGGGTATGATGTTTCATTTTCATGCTTATAAACTGTCTTAGATAATCAACACTTCTAAAGCATTTCTGCTTGAATGAAAGTACTCAATAATCATATACTTGTGCAACCTATGTGAGAGAAAGGTCTCGAAGCCAGAGAAAAAGGATAGAAGTAAAAGTGAGGAAAGCAAAGTCTGTCTACTCTCAGACAAATGAGTAAAAACAGTATAAAGAGTACTTCTCTGGAATAAAAGATTTTTGACAGATCTTTTCAGACAGTCAGTGTGAAAGTGAAATAGTATTTAATTAACTGAAGAATCATGCATTTTAGATTGGTATTAAATGGACTTTGTTACTTGCAGATGAAAACAATTGCAGCACTTTTTAGAATACAAACAGTAAGATTATCTGAATGAAGGAGAAGTACTCATTCTGGTACTTAATTTTAATTATTTAGTAGAATTCCTAATATTATCTCACAGTTCATGTTCCCCAGCCACCCAATACTGATTCAGTGTGACTTTTGAACACAGTGTTCTATACGAATCTGAATAAATTCTGAAGAAATAAAAAAGGCAAAATGCATGTCACGAATAATTTCCTGCAGCTGGATAGTGATTTTCAAATGGAAAATAAGGCCTCAATCCAAAAAAGAACATTTGCATTCTCCTTTTGGACACTATTGCACCTCATTTTCAGATATCCTACTTCCACAGGTGAGTTCCTACCACTGTATCCTCAAGAATCTTTCAAATATGCACTCTGGGCCCTTAAGATTACCATATGATCACCTATATAAACTAAGGAGATGTAACTGTTTTCATTTACTGATTTTTGTGGGGCTTCTTTTCAAAAGAGGTCTCCACTACATCTACAAATTTTACAAAATGTAGATTTAATCTAATACAGAAAGTATTAAATACAAAGTATTTAATATAAAAAATACATCGTAATTAGGAAGGAGTCCTGGACACGCTTTTATTTCAGAATGTATATTTGTTTTGTGGCTAAAACAAAAGCAAAATAATTGCCCTACTACCACAAACAAAGGCTCAAATAAAATCATTTGATATGTAGCATAAATACAAAAGAAAAAAATTAATATTGGTGTCTTCAAAATACCTCTTTTTATAAATACACTACAAATTAGTGAAGCAGGCTGTGCTTTAACAAATTTTTGGCCTGTCAACAAAGCTGTTTAAAAAATTTATCTTCACCTTTGGATGTGAAGGGCCCACTCAAGCTACCATCATGAAAAATACTACAGCTTTAAGAGAAGACAATTGCTCTGAGTCATCAAATAAAATGCAATTCCAGTTCTCCCTATTACCTTGTAATGAAAAACCCTCTGAATACTCAGTTAAAGAAGGCAAGTATGGGGGAAACTATAACTATATGAAGTCAGTTTATTTACAATGATTGAAGATATAAAGGACTGTGAGTAAAATATGATAGATTACATCCCTTTTGTATCCTGTATGAAAAACAACAAAAATAAACAGTTCAAAGTAGAGATTTTGTTTTATTCATTAAAAATAAAATAAAATTTAAAAAAACAAAAACAACAATAAAACCAAAAGTATTCCAACAACCAAGTATTCCCTGGCTTAACCTACAACTTCAAATGCCCTGTGAAGCACTCAACATATAGATTTGACCATCAACTCACAACATCATTTACTTTTTTACCAACAGTATATAGTTTCTTCCTTCTAAATGCAGACCTCAGAGAATACATATTGCATACTACATTGCTATTATGTCATTGAAATGCATCATTTTTAACAGGTAAAAACTTCACAGTTGCTTCAAGATCTCTGCAGCAGAGGTTTTAAGGTTTAACACACAGCCGGAGAACTTGTTTGGAGATGACTCTGAAACTAAAAAGTAGTAAGTTATTCTTACATATATATATATATGTACATATATAAATATATGCGATTACTATGATATCTTATACATTGAAACTATCAGAGTTACATAAAACTTGACGAACGTTTTTGGACATTCAGTCTATACTAAAATACTTTTGAGGGGAATCATTCTTGCTTGCAGATTATTCAAAATGAAACAGACATACCTCATAATTGAGAAATATACCTTATTTTAGCTAGAAATGCCAAATTTATACATATTGTGCGGTTTGGTTAAATTATTATGAAATTAAATGAATGTCAAAGGAAGATAAATCTTTAGGACTATTTATTAACCATAACACCTCAGTCTTTAGCATGATAAGTATATACCTAAAGAAACAGTTTTCAATATGGACATACGTTTCAAATATATGGGTGGGGAAAATAGTCCCCCTTTAAATTGCCAATTATAGTCTATTTAGTCTCATTTGAAAGAATAGTACTCAGATTATTTTGGAAATATGTTGTACAACAATATAGTTGTTGAATATCAAAAAAAATAAAGTCTGCAACAAAGAATTTTCTTCTAACTGACTCAGCTGAAAAATGTGTTAGCAATGTATATACTCAAACTCATCAGAAATTTACAAAGAAACACTAATCCTTCCTCTAAGCCTTGCTTGACTTTTCGTACTTCTAGCATTTGTCGTTGTGATGTCAGGCAAGTCTAAGGCATGAGATGGCTATCACTTGTTAAGTATTACATGTAAATATTCAGTCTGCATGTAATCTATTTTGCAAGGATTGTATCTCCTCATATTGTGTGGCTGATGGTAAGAGTTTTTAAATGCTATATCTGGAAGCCAGAAAGCTGGCCTGCAATAGAACCATTTCCTGGTCCTGTGGCAAAGTTTCCCTCTCTGAATATTCCATGTGCTGTTCAGGGTTGAACTCACAGGAGAGGTTACAAATATCTCCCAGATGTCACATCCTGATGCACTGTAGTCATGCCTGCTCTTCCTGTACAGCGCTAGTGTGTGTGTATGTGTGTTTCCTACATGCAATCCTGTTACAATTTAATTTCCACCTTTGCCAGGATATCAGGTTCTTCCTTTTTATCCTCTTGTTTGCTTCTCCTGTATCTGTCCCACTGCTCATGCTGTTGGGTCTCATGGGGGAGGAGCAAGCCATGAGCCTGTGGGGAGCCAGGTGGGCAGCTACACTGTCTTCAGAGGGGCAAGGGGGATGTGAGGTCACTATCTGAGCCTGGGAGAAACCAGATTTGACAAGTCTCTGCCTAGCACAGGAATGCTGAGTAGGAGGAGAGAAGCAGTTCAATTCACCAGCTGTGAAAGAAAGCTAATTTCCTTTCACCTTCTGTTTGGGATCATTGTGCCAGAAAAAGGAAATTATTAATTCTCATGATCTCTTCTATGCTATCCCATGATCCCATGGATCTGTAGATTTCTCTTACATGCATGTCCTGGAATTTGCTTGAGCACCACCCATTAGTCTGCTTTGTGATCCACTGTCTACCAGGCAGGGCAGAAAGTGGTACTGGTGCCCCCAAATGCTTTAAGAAATTTTTGGGCTGGCTCCATTGCCATCCCAGGGAGCCTGTGCTCCACTCCTGTCGTATGGCTTGGTATGCCCTTTCTTCTTCCTGCAGGGCTGCAGAATTGAGAGTGGAAAGTCAAAGAAGGAGAAAGCAGGCAGCTGAAAAGGCTCAGGGAGAGGTCATGTCTGTGCAACAGATGCTGACATTATAAGTGCACCTAAAACTCTTCATCAACACATAGCATGCTCTGTTGTTTTTGTTTGTAGCAACTAAAAAGTACTAATATATTTATTAAATATTGGTCACCTGAAGATGTAATTATAAGAAGTTACAGAAAAAAACACAATGACCTTAGTTTTTGCTAAAAAGAAAGAGGAAAGAAAAAAAAAAGAGAAAGAAAGAAGAAAAGGAACTGTGAAATTGCTGAGATTCTACACATGTATAATATGATGAAAATACTTCAGTATAGAGAATTGACTAATAGAAAATAAATCTGTAATATGCCTTTCTTTTTGATCAGGATTTTTGGGAAATACTAGGTAATGATCTTGATCTGCATGCATTGCTGAAGCAGAAGCACCACAGGAAGATAAAATTATAAAAATGAGAAAGGAAGAAATAAGGCTGGAAAGTTCAAGCTCTGTATCATGATGAACCTGTGATATGCATATAATACGAGGGTAATTCTTATGCTAGCTTCATATACTATTTGTTGCTTTTTCAAATAAATATTGAGGAAAAAAACCTAACGCCACTTGCTAATTGAATGAGTAAACAATTGTGAATGTTTACTGAAATGATTCACAATACTGTTGAAGAATAGTATAAGTGTAATAAAGTTTAGTTCTCTATGGCTGTATGTCAGTTGAAGGTACTGTGCTATTATCTTATTTATCCTGTAGCAATGTCTATTACTATAGCTTTCTTCTCAATTTATGATTCTTCAGGTATAATATAATTTAATCCAGACATGAATGTTTATTTAGTGATTTTATTACATTTCCTTCTAACATTCAAATACCTATTCTAAACTTTTTATTTCTCATTTTGTTATGTCTTCCTTGCAGACCTTTCCCAAGGTGGTGGCTAATGTCAAGTCTTTTTATGCTCAGACTGCATAACTTGCCTCGGATACAAAAGTCTAAGGCACAAACCTCCTCTCTGCAAGAATGCAGAAACAGCCTTCTTCTGCTGACACTGGGTACAGACTTCCCCAGGAGCACCAGGCAGACATTAAAAAGAAAAGGTAGAGAACTTCTGATTGCCAACCATTTAAACCCAGAAACAAACTATCTGCTTTAGGGAACTATCATTTCAGTGCAATTCTTTCTCAAATTGCAGAATTTTTTTTTACAATGGAAGGAGATTTGCTAGCATGGTAATTGTTACCAACCCTCGTTAGTAATCTCAGTACAAAACTAGCACTGTACATTTTGCAGTTCAAAATGCTGCTATACATGTGCCACAGAGGCTGGCTGTGCTGCTGTGGTGCCCTGGATGCAACAGGGTCATGGCATGGTATTTTTGGGGAACTTCAGAGGCAGCATGTACTGAAAATTACTTTTTCTGTTGGGAACTTTCCAGGTGGGACTGGAAGAGTAATTCCACATTCCATAATTGTTCATGGTTTTTTTTCTGTGCAGAGTCTGGCCTCAGCAATTCCACAGAGTTGTTTGCTTAGACTTGTTCAGGCAAGCTAAAGTGACATGTAACTGTTATAACCTTGTCATCTCCTTCAGCTAGTATATTCATATCCTTTTGAGACAAGGTATAGTGTAAGTACAATGTAAAATGTGAAGAAAATGTAGGTATATTGTAACTAAAATACTTAATTGAGGTCAAAACCCGGAAGATAATAATTTGTTATTGTTAGCAGAGCATATTGCCACGAAATAGGTTATCTCCTTTTTATTACTTTCTTTGATCCTCTAGTACATGAAAGCCCATATCATTCTTCAGAGCCCATCACAAGCTTTCCTTAGATCACACTTTAACAAACACTTTCAATCACAAGTAAGATTTTCCTAGAGAACAGAGATGTTAAACTAATTTGATGCTAAGTTTCATACTCTGAATATATGCTATATAAATTTTTAAGTACATCTGGCAGTTACTAATTTAGCATTATTAAATTATTTAATAAATTTTATAATAGATAAATGAACAGAAATATAGATTTCTGAATCACCAGGGGGAAGTTTACTTTTGTGAAAAACAGCTAAATGCTGTAATGTGACCATGGTATTACTTTGTACAAGTCTAGTTTCCCATATGGTAAGGTTGGTTGGAGGATTCTGAGTGTCACAGGCCACATACAGAAAATGATTATATGATTTTGGAGTGGTGGAGGAGTTAAAATGTATTATTCATAATGAAGTTCTGTTGAGAGAGGGGCAGATGGAGTTCCTGCCAGACTACATTGGAGCCTTGGCTCCTATCTCTCACAGATTTCTGGGATTCTAGCTTCCAGCAGCTCCATTTTCCTCCATGTTGCTTTGCCACAGGGCTAGAAACCCTAGGGCTTATGTCTGAGCTGTGAATTCAAAATCTGTATTTTTAACCTCACTTTTATTTTTAATCCATCTCTTTTACATTTTTTTTTCTGATTTTCCTTTTGCAGAAAAAAAATAATCTTATTTTTTGTACAAAAATGTCACTAAATTCTATCAGAATTCTAGAATCTCTCTTTCCTGGAACAGAATTTCTGCTTCCAAGAAAGTTGGCATCACAAGTCAAGAATTTTAATATTCATGACATCTCAGCAACCCGTTCAACAGACAGCCAAGTGAGAACTGGGAAATCTTATGTGCGTTTTAATTACACCATTACTGATTTAACTGGTATTTAGCCATTCAAGCCACTCTTAACAATTTTCAAATAGCATCAAATCTGTGTGACTTATATGTTGCTTCTGTGCTACAATGTGTTTTATTTATATCAGGCCTCTCACAACATATACATAGGACTATATTTCATGGAGTCCTGACCATGACATGTCTAAAGTTGTTTCACTCAAAATATGAAAAATATTGTTCCTTGGCAAACAGGAAGCAGACCTCATATGTATACAAAATCAACGAAGTATTGTTTTCTTAATTGAAATCTTTTGAGTCGATCCAATAGAGCCTATTGTTAAAGAAAAATAAAGTTTGTTAATGCAGTCAAAATCACAGCACACACACCTGTTAGCTTCTACATTTTTTCCAGGTGTTATGCTTACCTTTTCTCTACTCCTCATTGTACTCAGTGGTTGGAGGGCGTAGTGTGTTGTCATCATCTTGGAGAAAGCCTAGGAGAAATGTGATGTTCATGTTGTTGGTATCTCCATCTTTTTATGATCGTATTTATATGTATGCTTTTACACATCTCTCTTTCTTCAACAGTGTACAGCTCCTTGTTCAATCCTAGTGCCTTTCATATATATTAATATGGTTGGTTAACCCCAGGAGGCAGCCAGGCCTTACTCATTCTCCCCGAGTGGAATGTGGGAAAGAATTAGAAAGATAAAAGTGAGAAAACTAATCATCTCAACTCATGTTGAGATAAAGACAGCTTAGTAGGTAAAGCAAAAGCCTTATTATGTTCAAGCAAAGTAAATAATGAATTCATTCACTGTTTCCAATTGCCAGGCAAGGGGCCAGTCATTCCTAGGAAACCAGTGTTCACTGCAAGAAACGGTTGCTTGGGAAGACAAACATCATCACTTCGAAAATCCCTCCCTTCCTCCTCCTTTCTCTTGTCTTTCACGGATAAGCATGGTAATATGGTATTAGACATCCATTTGCTCTGTTTAGGTCAGCTGTGTCCCAGCCTATGTGTTGGCAGGGCAGTGTGAGAAACAAAGACCTTCAGACTGTGCAGCAGTGCTCAGCAACAACGGAGACCAGTGTTTTATTAGCACTTGTTTTCATCACAGACACAAAACATAGCACCATACTATCCCCTATGTAGAAAATTTGCACTACTACAGCCCAAACCAATGCAATTTAATACAATTTATTTCTTTTTTTTTTTTTTTTTTACCCTCAAAAGCAGTTTTGTCCAGTTCCGCATTCACATTTCTTTGGAGAAGGTGTTTCTTGCTCTCTGCTCTCGAGTGCCAACCCATTCACTGTGTTGTCTTTTAACATCTCATGTCTGTACTCCTCTACATTATGTGTCTGTTCTCAAAATCTTGTCTGTTGTATTTTAATACCAATTTCTGCATACTTTATTATGTTAGTCACTTAACATCATTCTACATGGAATACCTTATGTTACTACTATCTGTACAAACCTAGGACTTTATGACACTAGAATATACAAAAAAGCAAAACAATTACCCTTAGACAGCAGATCAGCAGATAAATTATTGTAAAAAGCTTATCCTTAGGCCTTGCAAATTCAGTACAAAGATCATGGCCAGTTCTAACTATTGCAATACTATAAGGGATGCTACTCTGGATTTATGTCAGCATACACTAATCCTCAACTAAAATTCCTGTGATGAACATGGAAGTTCTGGTAAACAAACATCAGAGCAAATGCCATACCTCAGAACAAGTAAAACATCTTTTCTTTTTTTTTCCAAGGAGCTTGTCGTAGTTTGGGAAAAAGTGAAGTGTGGAAAGGAAGATTTGCAGGAAGAATTCTGGTTCCGTGAGGACACAGTGGGTAGAACAGAAATCTATTTCAAAAATTTTCATATTGCACAGCAGCAAGTCTGCATAAAAGATATCTTTTTAGCATTTTATTTGGTTTATGTCATAGTGAAATATAATTTGGTGTGCTCTCTTAAATAAAGATTGAACAGTTCCTCTTCAAATCTTCTATTTTACATCCCCAACTCAAATAACAAGATAAATAATAAATAGCAAAATACTATTTAGTTTAAAAATTATCAAGAAAAATCTTTTCATCTTTTATATTTTTTCTCAATAGGTCTAAAATGTAGATGGGTTTTGCTACCTGTTTTCTTACATTCTATTTATGTTTCATTGTGTTCAGTACTGAGTTTTTAAAGTAGTTTCTTTGTTATTTTTGTTTTCTTTGCCATTGTCTTTTTTTTCTCTCTGGTTTAATTTGATTTTTATTTCAATCTAGTTGTTCTTTGTTTAAGACAATATGTTCTTGCTTTTGAAAAAAATGCATGGTAAATCAATGCTTTTGTTTTCTTTCTAGTGCTCTTGATTTTCAGTTACCTCTTTCTATTTATTTGTCATACGAGTTTTATCATTACAGATAAATCTGTTCATATTATCACTGTTTAAAGTGGTCCAATGGTTTTCATGGAAACAGCATATTTCTTCTTACATGTAGCCATGCCAAAATTGTAGTTACATAGTATAAATTTATTTTACCATTACTAGTAAGTATGTAAAAGGGAAGTAAATGTGGCACATTTAAGTCAATATAGCTCAATTGTCTGAAATGTTATAATGAATAATACATAATGAATAATGCCCTGTAATTAGTTAATCAAAAAGATCTCTCTGAAGCAAGATTTCGGCAGATTAGAAGTCATTTGTATGTTTCACTGGAATTTTGTTTGTCTTCTGAGAGTGTAAATGCTTGTCCAAATCATAAAGGTTCAAACCATGTCAGTTAGGACATAACAGAGACATATTAAGACTTCGAAGTCTACATTTTTAGTAACTTAATGTGTTATGTGAAAGCCTTCATAACTTACATAGGAAGATAGGTGACAAATGCCACTAGCAAAACATGACTGGTCATTCCTCTTTTAAAATCTTCAAACACAGAGCAGGACTTACCTGGCAACTTCTGTTAGGGGTAATATATCTGAAAAGAAAAGACTTCCAGTGTAGTGCTACCAGTATTCTCACTGAGTCTAGATTCACTTACCTATATGAATATGTATGCAGAAAAAAAGAAGAATCTAAGTCTGTTGGAAAAGTGTAACAGAATAGAAAACTGTTTAGGAAAAAGAAATATTTTCTTGAAACGTTTGCAGAAGTCTTTACTTAAAGTAACACGTAAATATCACATTATTAGCAATCTGAAGCATTGATGAAATAAATTAATATAAAAGATAGTAGCAAAATTGATGCTTTTTTTTTCTGGCTTACATGAATACTTAATACCACCTTTGACTTATATGAAGTACTGGGGTTTTTTTTTGTTATTGTTGTTGTTTATTTTTTCACAGTAACCTTTAAATGTTTAGAGTGTTCTTAGAGACTTCACAGTCTCTAAGTTTTAGTCTGTGAACAAAATACGGAAAGAACCATGAAATGAATGCAGTTCATTCCCATGTGTGAGAGATTATTCTTTTACATCATTGTCTCAAAGCTTGCTAGGGACACAGATGAACAAGTCCAAGCAAGTCCTGGACAAGGGTTGTGAAATCCTTTGCCTAAGGAATACAGATGGACAAGGCCAGGGGCAATGAGAAAGAGATAAGCCGCAGATTAATGGCCAGGAAGCAGTCTTTTTTGTGGTCTTATCTCAAAGAAGATGGCCATCTCAGGAAGTGCTGCACATCTTACCCAAATGCCCAGGAGTGCCATGATGGCAGAAGAAGGATTAAAAGGGGACATATAACCATGAGGTTTAGGTTTCCTGACGACAGATTCTTCGTGAAGAGGAAGAGGTTTCTGACATAAGAAGCTTCAAGACCTGCCCCTCTCTCTCCTGGACTGGCTCTGCGACTTCTTGCTACCTGTTTGCTGCCTAAGGCCGGCCATGCTGCTGCTACTCTCCCCTGAAAGGTGTCTGCTATCAGATTCCTCACTACAGAATTCCTGCATGCTGACAGACTTTTCTGGGCTTGCTACCTGAGTCCTCCTGCTTCCTCCTGGACTGGCTCTGCAACTTCTTCCTGCTACCTGCTTGCTGCCCAAGGCCAGCCATGCTGCTGTGCTCTCCCCCTGCACTTTTGCCTCAGACCTTCAAAACGTCATGCAGCAGGACCGCTGCTGGATCCTGGTGGTGACTATCCCCGCTTCACACAATTCTTGCTTATTTCCTATCTTTTCTATTGCCCTCCCTCCCTTCCCCATCACCCTAATTCATAATAGTCGCCCCTTCCCTATCTCCCTGATTAGGGAAAATGCATTATATTGGAATCAATACAGGGCACACATTTGTCCTAAGAATAATAAATAATAAAAAAGAATAGGTGATTGATGCCAAAATTGAACTATTAAATATTTTGTTCAAAGTAGTTTTTCCAAATTTAAGTGCAGAAATGCTTAATTAATCAATCCCAACTTTTTATCCTGAGCTGTGGTGACCGTATTGGACATCCTAAGCAGAGTAACAAGTATATTTTATTGACTTCAGTCCAATATCTCCTTATTTGCCTATATCCTCTCTTTGTTGTTACTATTATCTCAATCTCATGGCATTCTTTACCTATTTAAAAACATGAATGGTTGTGCAGTCTAAAATGCAGAGCAGAAAGAAAAGATAAACCTCTGTGGATTTGTATAGAACATTTTGGATGGGGAAATTGCAAACAAAATTTAAAAGTAATGTAGCATACTTAACGTTTACCCGAATATTTCACAGGTTCACTTGTCTGCAATCAATAGATTAAGAAGACTTCCCTTTATTTAGAGTAATTATTAATTATTGAGTAAATTGAAAGCTGAGTAGGATAATGTTAAATGGATTTTTAGAAACTGAAGGAAACTGAGACTACTCTTTAAGATTGTATGCTTTCCTTCATATTTCAAAACTTGTTACACATAATTTAATATATATGTATATATAATTCTGTTTTGAAAGAAAAAGATATAACTACAATAATATGAGATTCATTTAAATCCTGAAAAACCTAGTCTCAGTACAATCATGTAACTAGCTTTTATTAAAACAATTGGTGGCTTTTGTGCATAAATATTCTACATTGTGTCCTCTTATCACTCAAAATAAAAATGAGAGTTTAGGGAGTTTAAGATTGATATCATCACTAAAAGAGTTTGCTAGTTGCCAAGTTTTTGTTTTGGTTTCATTTGGTTTGTTGTTGTTTTAAGAGTTTTTGTATAAATTCAAGTTAAAAAAAATAAAGAAGGAAAAAACAAAACAAAAAAGAAGAAGCTACTTCATTAAAGTAGGACTTGACTTCTCAAATGCTTTTTCTTTTTTTTTCTTTTGCTTCTAGTCTCATAATTTCATTTTCCATTGTAAAATATTTTCTCATAAGTTTTGCTGTGGACCATGATAATCATTATCAAAAAGTAGAGCCATTACTCCTATCTTCAAACTACCATATCCTAAAACAGGTTCAGTTAAAATTATTCAAGCTATTTAAATACAAAGCCAATGACTAACCCATTTCTATACTTATAAAAAGTTTACTTTGACATGCTTTCATTCCCACAGATCTTTGTACTTCCTGAAGCATGTATACAAACATATTGTAACAAACACTGCTCCTATAGTAATGTGGAGCTAACTACAAGAATACGAGAAATACAGCTGTGTCTCAGGGAATAGCCTTTTCTTAGAGATTTTCTATCCAAAAATGAAAACCTGATAGATTGGTTTCAGTTGACGAAGATACCTGAGACAAAACAACTCATCAAATCTTAGGGCTGGGCCATTAATTTTAAAGATTTTCTGTTGAAATAAATAATTTTGCTCAGAAAATATTAAATCTCAGAATAGGAAAATATAGCCTGCATGTTATGTATATTTTTATTAATTACCTGGAAAATATCCTGGAAATGTATGTTTAAAAAACTCAGAAGTGTGACAGTGTAGATAAAAGAAGACAGATTCTGAGATCAAGTGGTGGGATCTAACAGCCAATGAAAAATGGATGAATAGTATGAAACAAGATTTCCATCTCTGTCTATGACATGACTTGCTTACTGTTGTACACACAGCACATCTGCTTTCTTTCTTACATACACTAATTAAAGTTTTAAAACTTGATGTATGTAAGGATAACTCATATTAATCTACAATTAAAGAAAGGGAAAAGAAGCAATGAAGCAAAGGTAATGCTATAAAATCTTATTCACTATTAGATTCTGAAGTTTGAGAAGAGTGTTTCAATTACTCAATGGAAAACATAAAATAGTTATTATAGAGTGAAACAAACTGAGGTGGAATCTTCAAAAGTTCTCAGTCTACCTTTGCTGAGGTCAGTGAGAATTTGTCACGGTCCTTAGAAAATATAGGAGAATACAGTGTTCTGTCTTCAATAGTGAAAAGAATGTTATCTTTTGACTATGAATCCCTCTTATCTCCATAGGAAATCAAACTTTAAGTTTAGGTACTTATTAAATACATGTTTTTTTATTTAAAAAATACTTAGAATAATATTTTTAATATAGTTTTTGTAGATCACTTCCTGCTTCATTAACAGTTTATTACTAAAATCATAAATTATTGTGCAAGATAAAGCCAAGGATATATAGCAGACTGTTTTGGAATATTTGCTGCCACAGATGATATTTGCTTTATATGTTAATAAGAGACACCACCTTCCAATATACTGTTAAAATCTCTTGGATGGAAGGAAGTTATATTGTTCCTATTTTTTTTTTCTTTCTGTATTTCTGATTTTTTGTCTCTTTTCATAACATCTCTTAGCTTGATTGGTTCTTCTGATACTGATGACTGCAGGGAGAATGTAAACTGAATGAATTTTAAAGGAAACGTTGCAGACTCACATAGCAATAGAGCTTAAAAGATATTAGTTTAAGATTCCCTGTGTAAAACTTACTTTTTCTCCTCTAGGCAATTGCATGAGATGAATTACATACTCTATAGATAGCAGTAGATTTTCTTCTGATAGAAAAATAGGAATAAACAAATATCTATATAAGTTCACAGCGCAGTTCAGAAATAGTAAACTACTAAATCTCTAAGGAACATTACTGCACATATTTTTATGATAATGCTATACAAAGGAATAGGAAAATAGCAAGAAAAACAGTGGGGCATAATAAATTAAAATAAGTAGGGTGCCAGGGACGTGCCTTTATGTTTTGTTTAATTTACACAAAATATGAAACTCTTATAGAAAGATTCTGATGTAATGAGCACCATCTGCTCCTATTTTGTTATATAATGATTTGCATAAAATCTATTAAGTTCGTTGTATTGCATGCTTCAGGAATTTAATAACCCAGAATTATGTATGATATACAGTACATGGCAATGAATTGTAATAAACAAGAATGGTACTTCTGAATGCATATAGAAATTAATGTTTGATTTTTAGTAAAATTAGGCTATTGCAACCTATTTTCTTTTGTATTTATTTAGTAATTAATGTATTTGAATTCTTCTGAGAGCATATGTTCCATAGTTCTGTATGCTTGACACAAGGAAGCACACAATGATGTTGGATTTACTTGGTATTTTAATGTTATTATTTTTCACATATTCAGAGTTCTTGAACATTTTTCCAAGCTAAAACAGATTCATTTCTTAAATATGTTTTGCATGCATAAGGGCTAACTCCAGTCTCATTTTATCCCCATAGAAATAATGCCCAAATTTTGTGAAATTATTATCATTGTTATACATAAAAAAACAAAAACAAACAAACAAAATCCCACAACAGTGATAGCCAGATTGATATGTTAGGATGAATTATTTATTTTTAGTAGAAGGAAAATGCCTACTGCAAGGCTTTCTAACTTTCATATGATCCCAGCTTTCTTAGAACTTTAGGCCACTGGTTCAGTTCCAACTCTCTACATCAACATTGAAAATCAGAATGAGTATGTAGATACAAAAAGTCAGCAAATAATATGTTTGAAATGTGATTTAAATTAGGATCTGTTTATTTGAAAGTTAATTAAACAAATGGCTGATATTATAATGCTTTTCAGAGATAGAGTTTAATTTCTTGTAATTATCACTCCTGGCTATCATCTTTTATCTCCATCCCTCCTTTTACAGCTCATTAGCTTACTGCTGTAGCACGGTTCAGAGTCTGGGTCATGCAATAATTTGTGTCAGCAGACTGGGATCTCTCCAGTTAAAAAGGGGGTCTCTTACAGCTGAAATAAGCCTGAGATTAAATCATTATATTCTACTCTCAATATTTTCCTTGATGAACTCCATAACTTGAATCTCTTATAGTACTTGCAAAGTGCTATGGCTAGGGAGATACAGAAATGTTGTATTTGTTTCATAATTTTCCATACTAAGAGGAAACTGGCAAATTACTTTTTATACTACCATAGAGGCATGAGGAAAGCTAAGAACCTCTCTAAGAACAATGACTTCTTAACTATTTTGTAAAATTTCCCAAATTAAAGCCGAAGTATGTTAATCAGCAAATATAATTTAAACCATATATTATACTCTCTATAAAAAGATTTTCTCAGTTCTGAAACTACTTAGTATGTGCAGAACAATATATGGAGGCACATTCAGAATGTGTTGATCTTGTAAAAGCATGAACAAGCAAATATTCCAGTCTTACGCAATACCTGGAACTTCTGGAAGTAAGGAAGTATATTCCTAAATTGTGAACACTGCTGACACATACAAATATTTTATATTCTTTTGCAAGTGAGTTTAATCATCTGAAGACTGAAAAAATGAAATTAATCTATTCATCTCTATCAAGAAGGCATATAGCATGCAATGTTACTTCAAAATCTGTACTTTCAAATCTCTGATAATATTGAATATTAGGATTTGAAAAAGTGTTATTGGTGTTTTAGACTATGATAAAAAAGAGTGAAATTATACTGTGGAAAAGATTTGAGTTTTATTAAAGAAGTCTCAATCAATGAAAGCAGTCTTTCAGTATTGGTTCACTTCCTCATTTTATGGACTTATGAACTGATTTTTTTTAGTGACTGATTCACTACTTAGCCTGAGAAAATGTGTACTTTCTTAAGAATAACAGACTTAATACGTTTATAAAATAATGTCAGGATATAATCTTGTTGGTTTTTTTTACTATTTTTCCTATGCCATATCATGTAACTTCTCTCACATCTTTTCTCTGAACAGCAAGATTAACACTGGAGGAAATAAGTTTTTTCCTCCATTAACAGAGTACATTTGAACTTTTTTTTCTTTCAAAACTCTAAAGATTTGAAATCCATGAAAAAAGCTCTTATTTCAACTCTGATTTACAGAGAATTTCTTTTTTCCTGTATTAGCTACAAGTAGATTTTCATAAGCACTAGAGGAACTGAGATGCCTCTCTTTTTTCCCTCTTCCTCTTCTCTTTTTAATACAATAGTCAAATTATTCTGATTATCTCTGCAGAAAAAAATTGTAAATCAAAGCTTTATTCTGAGCAGTGAATGCTGTGTTCCATCTGTGACCTTAGCTCTGCTATGTGTGACACATTTTTACTCTACGATTTTCCAAATCATCCCTGCATCATTGCTGCTTCAGAGGCCTCCATTTTTTATTGATTTATCCTCTGAAGTATAGCAATTCTCCTTTGTTTTTACTGAATTTCATTTTATTTATTTTGCACAATATTTCTGAAATTAATTTAATTTGATATTCTATCATAATCTTCAGATGTGCTCAACTCCAGCCTCAGATCATTTTCAGAAATTCTCTGGTTCATTCACTTTTATGTAATCTCTAACTTCAGTTATATTTATACACAGTATATTTTCATCAACCATATTTCCGTATTTTAAAAAGCACCATAAACACCTTCCTCAAATCCCTCTGCAATTAGCAGTGCACCCTTGAATTCATATTATTCACAGGATCTCATACCAAAAAGAAAATTAAAAGATTTATTAAATTACAAGACAGAGACATATTACAACGTTCATGACTGAAAATTCTCTTTTCTTTCAAAATATTCACTGGTCATTAATATGCCTTTGAAAACACCTGCAGATATCTCTTATTGAGAGAATATGATGCAGCTTTGTCATCTTTCTGACTTTTCTGAATTATTTTTCTTAAATCTTCTCTTTTTCTGAATTAAGAACTTTATGTCTTTTTTGCAACAAAAAAGCTGAGAAGGGGAAAATGAATACCTACGACATAAACATCTGAGAGTTCAGCATACTGCAAGTTATGTGATGAAGAATAGAGTAAATGGAAACTGTTGACAAGAGAAGACTTAGTTTGTTCAACTCTGTTCACTTCTAAGAAATATATCCTTCTTCTGAAAAAAAGCTGCAAAAATATATGTCAATAATTATATGTATTTTTTGCATATGTAAAATTATATATGTTAAATGTACATAGTCAAAGTTTTTTTTTCTGGAAACAGGTGTGCTGTGTTCTATGAAACTGAAACTCATGTTCTGTGGAACAGATTATGAATATTGTACCTTTCATGTCTTCATTTGATATTCTAACTTCTAAGTAATGCTCATTACTCATTCTTGGCCTGAGATATTATCCAAAGCATGCTGATCGTCTCTAATTGAAATGTTTATTAAAACATTTACAGTGTATTTGGTATTAGAAGAAATCTTTTTCATATAAATGGAAATGAAAAGCAACTGTGGATGAAAATGTGACATTCTCATTAAATGTCAGTAGTTTAAAGCCTTACAGTCACTGAGCACTTACACAGAAGTTAGCATAATAATGATATGTATAACAGGTAAACCATACACCAAATTCTATGTGTTGGTGTAATTTGGGACTAAATTCACAATATATTACCAGATTACTTAGATACACTTAGATCAGTATAGTTAAAGGTTTTGATATAATTTTCTCCCTTTGATGAAGACAGAATTTCATATAACTAGAATTAAAAGTAATAATAATAATAATTGATTTCCATAACTGTTTCCTTGATCTCTGAGGAAAGAAAATTATGGACCTTTGCTAGACTTCTCTTTTTTTTTTTTTTTTTTGTCCTAAGTTCTGAGACATGTTCTGAGTTCTGAGTTTCAACTTATGGAAACTTTCCTTTTATTTGGAAAAGGGTTAGATTGAATCTACACAATCTTCATGGTGTAAGGGTAGGTGTAAAACAAATAAAATTGAATTTAGAGTGTGGAGGTAGATGTGGGAAGTGCCAAAGAACACTTGATTAAATTAATTAAGAAGACCAGATTTCTCACATTTTTATAGCTAGTGTAAGCAATTTTGAACTGCACTTTTTGAACTGCTTTAAGAATGACAGAAGAGAGATTCACTGCAGTTAGCACCCTGAGAATAGTAAGAAAGTCCTGGACTAGCAGTAAGTGTCAAAAAGTCCTTTCGTATGTTTCTAGGAGATAGATAAAAATCATTATCTTAATTTGATTTAAGTGTATAGCAGTGTGTAACAAAGTTATGATTATGCACCTGAAAGCAGATGCGGTTTGATATTATCTAATCATAACCAGGTTAAAATTTTACACACTGAAAAATGTAGTCTAGCAGTAGTAGGTCTGCACACTAAATTTTTTTGTAAGTTCAGCTTTTATTTTTAACTGAAACATTACTTCTTTCTGTATTGCCATAGTATTTCATTTACAATAAATCCAAGGGTTACAAGGATAAAATAAAATTCTTCCTTTGTAGAAGATGTTAACGCTCATTATATGATATGAATGTTTTAACATAATATTTTGCAAAAGAGCCTCATCTCAAATTTTATGGCAACCAATTTCACTGGAATACATAATATTCTAGGATGTAATTAATAGTGTAATTTCTAGACAGATTTAAATAATTACTGCTTTGTGAAAGGGCAGGAAGTTGCCTCAGAAGGAGATTCAGTATATTTATACATACATAAGTATGAAGTCATGTTTCAGTTTTCATATAAAATAGTGCAACATTTGATTCCTAAACATATACATAAACAGGAAAAATAATAGTAATTACATATTCTGTAAAGCTTCCAGTGTTAATCTGATTCTCCTTTATGTTTTATAAGATTCGGAAGAAGTAATAGCAGTGTAACTTGAGTAGCAACTGTCAGAAAACTAGCAATTTACACTCTATGTGAGACCTGCCTATGTAAGACCTTAAGTGAAGGATGAAAGCTGTCAAACTGTTGTATAAGCCCAAGCTTATATTTTTAAACGAATATCTAGGCCAAGAAAAATCATTACAATGAGAATATGAAATGTGAAATTCAGAGAGTGGATTAAAATTAGAAAGGGTAACAGGGTTTTTAAAGAAAGAGTCAAATGTTTTTCAGAGTTAATATGGACTTTTTATTTCCAGAAGTAGCAAATTGAGCATTTAACAAGAAGTGCAGATTGTATTGAAGGGAAAGTAAAGACAATATGACTAATTTTCATGAATTTTCAGTGGAAGGAAAATACATTATTCGGAATTATTTGTTCTTAGTATAAGCAATAAAATATCAGATGATCACAATATATATGAGAGTAAGATGACATGGATAAGTCACTGTTCCCAGATTGTAAGTTTCTGCATGTTCACAAGTATAATAAATGAGTTTTAACCCAAATGCTGATTGTCCATAAACCACTCATTATATAAAATAATAGATTGAAAGGAATAAATACTAGGCAATTAAAAAAAAAAGGTTAAAAATGCCTTTTGGAAGAGGATGAACAAGTCTATTCTTTATTTCTCATTAAATGTCTAAGGAAATACTTGTCATGTACTTGGTTAACCTCCTCAGATGCACAACTAGGGTTTGATTTGTGTTGGAATCTAAATGCACAAGACATACTGCTGTATGACAGATAGTTTGTCTAAGCATAGGTTATCCATTTAAGATAAGCTCAATTATTCTCTTTATAACAAGTTCCCCTATTTGAAAGAGGTGTTTGGATTTTTTCCCCATTTCCTATTATGTGCTATGAGTCTACAGAATGAGATATCAGGACTTTTTTGTTCCACATAAAGATGTGTAGATTTAACCTAATTTACAGCTTGCATAACGTTATGAAAAGCGCTGTAAAATTATTATTAACGAAGTTCCATGGTATTTCCCTTGCTTAAGCTGATACTAAAGATACTAAAGATTAAAGATACTAAAGAGAGGTCTTTACATGATGCTGTACTACTATTGCTAGCTGGATTTATTTATTTATTCATTTCTTAAACTTGAAGATAGATTTGGTGTACTCCACTTTCACTAAAGGAGAAAATTGCCTCAACTCCATGTTCTCTTTTTTTTCTTCAGTTTTAGATTTTTAGATTTTTGATCCTTTGCTGAGATCTGAATATTCACATGAGAAGCAGGTTTTTGCAGCCTGTTCATGAGCATGAGTTTGATTTTGGGGCAGTATATACTGAGGGAGTAGTCTTTATCATTGGAGGTGACACCTGTTTCATTGCTGCTATGATGGCACTGTTGCTAGGAAAATGTTGCTCATGGATCCTGAGCAAATGGATGTCAGAAGCCAGCTCCAGATTGCACTGTAGGTATGGTAGGACAGTCCAGACAATATTAGCAGTGTTCTCCAATGCATTCAAATCAATGTGGGGATTTATCATGTTGGAACGGAAAAGTTGTCTTCTTCTCTGGCCTGACTCTGGAAGTTCTAGATTTCAGTTTATTCAGCAACATGATGTATCAAGAGTTGATGGTTTGCTCACGTTCCAGGAAATCTAGAAGAATCATCCCCCTTTCCTACCCCAAATGAGAGTATAGATCACTTTACCTGCAGAGGGCTGCATCTTAAACTTGTTCCTCGATGGAGAATTCACGTCGCCACTCCATGGACTGTTGTTTTGACTCCAGCTCATAGTGGTGACAGTGCATCTCATCATGATCCAGGTTATTGTGATCCAGAAAGCTGTCCCCTTCAGCCTTGTATTGGTTCAATAGGTCCTTTTAAAGTTGTACATCGTGTTCCTTATGTTCCTATGTGAGTATTTGTTGGACTCACCTGGCATAAATTTTTCCAGTATTCTAACACTGATATCATCATTTCCAGTGCACTGAAGCTGATATTCAGCTCTGTACACAATTCCCTGTTTGTAACCCTCCCAGTCATACGGATGACCAGATTGAGACACATTCATTTCATAGTGTGACAGCTGTGCATGGCTATCTGGAGCACAGATTGTCTTTCATGTTACTGTCACCACTGCTTAAAGGCACCACCCACCAACTCACTGTCCTCACATCTACTGTGTGGTCGCCATAAATGTTCAGCAAGTGTTGATGAACGTCAGTGGGTGCCTTTTCTTCCACACAGTGGAAATCAATGACACATCTTTTCTTCTTATGCACTCCCATGTCAGACGCTATTTTTTCAGGCAATATACTAAAATAGGCAACATTACTTTTAAAGCATCCCTTGTACAACATCACTTGCTTAGCCTTTTAAAGGAAATTATATTTAGCAATAGAATGTGATTGAAAATGGTAGCAAATAAACACAAGTCACAACAACATCCTTCTAAAATAAGACAGACGTTTATATGCCTGTCAATAACTCTAAACTTATGCATAATAAAATAGATGAAATTTGACTAAATTTTAATTATCTCCTTATATATTTACAGTTCAAAAAGTTCAGTTTTATTGTGAGAAAATATTTACAGAGCAAAAATGAGCCTCACTAGTTTTTGGAGATTACTTTCACTTATAAATGGATGAGTCATGAATTAACATATCTAATGAACAGAGAATGCAGCTTATCTGATAATTTCCGTGTATATTCATACTTCCAGTAAGTCTATACGATCATATCAGCTTCTACACACTTAGCAAAAGTAGAGATCTCAATATGAAACAGTAGAGTTGAGAGATGTGCTTGAAACCAAAATGCAAAATCTCTTTCCACATATGCTTCCACTTAAAAAGGTGTGTCTGTATTGACATTCCATTCTTTCTGGGAAGAAAAAAATAAAAAGCACTACATTTTCCCTTTGAATGCAAGTCTACTCATATTCTGAAAAAAAAAAAAAAAAAAAAAAATCTGCTTCACTTAAATTGTTAGGCATTTTCATGAAAGTTTCTTTATTAGAGCTTTGAGGAAAACTATTCTGAGTATTATGCAGTTTCTGCTCTCTAATGACACCGAAACAAGTCAAGATGTTTATACAGGATTTGATAATATATCTAATACTCTTTGCAGACAGACCTTAACTGATCATTTAAGAGCTGATTATGTTAGAACTTCATTATGATGAAATGTTAATTCACTGGCTTTGCATGTTTAATTTGAATGTGTTGAAGGATTGATTTGCTCAAAATTCCATAATCCATATTATATCGTTTTATAGCCTGTGACTTTTTTTTAAAGGGTTCTCCCTGCATATATAGCTTGGAAAAACCTTGCTTTTTTTGGTTGCTTCAACTTGGCCTAATTGGATTCCTGCTCATGTTCTTCTATCCACCTCTGCTGCTTATTAAACAGATTTTTATATGCTCTTCCAATCAGAGTAGTATCCAACTGCTGAGGGTTTTAATGTAGAAAATATTTCTCCGGTGGTTCATTTGCATTGCTATGCACTCCAGACTATGAACAATTGATAAGACTGCATTTCAAAACAGCTAATTTAGTCCCACCCAAGTAGAAAATTAGTTATTTTAACAAATAAAGCCTGTTATTTGTGGCTTCATCTGCGTACTTTCTCTTATGTTCGTATTAATTGAAATATATTGTAGAATGGCTTATATAGTATGCTCTCCACACAGGTCTTTCTTCAACTAGTAATTTTTTGAATTTGTGTAAAAATAAAATATGTTCTCGGATTGTATGAAGATAAAAAATTTTGATTGCAGATCTTGGTGTTAAAAGAAAAAAGATTGTGATTTTTATAAATGATTACTGATTTTTTTTTCCTTAAAATAAATCTGTAGAATGCAGTACAAATTGTTTTTCAAGCAACTTATTTTGTTTTCTTTTAGCATGCAATGTTACTTTGAAGTGAAATGATTTCCAACAGCGGAAACCACCTTTAATCAACATTACACATAATATTTAATAAGTTGTTTATTTATTCATAAAAAAACCACACTTTTTGGGGCATTTACACAAATTCTTGATGTTACAATGAAATCTTGGCAGCCAGAGCTTTTAGGTGCATTACTATTCCCTGAGGTAAGCACAAACTATACCTCAAAAAAAGTGTTAATTTGCACAGAATCATACACATCTAAATGTTTAAATCTCAGAACAAGACTGTTGGGAAAAAAAACGGTCTGTGAAAAAATTTCCTGGCCCACTTTGTGTCCTTGGAGGTTTAATACTTTCCTCCAGTTTCATTTTTCAATACAACAATTTTCACTGAAGAAATCTCTGGAGTTCTTGGGAAAATATTTTCTTGAAAAGTTTTTTTTACCTTGTTAAGTACCCTGTTATCAGCTTGTGCTGCTCTTTGCCAGTGAGACAGTTTGTCTCATTCTGGAAGATTTCTCCATCACAGATACCTGGGTCTGTTCTATGGGAAAGCCCAGATCTCTTCTCCTTTCTGCATGCATGGTCAGCTTCAAAACAGCCAGGTTGAGGCAAGCACAATGCCTTCCTCTGCTACCCAGGTAGAAGATATATGAAAACATAAACAGAATAGTAGAATAGATGTCATCCAGTAGGTTCACTGTAAGGCTCAGATTCATCTGATGGGTTTGGAAGAGTGTCTGTTCTGCATTTTCCTTTCTATTAAGAAGCAATTGAACCTAAATGTCTTCCCAGATAAGGAGGCAGATGTTAAAGCTTGTGTTGACACATACAAAGAGATATCAGTTTAAAACCTAGGAACATTTTTTACCATTATGAGCAACCATTTTTTTTTAATTAAAAAATAAAGCAAGAATAATCCTAGGAGAAAAACCTTTCACTCTACATAGCAACACAGAATTTCATTACAATTCCTTGTAATTCCAGAGACTGTAAGAATTAACAAAGGAGGAAACTGATAATAGGAAAGTCAAATGCTTTAATTCGCTACATACTGTAAGATTTTTAGAACATAGATGAATATATGTATGATTATTTTCTGAAGCTCCTGAAGAATGTATGTATGAAAATATTTTGAAGTGTAAGTAACACATACTTATGCATGTCTGTGGACACACACGCCCCTCACTTCTGCATATTGAGATACAGCAGTGCTCAAGATGAAGCTCAAAAGTCTGACAAGTCTGTACCTAGGTCTGAGGAGACTCATAAGTTCTGTAATTGGGAGCATCCTGCTGGAATTGCTGGAAATGATCTTTTGATCACTGGAGGGAAAGGACAGTAAGAGCTCTTAAATAGATACTGGAAGGAAAGGAAAAAGGTGAAGAGATAATGTCATCAGTCTTATTTGGTAGCAAGATGCAGTGCTCTTTCTTTTGTAATGGACAAAAATGGAACTGGAAGAAAGAGACGGCAGGCTTGATACTGATATAGAATGGATGTCTCCACTCAAACTTAGCAAGTGTACAAGCTGTGAAATTTCTGCTCTGAGTTACTATACTCACACATCATGTAATGGGGAGCTTTCTGCATGTTTCAACTGCTTCGTTTGTTGAAATGAATAGGAGGCAATTATTTTGGAGAGACATGAATAAAATTCGTTCAAGCAGAATGTCTGTTACAGTGAATGATACTTGAATTATTGTGTAGCTAAAGATAAAACAGGTTCCTTAAATAATTGATGTTCAAATCTGAAATATAAGGTAAATCATTATTTGTGTTGAAAAGTTCAGGTATTTCCTGTTTAAAAAAAAAAAAAAAAGGAAATATTTTTGCTTCTAGTAAAAACAGCATTTCATCGGTGACTGTACAGTATTGTAAAATTCCTTATCACAGAAAACAACAAAATTTTATAACTGACATTTGTTTTTTTATTTTATGTTACAAAGTTCAGAGTTATATACGTGACAATAACAAGGAAATGCTGTCAGACTTCTACAGATTAAGTGTAATTGCACAGACATTTAAATACATACTTTCTAGGGAAGAAATAAAGATTATTCAATAGCATTTTTCTTTATTCTCCAAATGACAGACTGGGAAATTCCAGACATGAGAGGGACAAACATGCATATTCTAGGGGTTCTAGCAGGCAAATTAAACAGCAACAAGCAGTGTCTCCTTGCAACAAATGAAGCCACACTCATTTTTACACTGCAAGAGTGTAGTCAGCAGAGTGAAGAATATGATCCTTCCTTTGTGTTTTGAACTTGTAAGGCTGCAACTGTAGTGCTATGCCCAGTCTAGGATTCCCCAGTTGTAAAGACACTGACATATTTTGAGTCCAATGGGGACCTACCAAGATACATGGGTTCTGGAATACAGGTAGGGACAAGGCCAATGGCAAACATTAAGGCCTTGTCAGAGGAGACAGAGAAGGAGTCAGACCCTTTTTGGAGGCACACAGTATGACAAGAAGTAATGGTTACAAATTGGAGTATCAGGAATTCTGATTAGATAGCTGGAGAAATATTTATTCAGTGACTATGGTCCCCAGAGAGGCTGTGGGGTCTCCATCTTTTAAGTTAAAGATGTACTTAGGCATAGCCATAAGCAATCTGATGTGGTTAGATTTGCTCTGTGCAAGTATGAGATAAACTAGATGTCCTCTAGGGCTCCTACAAACTAATTTATTTTATAATTCTATGATCAGTGCATTACAGTAATTTCCATTCCTGTATTAAGGTACAGAGACAGTGAAGTATTCTTAGAAAATACTAAAAGGACCATTATGAAATACATTTAATCAGTCTTATCTTTGGGTCAACAGCATTGATGCTTATATTTTCTGTTAGAATAGTGAAGGAAATACTGCAATAATTTGCTGTGCCAAAAGAAATAGCTAGATAGTGTAGCAAAAATGCCTCTTCACTTCAGCAAATTAAATACATACCCTGTCCCAGAAAATACCTTTGGAATACAGCTCAGGGAGCTGAAACTGAAATGACTTCATAGGATGGAATATAGCAGGATGTATGGAGAAGTGTTTTGGAAATTCCTGTATCTTGAATAGGAACAAATCTAATGAGTTACATACTTGAAGACCTGCGGGGGAAAAAAGATCAATAATGCCACCAAAAAGTTATTGCATTATGATACATATTTAACAAAGATCTGGAGCAGTAAATATTATAACTTTGTATGGCTCTGGATACACTGAACATAAATTAATATAGAAAAAAAACAAAAGCCATGTGCATTTCAGAAATTCTAGGAAAGAAAAAAAAAACTGAGTTTGTTAGAACAGATATTAACCTGATGCCATATGCTATTAAAAATAAAAACGTTGTGGCTTAACAGTAATAATCTATACTTCTTTGATATTCAAAAGGTGTTCAAGCCTTTGGATGATGTCAGCCAAGCTGATGACTGATGTGAATAATCACATTCTAATTGGGTTGTGATGGCTATAGATGTAATCACCTATTACTTGTCATAGAGATAATTTTATAGTTAACTACTCATACAGTTAAATTTGGTATGATTTCTATGAAGTGTTATAATACTGGAAGGCATTTACTTATTTGGTGAACGCTACATTTTATTTGCCTTTCAAACCATTAACATATACTCCTGTTGTTCGAGAGAAATCAACAAACATATTATTTAAAACTTTGAACAAATTACATTTCTGTAAATGTACTGTTATGATTAGCAGATATTTTAAAGAATATCGTCCACCAAAGTAAATGATGAAATTTAAGAACGGGCTGAAATAAATTAGGTATTCATTTTTTCCCCACTTGTATTTTTATGAGAAACTTATTCTGGAAAACAAATGATCTTCGTGCATAGAGTTGAGTGATTGCTTAATTGATTTTCATTGGATTATTCACTATGGAATTAAACTCAAGAATCCAAGTAATAGTAATGGATCCAAATATATTCAAAGTACTGCTGGATGAATCTGATTAGCGTATGACAAACTTTGTAACTAGAAATACACATACATAAGTATGTTTGTGGAAAAAGAATCTTTTATAAGTATCTTTGTTCAAAAAAGGTAGGTTTAAGATGAAAACGATTATTTTATGATATAAATATTTTTATTGATTGCTTAGAAAAGATGGATCTGTGACCAGGGGAGTATTAGTAATCTCTGTCCATGGGGAAAGAGTTCCACTATTAGGGATGCTCATGAAGAACTTCAATAAAAAAAAATAAGTTTGTTACTTCTTCTTGCATTTGTAGTCAATAACATGTCATGTTTATATGAGCATTTATTGGCAGAGAATTGCAAAATGAATGCAGTTTGGAAGACAGAGGCTGTCTTACTTAGCATGTAATATGTTAAGACATCTTTGGTTACAGAATTTCAGGAATGAGATACACATCAATCTGAAATCACCAGACTTTACATCTTTCAATCTGAATTCAGGTTATTGTACCTGTAACTCCCTATCCCTAAGAAACTTATATTTTATAATTTTGGAACTTGAAATTCTTTGAACTTTCCACTGCAATGCTAAAAATGAAAATAATTTTATACTTTGCATTGATTTCAACTAGTAACTTATTAATTCATAATTCAATGAATAAATTACAAGTAGAAAATAATTAAAAGTAATATATTATCTACAAGATTTTAAAAATAGCTCAGAGACTTTAAATATTCTATAGCACTCTGTAATACTATAGAGTGGCTTTAAAAAGTTATCATGCTCTATTACATTGTCTATTTGATTTTTAAAAGAAATAGTTCACATGAGGAAATATATTTCTAATAAAGAGCTTTTCAAATGAATGCTCAAAAGGGAAAATACTTCTCATTCTCCAGAATAATCATAACCTAGAATTTTAAGTATTTAATATATGATTGTTACTGGCTCAGGTCTTTGAAGAAATAGCAAATAGTTTTCCAAAATTTCACCACCAATTTTTCTTTTCTTGTGGAAAAATAGATTAACTGTTTAAGAAAGCTATGTAGAGAAATTACTTTAAAAACTGTGTTTCCATTATCAGGCCACTTCATCACAAAACGGCATACTATAATTAGAAGTACAGGACAGTTACCTAATGTAACATTTATCTGATCTCTGCCTAAGCAAAGTTGCTGAGCATATGAAAAAAATTGACCCTGTAGCTTGTAAGAATTAAGATAGACTCGATCTGTAGTAGCTGAAAATCTCACATTGCTTTAAAAGGTAAGTTAAGTTTTAATGGAACAAATAGCTCCTTGCAGTTAATCTGAAACTATGAAGGAAATATAAATAACTTCCATGAAAGCACTGTTACACACTGGGAGAATATGGTGGATCTTGTTGCTTGTTCAGTAATCCTTGAGAAATAACTTTTTTCTTGTTATGTTCAGTCTGTATTTGTTTTATATAATCCTAATCTTTTAATCCATATAATGTAGGTAATTTTCAAAACTTAACACCTTTCTGCCAAAACTGAGAATGAATTTGAGAGGATAAGAGGCTTTATTAGAAAACCTTTGAAAATAAGAATGTCTCTAAAAACTTGTTCATTCAGAAATCACATAACCAAGGGAAAGCATCAAATTATTAAATTAGAAAACTATTTCTCTTATTATTAGAACTTAGATTCACATCTAAAAATAGTAATATGCTGCAGGTCTTTTGGTTTATATAAGATAAATACTGGTGGGTTTTTTTTGTTTTTTTTTTTTTTTTTTGTTTTTTTTTTTTTCAGACAATGAAGAACTAACATAAAATGAGGAACTAACTCTGACCCTCTTTCATTTTTCTATTTTTTTTTCCAAAGAGACCAAGATATTAAAAAAAAATAAAAATAAAAATTAAAAAAATTCTTTTTCTTTCTGAATGAATTTACTTGTTGTATTCAAATCGTGTATCCCTTGTCATGCACAAGTGAATTAACAAAGAGGGTTAACAGTTAGACCGGTGAAACTTTTGCAGCTTTGAATCTTTTGCAAAGCTACGCAAATATGTGCAATAAATAAAACAAAACAAAACAACAACAACAACAACAAAAAAGCAAAGCAAAAAAGAAAAAACACCTAGCTAAATTCCTTGAGAAATTAGTTCTAAGTCACTTTAAGTTGCTAACAAGTACAAAGTAGGTAGTACACCAGGATATGTCAGATTCAGAAATACTAAATTCTATATCTCTTATAATTCTTGTGGGATTGCACGTTGAGGTACATCATATTTTGATTTCTGATGTTAGTCTGAATTACTTTATCGATCTGTACCTCAGTTCATTTTAGAATTCTATTTCTGTTCATTCCCTACAGTATCTAAAGAATCTAAAGAGTATTAATGTTAAAGGGTGTTGGTTTCTCTTCTACTACACCAGTATCTATATAGTATTTAACCCTTATATCTTATGTAAGCAACAGCCAACTCTACTTAACAAAATATCAGTATAATTGTATAATACCATTTAATTATTTTTAAATAGGCAAAAATGTGAAACAATCATCATTTTGAAATTCATATGGAATCAGTTCATGTAATTTACATTCAATACAATGTAGAATATGATACAAATGATACTTGATTTATGCTTCTTAAGCACATTATTTCTAATGATGGTCAAAGTATTTATGAATTAATTTGACCATCATTAAGTGTAATATACTAGAGATACATTAATCTAAGTGATATCATATCCTATGCAGAATTAATTCATCTGAATGGAAATTTGGCAAATTAATTCTAGTTCCAATATGGGAAAGGAATTAATGTCCAACTTTGAATCAAAAGTGAATACAGCCTAGCATACATTTTTTTTTTGCTATGAATTTATAAATTGGAGGGGAAATATTTCTGGTAGATAATATAATTATGTTCTTTCAAGTGAATGTGTAAGAAAATATATGAAACAATACATTTTAATGTAATAAAGTATTCTTTTTTGAGACTGAAAAAACAAATCTGCAGACTACAAATGATAATTGCATCTTTAATTATGTAGCATTTTCCAAATCATAAAGAATGCTCCATGTGTTAGAGTCAATCAAAAAGGGATAGCCTGATTTAGAAGTGTCTCTTGAATTAATAGTCTAGCACAAAGTTCTGTTCTTTCTGGCAGATTGAGATGTTTAACCTGTTAACTAGATAACTGCATGTTGGATTTTCACACGTTCACATTCAACATGAAATTTTAGCTCAGAGGTTCCCAATGAAGCAGAGTTTGTGACAAAAAGAGGGATTCTCACCAGATGCTTTTCCTCTGTATTTACTTTATAATATTCTATGTGCATTTTATATAGTGTGCGATCATGGATAATTAATGCCAGATATACGTAGGGAAACTAGCCTGATCTTCACAGATTCCTTAGGTATGAGGTCAGAATGGATTGTACTTTGGGAAAAACAAAATGCATACAGAGCATTGTTAACTATGTACAGCAGCAGTTCTGTCTAATAAAAATGAAGAAAAATAATATTTTTTTGAGGTACTTTTGTTTTCAAAACTAAGTATAATGCATATGTCCACTACAAAACATAAGAGCATGGCAAGATGATTTAAAGACTATTAGTTTATTTAATATGAAATAATTCTCCAATAATGGAAATTCAAGAGTATATAAGGTAGGAATAAGAAAACATTTGTATTTGGAACATATTTTTATACAGTTGCAGGCAGTCTGTAGTAGCCATTGGAAAGGCTGGGCATTTTCCATCCTTTTGTTCTTTGTTAAGTTCCATGTGAGTATGAAATGGGAAATTAAAAAGTTCATTATGCCAAAGGGAAGAATATTTCACTTCAGATGATTCTTAATGAGTAATTGTTGACTCTGTCAAAGCTGACGGCTTTGTTTTTTCTAGTACTCACTCACCCCTATGGAGAACAGAAGATCTAAAATCTTGCTTCATGTCATAACCTGCCATGACATGGATGAGAAGCCAGATAGAATGATAAAGAAAGAAGGAAATAGAAGGATGAAAGGGCTCAAGAGCCTTTATGACTTTCTTTCATTTTCTGGTCCTGTGTTTTCTGTCTACAGTGCAGTGACAAGCTTCTTTTCTAAAACCGGGATTTAGCAATTCATATGATTACTCTTATCAGAGCACCATCAATCCCACCTGTTCCTGGCTATGCCCAGGCCCCCACATCAACTCTGAGACTATCAGCCACTAACCCAACAGAGTTGTACCAGGCTCAGGCTCCAGCTCCCCACAGCCCTACCTGCCCAGACATGGCCTTTGCCCATCTGGACCCACTTTAGGACCCACAGCCTGTCCTCAGCCTAGACCCTCTGCCTTGCTCTTGGAGGGGTTCTGGGACAGGCGCTACCTGTTCAACCACATTCCTGGCTCAAGTGAGCTACTGTCTCACTGTTTATATTATAACCTCTAATAAGGTTCTGTATTTGAATTGCTTTCATGCTTACAAATTTGATGCAACCTGAGAACACTGTTACTCATCCATGCTAAGTATCCTATTACATGATTTGCTGGAATACTTGTTAGTGATCTACAGTAAGACAATTTCAAGAAATGCAATTTTTATTTCCATTAAACATATTTTGCTGAAGTAATACTTCTATATAAATTTGACTGGGAAGGAAAAAAAAAAATGGATAATTTCTAAATCGGGTTCTATTGCCACACATTTGTCTAAGAAATTTTGACACAGAAAAAGAGACAGACATCATGAAGAAGTTCAGAGAATGTATTTTGATGTGTTGTCATTAACTTCACCCCACTTACTAGAAAGCAATCAAGATTAAAAGTAAGTTTCATAGGTTTCTTTTAGGGTATTTTTCAACACTATTGTTAAATGATTGCATAAAGTAGTAATGAAATGTACTTGACATTATGAAAAATCATAAAAATATTATTCCTCATCATAAATGTATACCAACATATGCCAAGTTACGTGAAAGATATCGTCAAATAAACACATGCTAGAGACATCATGGAAATATTCATTATTGAATTCAAGTTACACATTTTCCATTTAAATCTGAAGAAAAAACAAAAATCGCTTATCTATCTGTGGAATGAAAAGCACTGTATAATTTCTTTTGCCATAAAATTATAGCAGTAAATGAATGAATTAAATGCCTTTAATTCTTTTGCTATACTAAATGTGTCACTACATTTCTTGTATCTAAAAATAGACTGAGATTGCATTATTTCCTTTCAGGTACTCATGTAACACACACACCCATGCACGCATCAATCTCTTCTTGCCTTTAATGGCATTGTTAAGCTTGTTACTCTTGAAGCTCAACTAACGAAAGACAAAACTGGCTAATTTCCAGTCCAGAGAAAAGCATGTAGAATAATCTCAATAGCATTAATCATGGACAAGCTTTTGAAGCTGTTCTACTGCTAGTCAATGCCACAGCTAGCTAAAACATCTTCTCTGAACTTTCAGAGTCAGTAGGCACAAATTTAGACAGGGTCTCAAATTCTGAGAGCCTAGATATCATTCAGTAGATGAGCACCTAAAACACTGTTGTGTCTTAAAAATATTTTTCTTAATTTAGTAATTAAAAATATTTGCTAAATCAGTTAAAAGTAAATAGTAGATTGGTTTTCAACAAGAATAAGATGTGCTTTATCTCATTATGTTTGTAACACAGTAAACATGAATTACATATATGCTCCAGTTTCTGAAGAGTCGATATTTATGTGTGTGTATATATATATACACACACATATATATATAAAACTAGATATCTAAAGTAGAAACGTAGAGGACGAAACACTGACGCAGAGTATATATGAGTGCAATGCCCCTCCTCCACTCGGTTCCTGCATGTACTTTGTGTCTGTTGCCTCTAAGGGTTACAATCCACTTGAGAGACACTTTACATTCTAAAGATATACTTTGTAAAAATGTGAGATAACCCAGGTGCCAGACCTGAGAAAGACCAGACTAACTGCTTTCATTTCTTCCACCATATTTAGTAAGTATAAAAACACTCAGTTCTTCCACTTAGACATAAAGTCAATAGATATATGACCACCTCTGATACAATCATTCTGAACAGCACAAATCTATAATGTACCTGTTGATTCACAGAGGGAGAAACAACTGGCAATCTCTGAAAGTTTGTCTTTGACTTTAGTTATGGACTGTATTAAAAGGACTTAATGGAGCTGGCAAATAAATTCATTTCTGATATGTTTCAAATATAGGCCATAACTTTTCTTAAGGCCAATTTTGGCATGAAGTCGACGCTACAGTAATATAAAAGCATTACTTCACCATCTGTGAGCTACTTTGACATAAATTATTGTAGTGACAAAAACAGAGGTAAGTTCTCATATGAAACCCAAGCATGAGGCCTAACTCAAAGAACCTATGATATTTGTAATTGCCAGTGAATTTTTGTAGAAAAACAGGGAGTAGGGCAGATGGTTCTTTCCACCTCTTTTTTTTTTTTTCAGGGAACTGTACTAATCTTTTGAGAGCTATGATCTGTGCTACAATCACATTTAGATAAAGGAGAGAAACAAGAAAGCTGGATTTCTACATGGAAAAGAATAAAACAGATAGCTGACCCTAAAAATTCCATTTAAAGTGTGGCAGTCCAGCATGGTTTTAGTCCAAGGTGCTCATGCATTACAGCACAGTTGTAAAATACATTTTTTAATGCTGTGAAGCTTTATTTATTTATTTATTTATTTTCCACAAGTCTGCACGTTTACGTTGCAAGTAAGACCAAACACAAGGGTTTTTGTTTGTTTTTCCATTTTGTCTTTCTCTTCTTCTATCTTTTCTGAGCATGTGGACGTCACCATGTCTGTTTGAGGCTACTGCAGGTATCACCACCTGACACCAGGACATCGCTGGACTAAGGAGTGGTGAACCGCTTTGCTCTTCTGAATTTGTGTATCTGCCCGTCTGTCTCTCCCTGTTTTCTATCTGTTCTCTTTATTTATTTATTTATTTTATTATTCTTTAATTCTTTTCAGTAGCTATTGTCTAAAATGATCTTTCCTGTAAAGCTTATTAATCACAATTAGCCAAATGGCCAATTTTACCTCCAAGTAGTTGTTGATAGTTGTTAAGACAGCTCTCAATAAATTTATGTGTGTTATTCCTCTGAGTCTTGGATGACTCCATCGTGGTAGCAACCCCTGTTAACTAGAGGAGACATGGCTCAGGAGATTGATTCACCTCCCTCAAAACCCATTGAGTGAGATGAGGCCATCTGAATGAAGTTTTTTCATGTGTGCTCATTTAATCCAGGGAAAACAAAGACAGAGTTAGCACAGTAATTTATTGGGGGAAAAAATGGTGAAGAAAAGGCATTAGACTAAACATGAGAAGAAGTTATTGTATCTGCTGGAATAGTGAGGTTCTGAAACACATCTCCAGAGAAAGAAATGGGAAAGACAAACCTGACCTATTTTTCCTCCCCGCTCTGGTAAAATGCATGAATGGAAATATAGCGAAGTTTGTTGAAGTATGTTCTAATTTTCAAAACTTTTATGTTAAAAATTAAGATTCAATCTGTCTAATTTTAATGTCTGCAATGCTAACACCTGTGCCCAAGCTAATCATTTAAACTACCTTTTTAGTCAGTGAATAAAACCTGTCACTTTCAAATAATCGATCTCACTTATTTGTCTATTTTAGGATGAAGTGAATCTAATTCTCAAAAGAAATACTTGTTCTGATACTAATGACTTACCGAAAAGAAAGAAAGAAAGAAAGAAAGAAAGAAAGAAAGAAAGAAAGAAAGAAAGAAAGAAAGAAAGAAATACAGAGGAATAGAATAAAATGTTCTTCCCAATATCATAGTAACAGATTAATGCCATAAATACCAGGTAAATTTTAATAATGCTTCAAGCTGACAACAAGGCCTCTCTTAAAAAGACTTTCTCAACCACTATGATATTAGACTTCTGACACAGACTTTGATATTTCATGTTTTCAAAACTTCATCATTTTTTTGTCTTCATCTCTGAATGCATTTCTTCTTCAAACAAATGCATTATATTAATATTTTCCATCATAACAAATATGTCTCATGCAAGAAACTATGCTTTAATTTGCAAATTTTTTGAAAGGAAATTTTTCCAACAAAAAATGTGAACAGTCTTTTTTGGCAAGAATTTGTACAGTTGTCTAGAACATGAATGTTTATTAATGAAGGGGTATTTCATGTGCTCTCTAACTTTTCAAATGCAAAATATTTCGATTGACAGACCATCTTCTCTTTTATCCTCAGTTTACAAGAGCTGTTGAAGCAGAGTACAAAGAACACTGAAAAGGTCAAAGTTACACCATACTGTTCACTTTTTACACAGCGTTTGTTGAATTAGAAATCTCATTCTTGCAGTAATGGGTGTTGCTGGAAGGAAAAGAGCACAAGTAACAAGATCTAAAAGATTCTAATCCTCATGAGGTCTAGTTAGTACAGTTTCAAACAGAAGAAGTAACACTGCTACTGACTTAAACTTTATATTGAGTTGTTTCCTAAGAAAATCTTATTTGCATTTTAATAAAATTGGTTTATATTGTAATAATAGAACTGTAAGACAAAAGAAGTAGTTGGAAAAAGGTGTTTTTTTTTTTTTTTAATTTCTTTCTTTACAAATATAGAACATTAGACATCATAACTAGGTTGTAATTCAATGTCTGTAAGTTTGATTAAAAAATATACTGTCTCTAAAATATTCACAGAATCACCGAATCATTTAGAATTTCAAAATCACCAAGTCAAACAGTTAACCAGACATACTAAGCATCAACATTAAACTATATCCCTTTGTGCCATGTATTTTAAATAACTAAAAACAGGGACTCCATCACTTCTTTGAGCAGTTTGATCACCTTCTCTGTGAAGACATTCTACCTAATGTCCAATCTAAACCTTCCCTTGTTGAAACTTGAGACCATGTCCTTACACCCTGTGTTAATATGCGCGGTTTTGTTTCTGCATACTTACATACATACTTGTATTCTCCCCGTATGTAACAAAGATCCTCTATCAAGTAGGTCTTTGCCTGCATTTTTCTGCTGTTTGAACTCATTAATAGCTATGGATAGATCTGTGTATTAGTAGTAGTACGGGGAAACTCCTGATGCTTGGAACAGCAGAACTTTCTAGGCTTTATTTTGACTTCTCAAGAGGCAGCTGAAGCTCAGTCTTTTTTATTTCTCTATGTGCTTGAGTTCCACACAGAGGCAGACTCTACTTCTAAATAATTTTGATGGGCTGTCAATTGGCAGAGATGGAATTTAAATTATCACTATCAGTGGCTCAGGTTTAATTTGAAGGATATTCAGTGCATTCTATGTAGCAGTATTTCAGCTGCAATATATTCTGTTCTGGCCTTAAGCCAGGGAACATTTAAACATATGGGCAAGATAATTAGAACATTCCAAAATCTGCTGCTTCAAAATCATAATACTAGTGTATTAAAATAGAATTATTATTTTTTTTTTTTTCTGACCAATAGCAATTCTTTGTGTTATGCTATTAGAAAAGAAGTGTAGCAACTCTTTACTTTTTTACCTGCCAAGGTTCTAATGAGATCTTAATTTCAGAAAACATCTTAGTACATTTTCAAAACAGAAGATGAAATGAGAAAATACAGACATTTGTTAGAGTAAACTGTAAACTATCAGAGAAAACTGCAATATATCCAATTTTGAAGCAGGGAAGTGATTTTGTTACAAATAAATAAATAAGTTGTCCTCTTTGCTAGTAGTTCCACTCAGTTTTGTCAGACAAATTTTGAAGTAACTGCATAAATAAAAGTGTCAGGCCTTTAAAGTTTTTGTCTGTGAACATACAGAAAATCAAGTCATGCAGAAAAAATGAAGGTGTGAACATTTCTGAATCTCAGAAGGTTTTCATCTAAAAGAAATCAAGTACAAAGCTGAAAAATAGTCCGCAAAACACCACATTTCTAATGTTGTATTTTGACCTTGGTGCTGAACAGTAATAATGTTAATAGTTCACTTCTAGTTTGCTCATGATGGAATGCAATAATGGGTCACAGCGTTGGCCTCTTACAAGCCAAATCAACTTTCTGAAATGACATTACAGCATTGCAGTTCCATGTGGAGTTACATTAAAAATGTGTAGAAGATTTTTCTAGAAACGTCCTAAAAGATAATTCCCCTACAAGTAACAGCTGTTGTTACCCACTGATTTTGGTCTTCTGCTAATTGCCATGCTAACAGATTGCCAATGATTCCTAAAGTTCAGAGGCTATGATGAGATGGGTTTTACTATCAAATTTGTAGCCTGGTATTTTCACAAATAGTAACTGGGTACACAGTGACTACTGTTATTCTTTCCCATTCAGTATTGTTAAACTGCCTTCGCAATCAGTGAAGGTGTATTTATTAATCTCCTTTGGAGAGCAATATGCTGATGCATTTGCTGCAAATTCTCATCTGTCTATCAAGTAATTGCTAAAACTGAAGTTATTATTTTAACTACTGGGAGTTTGCAACCTGAGCAACCATTAAATATCTTACAAAATGGAAGGAAAACATTGGGAAGGCTGAGAAAACTCTATTATCCAAGGAGAGCATGAAAGAAAACAAGATAAATTTAGAGCAATGACTTGTCCAGAGGTGTTCTAAAACTGACTAGCCTTAGGCTATGGCTTTCACACTGGATCTGCTTCTATTGCAGAAAGATCTACATCATATCTCTCCCACTGCAAACATTACTAAGAATTTTGGAGGGCTGTTAAAGGGATTAGGAATAAGGACTATGAGACATAAACAAACTATTTAGTTATTAAATAAGCAGCTGTAGGGAGTAACCATAGTAACAGTGCATTTTACGGATGCTAATCAATTGTGGAAAATATTACCAAAGAACAATATTTCTCAAGGTGACGTGTCAAATTCGAGTTATATAATATCACTGTGACCCTGCATCTGCACTGACATACATGTACTTGCTTTGTTCTGAAAAGAAGGACTGGTTTGTGACTGGTACCATTTAGCCACCTGCATTTCCAAAAATCTTTTTCTTCCCCTCAGTTCAACGTCTTCTTTTTCTGTGCAGTTTTTGAATAAAGTCTTACAAAAGATAATGACTTCAATCTCAGACAAGTTTATAAAACCAGAATATTTTATTTAAACTTCTGTCCATGGTATCATATGTGAAAAGCATATTCAGGTTTTCACCACCACTATTCCCAGACTTATCCACCTTTTCGTTCTATTCAATGCAACAATGGTTTTTTTTCTGTTTTTGAAGCAGAGTTCAAAATATTAAAAGCCAAATATACTGGAAATGGTAACCTTTTCCATTCAGTTTTTAAACTGAAATATAAGTTCTAATTTTATAGTTTAATAAAACACAGAGTACAAGTTATGAATACTGGAACTACTGGAACTACTGGAACTTTTTTTTTTTTTTAAAGTCACATTTTCGTTTGTAATTAGCAAACAATTCTAATTTTTATTTTTATTTTTTTCAGAGAACATTGCAACACAGGTTAATTTTTTTTGAAATCTGCGTAGTATTTCATAATTTATTTATCCCCAGTCAATATCATTTAGCTAACAAACTTCTAAGAATATCACATTGAATTAATAATTTAATCAATAATTAAGGTCCCTAAACCAGTTTAATACCCAGCAGGAGAATTCATTATACTTCATCAAAGGCATTTATTCAGTATAAGTATTGAAGAGTGCTGAAAAGTATATTGAAGGCCCTGCTAACATTAAAGACCAAAGAAGTAAGAATCAACTCAAAATAACCATAATTTTTTAAATATTAAAACATTAGAAAAAAGGTACCAACAAGAATTTTCCAATCAATAAATGATATGTTCTTGCATGAATAATCTGTATACATAGCAGAGCACTTTCTGTTAAATTTAATGAAATTATCCTCCTATATTAGCAGAGTAGAAAGAAGGATAAACTCAAATGTGAAAGGAATAGGGTTTCCATTAGCAACTGAGTGAGTTTCAGGTTTGTCTTCCAGTCTGTAGGACTGAATTGCAATTCTGGATTTCATTGACATTAGAATACAAAGCCTAAGATGAAAATGCAGGCATAATGGGAAGGCTTTCAGAATGTTAACTTTAAAATGCTGGTTGATTTTCCTATAGAAGTTTTTCTCCCCAAAATGATCTGTATTGACTCACCATCTTATTTGAATTTCAAATTAAATCTTTTTTTGAAAGTTCTGTGAATGCTTCTGTTGTAAATTTTGCAGTCTCTCTACTCCTTTAATTTTCATAGTTGATAGGTAGATTAAAGGACTTTACAAAGCTATTGGGAATTATACTAAAATGCATGAAACAGTTGTAATTAATCATGTTTTTTGTAACAGAATATCTGTGTGAAGACGAAGTTTATACTCATTCTATGTTCACACAGCATCACAATAGATGAGATAGATTAAACCTAATAAAAGTACAAAAACAAGAGGAACTTTTCTTCTGAAGCTGAGATGTTTGGGGGGTTTTGTTTGTTTGCTTGTTTTTGTTTTGTTCTTCTCTCAAAAAGAAATCCACAGAAATCTCTGCTTTCTTCAGCAAAGCAGAAGCAGCAGAAAATGCCATATCTTTCCAAAGGAATAGAACAGTCTGAAATAGAATGTCTGTCTAAAAACAGATGGCAATGGCTGCTACACTGTGATGACCCTTCCTACTAGCACACTTTAGCATGACCAATCTGAAAATACCGAAGAAAAATATTTTAGAACCTTCCCTTTTGGTATGCCATTTCAACTTTCTCATTGAGTCACTTCAAACTGTGAAGATACCAAGATACCAGAGGGAGTTAAATTCAAGATATGAAGATACTAGAAACAGCTAGAAGGGGAGAAAAAGAGAAAAAAAGAAAAAAAAAAAAAAAAAGTAAAATAAAATAATTAGTAAGAGAGGATTAAAAGTATTAGACAACCCAACAAAACAAGAATCTGGAAAATTTCACAGGTGCTGCTGGCAGCAGAAGGCAATGAGCCTGCCGATGTCTGCAGGAGAAAACACAGAGCTGTCTCCAATGCTGAGTTTAAGCAGTTTATATAGTTCCAGTCACACCATTTCTAAGGCTTTCACCAAGGTTTAAAACATGACTAAGGTAATTTACTTCCCAGTATGGCATTAAATTTAGCAGTTCTTAATGAGCACACATAATCCATTTAATTCTGGTGAACTGCAAAAGTATAAGTGAAAATTGATAGTAGACTGATATAATTATACTCTACCAATAACCAGATTATTTTAAGAGGCTGTCAAAAAGATATAAAAGGCTAAGATTTTCTAAAGTTATCCTGGAGTATAATTTATTACAGATCTTTATTTGTACAAAGAAAGTTTCTTTTTCTTTTCTCATTTCAAATATAAAATAAAATGTCTACAAAGAGAGCTAGACTTTAATTAATAACAAAATATTGTCTATCAAAAAACATCACAACCAGTATATTATATTTCTATTTCTAACAATTTCATAACTGTGAAAAGACAGTAAAGAAAAAAGAAAGCAGATGAATGTGGAGAGAAAAGGGGTGGGGGCGTAAGGGAGAATTGGGTCAGGGCAAATTCTGAATTTAAATAACTGAGGTGAATTTTGTACAATTATTTTTTTCCTTTGAATTTTAAAACTGCTGTTTGGTATTCATTATGAAACAGCACTAAGTATACACATTATTTATACTGATCTTTTTGGAAACTTGTATGGAGTTATTACTGAAAACACTAACCAAGATTTTCCAAGCCAGATAATAATTTGCAGCCCAGAAGGCAAACCATATCCAGGGTTGCATCAAGAGAAATGTGATCGTCAGGTCGGAGGAGTGATTCTGTTCCTCAACTCTGTGCTTGTGAGACCCCACCTGGAGTACTGCATCCAGTTCTGGGGATCCCAACACAAGAAAGACATCAAACTCTTGGAACAGGTCCAGAGGAGAGCCATAAAGGTGATCAGAGGGCTGGAGCACCCCCCTAAGGGGACAGGCTGAGAGAGATTGGGCTTCAGGCTGAGAGAAATTGGGCTTTTCAGCCTGTAGAAGAGAAGGCTCTGGAGGGACCTTATAGCAGCCTTCCAATACCAGAAGAGGTAATCGCTCTTTGATCGCTCTTTGACACCTACTTGTCTTACAGATTGCTCTTTGGTACCACTTTATCTCTTTGATTGCAATTTGTTTTTTCCCCACATTGTCTACAAAAAGAGACCTATTCTTCTTTGCCTGGATCGATTCCAGTCTGCTCCAATGTGCTCCAATGTGCAGGTCCAGCAGCCAGGGGAAGAGATGCTCTGGCAGCCACAAAAAGAGAAACAGTCCTGTCTGCACCTGTGGGAGAGGAAGAGGAGGGCAGGAAGGGCTTCAGGCACAGCCAGAGCTGAATTCCTCTGGCAGCCCCTGTGGGAGCAGGGGAAGATGAGAGTTCTACCTTGTTTGGTGAGAAGGAGATAGTGGAGACAGCAATGGGAGAGTGAAGTTGAACCTGATAAAATGGGAGTCTGTGAAGGGAGGGTTTGTTTATTTGTTTATTTATTTATGTTTCTCTTTATATCATCCAGCTCTATTTTTAACTGACAGCAACTTATACTAATTCTTCCCAAGCTGAGGGAACGCCTGTGATGGTATATGGTAAGTGATCTCCCTGTCTGTCTCGATCCTTCTGATTTTCTCCCCATCCTGCTGAGGAGGAGCAGTGGGAGAATGGCTGGGTGGACACCTGGCAGCAAGCCAAAGCCAGCCCACAACACTTTTTAAAAATACAGTATTTTATTACATTGTAAGTGTGTGGTGAGGGAAAATATTACATAACCCTAGCCTTTCTTTTTCTTCTTTTCTTTTTCATGGTATTTTGGATGGGCACAAGATAATAGTGGTAGCAATGGTGATGAACAAACAGTTGGACTAGATGATCTTATAGGACATTTCCAACCATATAATTCCATGATTCTAATTCTAATTCTGTGAATCAAAAAGGATAATGCTTATCAATTTAGGGGTGAAGGAGGGGATAAAAAAAAAAGGATGACATTAGGAATTAAAAAAATTGTTGGGGTTTTCATAATAGTATAATAATAACTGTTTATGAGCTATGACACATCAGTTTCATAAACATTGCAATTATCCATCGAAGCATGGTTTGACTCAGATGTCAAGAAGTATTACATTCTGAGAAACTGCAAAATTGGGCTGGGAGCAACCTGATGAGGTTTAACAGGAGTGAGTATAGAATCTTGCACCTGCGTAGGAATAACCATGTGCATCAATAGAGGCTAGAGAATGACCTGATGGAGAGGAACTCAATGGAGAAGGACCTGGGGGTCCCGGTGGGCAATAGGTTGGCCATGAGCCAGTAGGGTGCCCCCATTGCCAAGAAGGCGAGCAGTATCCTGGCATGCATTAAAAAGAGTATGGCCAGCAGGTTGAGGGAGGTGATCTTCCTCCTTTACTCTGCCCTGGTGAGGCCACATTTAGACTCCTGTATCAGTTCTGGGATCCCCAGTACAAAAAAAGACAGGGATCTCCTAGAAGGAGTCCAGCGGAGGGCCACAAAGATGATAATGGGCCTGGGATATTTCCTTTATGAAGAAAGACTGTGTAACCTGGGCCTACTCAGCTTGAGGAAAAGAAATGAGAGGGGATCTGATCAATGTTTATAAGTATCTAAAGGGAGGTGAGAGGCAAATGCGTGAGGCCAGGCTCTTCTCGGTATTTCGTAGTGATAGAGACATAATTTGATGATATCTCAAGGTCACTTCCAATCCCTGCAATTCTGTGATTGTGTGATTCTGTATCCAGTATAGAAATAGTATTTCATGGATTTCAATAGTTTACACATTTTAAAAGTTGTAATGTATGCTGCAATTGCAGAGCCACTTTTATCCACTTGATATTCAACATTGTTGAGATGATAATGAACTTCAGATGTATCTATTTTTGGTAATTTTCCTTAAATTTAAATCCATATTTTGCTCTTCAGTGCAGACATCTTGAGTGCTGGTTTTCATGTATATCATTGAAATCTAGTTCAGTTGCATTTTAGTAAACTTATGGGAAAAAAAGTTCTGTTCTTTTTACTAATAGTTTCAAGGAAAAGTCATGCCCTCGTTATGTTAATGATATAACACAAAACTAACATGCTAGCCAATACTGGAAAAATAAGATTCTGGTTGAAAAAGAAATTGTAATTTTTATTTAGAGAATTATAACTTCAGATTTCAAGTATTCAAAAATCTGTTATTCTTAAGGCTCTTGTGTATGCTTAAAAGCATCTTCTGTCACTGAAAACAGAGAAGTTAATGTGAACATGAAGACTGCATGATCTCTGATTCTATCGTCCATGTTTCCTAATGTAACTTCCTCATTTTACTCAATAATGCCAAACCGTGACTGTATTGCAAACAGAGAAGAAGAACCTGGAGAAAAAAAGAATGTGTAAAGTTCCTGAAGATTTAAGCAGCTTTGGTGTCCAGGAGTGTTATGAGGTGGATCTTACATCAAATCTATGCTTGAAGACAATTTGACTTATTGTAGGGCCTATTTAATTACTATAGCTGACAGAGATGAATATGTAAACACATTTAGAAATTAGTAGAATATATAATTTTATGTGTTATATCCAATTATGTAAAAAGCTGAATAAAAAATGATGACGGCCATATATAACGCATATTCTGTATTCGAAATCAAGAACTAAATGTGCACATACCTTTGTATTGTCTGGAAATGAAATACTAAATTGGTTACTAAGTCAGATTTGTAACTAGTCTTGCAATGTAACTAAAAGTTTCCTGTATAGCTGCGTAATTATGACATAGCTGTAATAAATTAGGCACAGGAGGGAAAGTGAGAGAAATCTATTAGTAAATTAGAAGTGTGCCTTATTCTCCAGGTTCTCAGATATGGTGACTTACAGTATTTTAATTATTTCTTAAATCACAATTATCAATTATTCTAGAGCAAATATTACTGATGAGAACTAATGGAAGACCTAATTCTGTAAATCTTTACTTATACTTGCTTTTCAAGTTACTACAATATAATGTCAGTTCTCATATGACAGGAGAGGTGGGAGAAAACAAAGATACTGGTGTTTTTTAAGAATTCAAACCTCATCTGAATCCCAGATTGCATTCATAGTTGAAAGACTAAAGCAAAATGGTTGTACAAAGGAATAGTGTGCATGGCTGACATGCTTTTAAAAAAAAAAAAGAATTGTTTCAGGCATTACGCATTAATAAATGCAGATTGCTTCAATTTGTAAATGCATATGAAGAAAAGTTATAGCTGGATATGTAATGATTTGTGTAAGAATGGGTCATGTTCTCCTATAACAAAGAGAACATGACTTTCTTGAACTAATTCAATAATGACAAGAGAATGCACTGGTTATTGCTAGATTAATTAAGAACTTAAGTCTTGTTTCAAGGTCATGTCTGTCTATTCCCTCCTATATAAACTTTAGCTCTTTGTTTTGAAACACTGTCAATGCTCTTCATTCGTGATGTTTAAGGAAGACATGTTTTTTGGGGCACAAATTATGTTATGTATGCACTTCGATTTATTGAGAATCTGGCCTGTCAGTCATAATGGAAACTTCATAGTCCCCTAATCACCCTTTAAAGCCCTGCCTCTTGACCAAAATAAATGTACTATTTCTGGACATATTATGCATGCAGACAATAACAAGTAGGCATTACTTCCAGTAATATCAGATGTTAACACATTGCCATTTATTGTAGAAGTGGTATCTACAAGTCACTGGTCATGCATTTGGGGAGTGAATTCATATGGCCAAGCTTTTTTTCCCCCATATCCATCTGTTCACATATATTACACAGATTGCACGTGTGGTTCTGGCTGTCAAAAAACAAGAAAGCTTAGCAAATATATGTAGTATACTTTAAAAGTTGTATAGAAATGATTTAAGAACATGGAGAAACATGTAGGCTCCAGGCAATCTAGTACCTTAGAGAATGTACCCATCCCATAGCTGTAAACTCCAATAAATCATCTTGTGAACATACTGCAAATATTTTCATTGTTGCAGCTGGCAAAATTTTTTTTTTTAATTTTTTTTTTAATGCACAAAACATAGACTCTGCTTGCTAGTACATTTTTTGCTCTTGACCAAAAGAATGAAATAGATTTTTCCTTTTTTTTTTAACATTTAGTTTCTCTCTTACACATTTTACCTTCACTGCAAATATGAAAGCCCATGTTGCCGAATTACAAACTTCTCCTCGTGCTCGGAAACATATTTCCAAAGGACTTATTCCAGAATTTTCCAAGGTGCCTGGGTGAGGCTAAATGGCATGTTCCCTGTATTTTGCAACATTTTCCTTTCTGCAAACATCAGGGACACCTCCTTCATTTCCACAAACTTTCAAAGTTCATAGCAGACTTGATAATCTTTCTCAACACCACCCTCAGATGTAGCTTCATGTAGTTCATCTGGCACCTTGAACTAGTACATATAGAGTTCTTTCTTTACTCTCTCCGATTCTAATATCTCAGTGGAAATTCTCTTCTTTGAATCCTGTGTGTAACTAGTGGTCTACGGCAGAGGTATATAAGCTAAGTCTCCAGTTCAGACCACCAGTCAGTCCCTTTCTTCTTGATGCAGAGCTTTTCTCAGCCCATTCAAATTGGGCATTTCTTGTACTACTTAAGAGAATCAGACTCTCACATAAAAATACCTATCTTTCTCCAGTTCCATTCCTGAACTCTGTATTTGTGCCACCTTGCTGTGGAACTTAGTTCTGTAAAAAACTTCCTGATGATGTACTTTCATCATCTCTATATTCTATGGCATCTCATATTCCTCGTCCAGGGAAGATGTTTTATCAACAGTACAGCAGAGGCTGTGCTAGGCATGTGTAATTCCTGGCAAATGCTGAATAGGGCTGACATGTAGGGACCACCTAAAAATTCATTTTCATGGATTTTGGGCTTCTAGGTGTAGCTCACTGTTTAAAGGCTATTAAGGTGGAAGGCACAGACTAAAGAGATTAAAGGTGCCAAGCAAAGAACTGTTCAAAATAAAGATACCTTTTTTTGCTCTGTGTATCAAAGAACATCTACCTGCTCTGGCGCTCAGGAGATTATTGCAGCTTGTCTTGAATTACTGGAAGCAAACATCAGCAAGGAGAGATGCAATTGACAGAATGAGGAACAATATAAATGGCTTCACCCTCTGCCTTGTCACAGATCATACAATCTGAGGCAGAAATTCCTCTCCAGCTTAATTGCACAGCCCACAGGAACTTCTGTGGCTTAGTCTGTCACTCTCACTTCTGCCTTGCTCTTCTTGCTCTCCATGTCATGTTCTTACACTCTGTGTTAGTTGTCAGTATCCTATGCCACCTTCTCATGAGCTGTCATATACAACTGAACTCAAATCCTTAGTTGAAATTTACCTTTTTAATTGGCCATCCCTGCGCAAGAGTTCTCTTTCATACAACTGACCAGATTTCTCAAAGCCGGATACAACTTTGTGAAAAAATAACTTTGATAAAAATAGCCATAAAAAAAGAAACTCTCTGGAAAAAATATTATATGCATATATTTCTGCAGAATACTCTGGTGAGGGTATACTGACATTTATGCAACTTTTAGTAGAAATGACCTGTGATCCTAAGTAAATATAATTTAATTAATCAATATCAACCCTTGATCCAGGTAACATACATCAACATCTGGTCAGAGGTTCAATAGTAATCAGTGAAATAGTTTTCACAAACCAAATATCTAAACTTCATGTTTACATAATTTTTTTGTGCTCTCTTCAGTGGAATAGATCAGTTCCATCCTATGATATTTGTGAGAATCTAAGCCCAAAAAACTTTACTTCCCTGTACAGCTGCTAAAAGACTAGTTTGTTTGGACTAAAAATATAACAGTCAACTAATATCTTTTTGAGGCTGTTAGAAATAATCGTACTTGAGCAGAAGTTTAATAGGAAAGCTAACTCTTCATTTTCACTTCAATCTAAAGAAAGTTAAATATATGCATCATACTTTTTTTTTTTTTAGAAAACGTCAGCCAAATATTTTAAAATTATGTTAATAAAATTAGATTCATGTGTATTTAATTGTACTGCACTATATATTTTGTCTACTTACTGAAGAAGGTATTTTAAGTCTGTTTTTCCAATGCCACTTATATTTATCACTTATAACTCATTTTAATTCAAGTCAAATGTCATGTGCTCCACAGTTAGTTCAAAATGGATGTATTTAGTGATTTCTAGAATAAACATCAGTTCAGATGCAGTCAATGTTTCAAGCATTTTTTGGTATGCTGTAGTAAATTTCATTAAAAATATTCATCTGTAAGTATTTTTAATGAATTGGCCATCTGTGAACTCACAGCCATTGGCCATCTGTGAACTCACTAGTATATCTCATGGTAAGAAAATCTGTAGCTTTTCTTTCTCTGCAGCTAACAATAATTTATTGTGTGTCACTTTAAATTTAAACATGGATTGTAGAGAAAGTATTTTGAAACTCTGTGATAGCTTACTGCCAGAATTTTATTTACACTGATAATTTAATAGGGTGGAAAAACACTTGTTTTCTACTTAGCAAAATTTAGGACTCAATCTGGATGTGAATTGTTTCCATGGCAGGTCCTACAGAAACTGCCAGGCCATAGGTTATGTAGCGCTGCAAGTGAAATGAAATTTTGAAAGGTAATACACCTTTGCCAAAAGATAATTGGACACTCTGCATAGGTTGCATCTCAAGGAGGAAGCTTTCTTTCTATACAACAAGAAACTACTGAACCTTGCTGATTTCATTAGTACTCTGGACATTCTTAGTCTTTATCAAGTGCAAGTACTTATCATCTTATTATGTGAGCATCATTACATCTGAAGATTGAATTATTCTTTAAGTATTTGAAAGAAAGAATAGGTAAAGTAAATGTAAATGAAATAGAGTTAGAAATGGCAAGTATCTCACTTTCCAGTTTTTTTTTTTTATAATGTCACAAAGAGAAATATATTATGCACTGTGCTGTACTGAAAAGTCCATCCTTTTATACTGATGGAAAGCCTACTATGAATGTGTGATTCTCCTATTTTAGAATCATAAATGGAACTATCAGCTGAAGACGCAACACACCTTTTTTTTTTTTTTTTTTTTCTTGAACAGTTGTCATGCAATTACTAGCAATTTAATTTCATTAAAATGAAAAAAAATCTGGCTAATGAGAGAAGAGGAATTTATCCTTTGTTGTCTCCAGCACCAGTGATTATAGGAAGGCTGCATATGGTATGGTGAGATTTTCCTACTACACACAAGACTTTTAGTTTTGAACGAAGGATTCCTGGTTTCTTTCTCACAATGTTTCTGAACAGCTCACTTCTCAAACTGTTGCAGAATATGAGGCATAGCAATATGAGATAGAGTATTCTGAATCATGAAGTCATATTACCTGGGTTCTAACTATTGGTACTCAAGGTACTCTACTTGTGAATCAGGAATGATCTCTGACTGCTGTGCATCCCTCATCTGTTTAAAAATTTGAATACAGAACAGTTGCTAATATTACTAGCACCAAAGACGAAGTTGATGTTCCAAATTGGCTAATTGGAAATAGATAATGTGCCATGTAAAATGGCCATGGCAATTCCTAGAACCAAAGCCTTGTTTGTGAAAAGCTACTTCTAGCAAGTTTGGAGCTTTTCTTGTCAAGCTGATAAACTTACTTGCCTGCTTTACATTAAGATTACATAGATACCTATAAATGAAATTGTAGAATGCAACCCAGATGAGATGAAAACAGTAGAGTGCAATTAACTAAGAAGAAAGGAAATAACTTCTGATATATAAAAGCAACATACCATGTACATTGCAATTAAATCAAATTTATTCGTGCTATGCCATTGAAGTAAGCAAACTTACACTGACAATAATACCTCTATAATATGTCGCAGTTTCAACCGTGACAGAGAAAGGAGCCCCTCTCTCCCCCTTTCAGGGAGAAAGAAAGAAAAAACAACCCAATTAAGATAAGGAGGGATAACAGATTTACTACATATGGTAAAATAATATAATATTCATAAGAAGAAAAAGATTTACAATTAATAAATCAAATAGGAGACAGAGGAAGGTTCCAACCATACCGCTTGCTGCGCTGTTGGAACCTGGAAGGGTCTTTCCCCCCTCCATCACCCAGAATCGGAAATCACGTAGGGAACACTGGTTCCTCTTTGAGAGTTAGAACTCATGTGATAGAGCTAGAGAACACAGGACTAGGAAGAACAGCTCCTCAGTGCACGGTGCGTCTGCACCCAACCACTTGCTGCCTGATGTTGTGACATGGAATGCTGATAAAACCAGGACAACACAAGAGATTTGATTTTTGATTCTATTTTTAATTATTGATTAGATGGAAATTCTTGATATTTAAGTCATCTGTCTGTTGAAGCAATTGATCAAGGACTCTGATACACTGATTTACTCTGGATATCTACAAATTTACACCAAAAATTTTCTGCTGCAACTAAAATAAGAATTAATTCAGCAAATTTACATTCCTCATTTTGTGCCTTAAAAGGTAACTTCCTATACTGGTTTAAATTAGCTTTTTCCAGCTTTTCCTAGCATTTATTAAATTGTCAGAATACAAATGAAAAAAAATATGACATTAAGATTTATGTTCCTTCAAATATTTTGTATTGTCGGACTAGTTTTTTTCTTATAATATATATAGACTGCTATTCCACATTATATTTTTCCCTAGGTAATCTGAATTGTAGATAAGGAAGCTATTATTTCCCCTCACTTTATTTTTGTTACTTTAATCCCATTTTTTTCTTAAATACACTGTATGTGTATTGATTATTTTTTAGAGCAAGATTTTCTCCTTTAAGGGAAAAGATTTAACATACTGCTAAGATATTGTTTTCTCACCTTTGGCATTTGTAAGCATGTCTTACAAGCATCAGTTTTTAATAGAATTTTATTTATTTATTTATTTATTTTGAATATTCTGATGAAGTTCAGTGATAAAGCTGACAGTTGACAAGATTTAGAAGATCTATAACATGCAAACCAACATGTATTCCTATGAATGAGTCAGTGACCTCAGGGCACTGCACATTTGATAGAATTCCATATAAATTATTCAGCTTCGGATTTTAGTACACCAAAGAGGATGACTATAGTATAGGATACAAACTGACATTTAAATCAATGCAGTTACATTTTTGAAGAATAGCATGTTGTGGATTTTTTTTTTTTTTTGGCAAATGTTGCACCTTGGAAGTTATCTGATTATTATGAGCTAATAGCTGCAGACAGATGCAACAGTTTACTAGTCAATTTGTTTTGGTCTTGTTTTTGTACCTAATGGAGATGTTAACTTCTTTTGTCACTTTGTCATATACTTGGAGCTCTCACCTGACAGCTACAAGAAGAACTACAAGCTGGCTAACAGCTGAAAACACTTGAACAGTATACTTCGAAAATTTTCAACAAAGATTCACTGCCTCCAGGAAATCATTTTATTATTTCCCATTAGTTGATTAAGGAGATGCCTCAACAATGTAGAAGACATGAACACTTAGAAAAAAAAATAATTGGCTTTTAACTACCTGAAGGTTGTATTACTTTTGTTGATTCACTAAGCAGGTTAATGCAGTAAAACTGCAAATTTTAATTGAGCCAAAATAATTAATGGAGATTCACCTAACATACTATTCAAAGCCTTCAAATTAGTTGATGCTAAGTGCACTCTTGATAACTTTTGATACATTTATTTCACTGTCATACAATTTGGCAGACAATAAATAATATGAAAAAATCTGAAAGATATATAGTTTTTTGTTTTTTTTTTTTTACGTTTGTATCCCATTTTCAGATGCTAACTCAAATTATGTAAAAAGTTCACCTTCAATTTCTTATACTACCATTAGAAGTATAAATGTTACGAGAAGAAAGGATATTTAGTTTTGAATTATGTTTTCTGAAAATCAGACTTTAATAAGATTATTATTAATAATAACTAATAGTTATTAGATAAGATTATCTAAATTATTATAAGAATAACGTCTAACTGGTAGTTACACCAATTTCAGCCAGCAGTTCATGGAACATAAGAAGAATCTCTCATACTGTCAGAGACATTCACGATGCTATCAGTTCTGGGAAGATGACATCTGTCTTGACTACTGTTTTAAATTAAAAGTGGAGTTGGCTGTTGACTTTTGGACAGGCATAGAACTCCTCCATTCTTATTTAGGACTTCTGAATTGGATTTATGCTTTCAGTGACATTATGAGTAGGGTTTTCTTTAAGTTTCTTTGGAAATGGCAGTGGACTTCCAAATTACTTCGTACTTCAGAATGAATATGTGTTCAATTTTTGTTGGATTGTCTACCGCCTCACAACTTGAGATATTACTGAATTCTCTCAAAGCAGAAAAAATAAAAAGTGAAAAGAAAAAAAGGAGTACTGACAGGAAGATGCTCTTGGAATTTTGATTTTAAGCTGAATGAGTGATCATATTTTAATAGGAAATTTCAAGTTATTCCTGCTCTTCCCTTTGTACCATTGGTTATTGAGCTCCAATTGGTGTAAAGAAAAAAAAAATTGTATTTGGATGAATACTGTTCAGAAAGATTGCAGTCTCCTGCACTATTGCAGTCTCCTCCCAGTATGTGAGGAGTTCACTGAAGAATCACTTAAAGAATTATTAAAATTTGAGAAAGAATGCTGAGAATGCTGATCCATTGACAACTAGGTAGAAAAGCAGCTTTGGGCAAGAAGGGGACTAGCAAGTTCACTAAATTACACAGATGATAAAAAAGGTCTTTATCATCAGAACCCAGTGTTTTCATTAGTCAGTGTGTGAAAAACACACTCCAACAGGGAGTGAAAAACATGCTCCAACAATGACCTTGGAGAAGTAAATGCTTCTATTTATTATATTGGTGAGCATGATTTCCCTGTCCATAAAATTTGTTTCTTGCTAAAACAAATCCTACACTCTTTGTTGCTGGAAGCAAACTGCACCTGGCTCTGGATGTCCATTCAGTCCTCGAGAGTCATATTCCAGGGAGGAGAAAATAGAAGCATTTCCAATATTCAAAAGAGTCACTGTTCATTTAGCTACAAAACCTTAGAGGTATAATTCAAAGCAGGTTATCAACTACTATGCATGCTGATCTTTAATCAACACTTACTCAAAGCTACAAACCCATAGTACAAGAAAGTGATTAGTTAATTTAATAGCTAAAAGAAAATCAAATGGGAATATGTTAAGAACAGCCTGGCAGTTCATTACTGTGCTAGCAATTTGTGACAGTAAAATATCCATTTATCTAGAACCTGTATGAAAATGTTACCAAAACCAAAACAAATTATTGAAAAGATCAGAATGTCAATCACCAACTTGGAAATATTTTATATAAAATGCAGTCACAATTGTCATGTTGTTATTTTCCCTGCCTTTTTCTGAAGACGAAATTAGAAATACAAAATAATGGCATTTTAGCCTAGTAGAACCATGTAATTGGGTGATTCTATGTCAATATGATTCAGTTAAATACAGTTTTCCCTAATTTGCAATTACTTGAGAGAGGTTTAAGCCAGGTCTGTTTTATATAAAAATAAACAGCAAGTAGTTATAGAAAAATGTGCCAGTAAGTTCAAATTTCCCTGGGTTCTTTCCTTTATTATGGGCAACAGTGTAAAACACTGTCCTGATTTCAACTCAATCACGATAGTTGGATGACCCACAAACTATGGCAGTTGCATCTGTATAATTAATCATAGAATAATAAAAGAATAGAATCACTCAGATTGGAAAAGACAAAGATCATTGAGTTCAACCACGACCTAACCAAATTACCCTAAATCCAACAACCCCCCGCTACATCATGTCCATGAGCACCACATCCAGGGATGGTGACTCAATCACTCACTGGGGAGCCTATTCCAGTGCTTAACAACCCTTGCTGTAAAGAAGTGTTTCCTAATATCAAACCTAAACTTAGCGTGACGCAACTTGAGGACATTTCCCCTCGTCCTGTCACCTGTCACCTGTCACCAGTGAGAAGAGACCAACCCTGCTCTCGCTGCAAGAATCTTTCAGATATTGGAAGAGAGCAACAAGGTCTCCCTTCAGCATCTTTTTCCCCAGACTAAACAGCCCCAGTTCCTTTAATTGCTCCTTGTAGGGCATATTCTCCAAGCCATTCACAAGTGTTGTTGCTCTTCTTTGGACCTGCTCCAGCATCTCAATGTCTTTTCTGTACTGAGATGCCCAAAACTGAACACAGTACTAGAGGTGAGGTGTCACCAGTGCCAAGGACAGGGGCAAGATGACTTCCCCATTCAGGATGTATGGGAAAATGTGGAACCACGTGACACTGCTCAGAAGACCATAATGCTGCGGGCAGTTGGCTGGAGGCAACTGCTGCTTGAGGGCTGGCTGGGTGTTGGTTAGAGTGGGGTGAGGCTTTGTGTTGTGATGGGGCATCAGCTGATGAGAAGTTGCATTGTTAGCTGGGTAAGTAATTGAATCATGGATACATACATATGTACACACACATGGGGGCTCCTTTGAAAGTAATGCCTCCATTTTTATTATTCTGAACCACTATGTCAGATGAAATGGTAGTAGAGACTGAATCTTCTCGATAATGCACCATTATATTTGATTGCCATGTGACAAATGGCAGCAAAAAGGTCATCTGATAAAAGGGCATCTGACATGGAAGAGCATATGAAGCAAATGTGTGTCACTGAATTCTTCCATGTGGGAAAAGATTGCACTCACTGACATTCATCAACACTTGCTGAATGTTTGTGGAGATCAGACAGTAGATGTGAGCACAGCGAAGTGATGGGTGCTGTATTTCAGCAGTGGTGGTAGAGTCAGTGGGTAACCTCAATTGGTGCAGATTTTCACAAGTGTGGCATGCAGGCTCATTGCTGGAGGAAATGCTTAGCTAACAACGGTGACTATGTTGGAAAAATGTTTTGTAGATGAGAATTTGCTTAATCAAATAGTATTCTTGTTCTCTTTGTACCTGTTGTACTTTCCATGGATATAAATAAAACAGGTTGCTTTCAGAACAACCTACATATTTTGCTGTAATGATTTATACTGACTTTAATATATGTCTGTTTATAAAAACTATGGTTTATGAAACATAGTAACATTTAATTAAAAAAAAAAAAAAAAAAGGAGTAAGAAATTAGGAGAGTGCACTACGTTTGCACTTACTAACATCATTCACTTCCGTCAGCACTTATGGTAGAAAGCGTTTGGCTACTCTTCTGGAAAGCCATTTTTCTTCCAGGAAGAATGTGTTCTGGGTATGATTTAAGTGGTTGCTATTATGAGTGTAGCTTGATTACTGATTTCCTCCTGTTTTCTCTGTGAGGTCAAGCACTCCAGGGAGCCTTAAATCCTATCAGGTGAGATTCTGATTTGGCACTTACTTGATCCTGACCCAAGTGAGAAAAAGCTCCTGTAATAACGTTCCACTTCTAAAAAGAACTGTTCTAAATAATACACTTAAAATAATAATAATAATAATAATAATTCTTGCATCAGTTATGTCTGTCTTTTTATTATATCTCATCACAGCCTGTGCCTATCTTTTCTTAGTATGGATTTCTGACAGAGGAAACGAAAACTGAACCTCTCAGCAGATATTTATGAAAAAGAATCTACTGAATTTTAAACGCTGAGATTGTTGGTAAGAGGCAATTAGAGGGGTGGAGGTGGCTGGTATAAGAAATGTAATAGAAAGCCTACATGAAACAAGACAGGGGAAAATTATATGGTGAAAAAGCAATATATTTCAATAAGAGGGCTCTCTGTGGTATAAGCAGCTAAATGATAGATTACTGTGTGTAAATGTAAACATACACATTTCTGCGTTCAGTTATTGAACTGGCTCCAGTAAATAGACGCCTCTTGTAACCTCTGAGCAGAATAAATAGAAATTGGATTCTGCATGAGCAATGAAACCACATTAGTGGGCAATATTTTAAATGTTAGTCTCAATAAAAATACATCCATTTTACTCGAGAAATACATGTCTGACAGAATAACTTCCCAGAGTGAATTCGATTTTGTATAATTTTTGGCTATTTAACGTAATTTTCTTTCAACCCACCCATTCTGAAAGCCGTTAACCTACAGAAATATTTTGCTCTGTATTAAGAAACAGTCTTATCTTCTACCTTTTATTGATGCATTTAATATTAACTTTCAGTGCTAACAGGGTTTATGAACTCCTTAAATGTACTTTAATGTCCTGATTCAATGACATCTTTAGAAACATAGCTACGCCTAAGCATGAGTGCTAAAATCAATGGGATGACTCAGGCACTTCCAGTGTTAGTTCAAGTATCTTGCAGATTTGGAGTATTGAAGTGAATTAGAAGTGCATGACAGCACATCTGTCATTCTGTGGATAGCAAAGAGTGTAGCACAGAAGCTTTATATAGTTTTAAGATTTTGGAGGACCTGAATAGCATGTAGAGGCTAGAAAATGATTTGCCTTGTAGGTTTAACTTCTGATTTAAGTCAGTACTTATCCTTTTAGAAAATCTATGGGTGTCTTACTGCACCAAGGACTTCGATGTAGCTGAGTTTCCTGATGTACATTATCACGAAATTTCAGTTCTAGAGGATAATCAAATAACCTTTTGTTTTCCCTCTACTGTCACCTATTAATGTATTCTGTGTACACTCCCAGAGTGGAAAAAAAGTCTTGTACTGGAGTGTTTATAAATTAAGAACATGTAGTGAAGTGAGCATATCATGTAGGTTGTCATGTAGGTTGCTCCAAAAATAATGTCTCTTATTTATTTCCATGGAAACTACAACAGATACAAAGAACACAGCAATTGTTTGATAGAGTAAATTCTCATCTACAAAGCGCTGTTTTTCAGCACAGTTGCTACATTTAGCAAGGCATTTTTTCCAGTGATGAACAAGATCCTGAATGCCATGCCAGTGGAAATGACCCACTGTTGCTGTTAACACTACTGAAATATACCACCTACCTCCTCCCTGTGCTCATATCCATGGGTTAGTCTCCATCAGTGTTCAGCAAGAATCAATGAGTGTTACTGGGTGCAATGCTTTTCTGCATGGAGAAATTTAATGACACACCTTTGCTACACATGCACTCTGATGTTGTGGGTCAACATAATAAAATAGGAGGCATTATTTTTGGAGCAGTCGTCATAGGGCAGGGATACTTTTTAGTGAGATATCCTCAGATGTTGATATAATAGGCAAGACAGAAAGAATACTGACTTTGGGGAAAATTACCCTAAAGGAAATATATACATATATTTTTTAACTCAACCATAGTGCACAGACAAATTTTTAGAGACAAGACTCTTTCTCAGTAACAGTAATTTCCTACCCTTTTGCTGAAACCAAAAATCAGCTCTGGACATATGAGGGCAAATAGCCAGCATGAGCATACTATTTCTGCTGATATAATAAAATACTTCTAGAAAGTGATACAAGTATATACACAGGTATAGACACACTATTGCATGCACATCAGGGGATTGACAGAGAAGACAATAAACTTCCTGTGATGAATAAATTTATGGCAAAAGAATGTTTATCAATTCCTTGTTCAGACCTTTTTAGCCAGTTGGTGGAGAAAATCTTAGGATTTATAATTTACAGTTGAATTTTAGCAGGTGAATGCCTATTTTTGTTGTTGGATATCAAACTACTGTATGACCTTTCTGTGCATTAGCTTCTCCATAAATCCTGCATACATCCCTGTGTGCATGCTCCCAACTCACAGCATCTGACAATAAATATGTTTTTAAGCTTTAAGCTGATCTGGTGAAGTACCGTCATATTTCTTCATTTTGAGTTTAATTAGAAACAAAGCATCCCTAAAAAAAATGCTAAATAGAAATATCCATTGGTATCCAAATCATAAACTTAAGGGAAATATCTACTCATTGTATTATTTATTTTGTATGTATTAAAATTCACGTGCACCCTTGTCTTTCATTTCCTTGAGGATCATGAGAGTAAATACAGGTATACAAACATGTGAACACATATACAGACAGTATTTCATGTATTTTACACATACTTTTATGGTGGTACACTTCTGAGTAAGTAGAATTGAAAGAATCTGTTAGAGAGATGAACACTTACAGGAATCTCCCCTATAATCAGTATTTTAAACTGTAGACACTGGACCCTGGGAAGGTAGTCCAAGCTTTAAGAGGTTTATGTCTGATTCTCATTCATGAAGTAAATCTCATATCATGAAGTGTGACAAAAAGGATTTTGAGTGATTATAAACTGTCTGGGAATAATGCAAAAAATCCTCTCAGCGTAAGTATGGGACTGTCTGCAAAGAACAATTATAGCATTCATATCTCTACTGTAACTAAGTAGAAAAAATGACGCAGATTTGTTTCTTGAGCTCCTTGGAAATTACTCTGTTAGAAAGGCCTGCCTCTTGAAATTCCTCTTCAATATAACTACACTGGAAGTTGTGTTTGACCTGTTTGACCACAGTTGCAACTTGACTTGTAGATCTGCATATCTGCTAAGAAGGATCACTGAGATGGAATTGTTTAAGTATTCAAAAAGCAAGACAATTTCAGACTCCAAAGCAAGTTCTTACTAGATTGGTTACATATTGTTGGTGTTCTGTTTACTATCTGTTATTGCCACTACATCTACAAAACAGCTGCTACTTAGACACTTACCTGGTTAAGAAGGAGAGCCAGAATTGAATTTTGAATTGAATTGATTTTTCACCATCATTCATCTTTCAGTAATGATGGTTCAGCTTCACCCCCAAAAGAAAATAATTGACTTAATCTGCTTTTGACATACAAATTTTTGAATCCAGGCTTATTCTGGATTCTTTTATTAACACTACTCAATGTCTTTATGAAGAACCTGAATGGAGGGGTTGAATGAACCCCACCTATGTTTCAGCCAGATTAATCATCTGGGAGTCAACGTAGATACAATAGAAGGAGTGGTCACAAAAGACTTCTAGGCAGGCAGGAATATTGGGTAGCAAGAGTGACATGACATTGAACAAAAATGAGAAAATCCCAAGAATGAAGGCTAGTGTCAGACTGGCTGTGATGCACCTGCTGAAAAAGTCCTGAGTGGGACTGAGGTCTCAGTGAATCATAAGTTTAATATGCTATTAAAGCACACCTAGAGTATTGAAGGCTAGTCATATCCCAGGTTAGATCAACAGGACTATAGCCAACAAATCAAAGGCTGTGATTATTTCATTCTACTTCACAGTTTTTAATTACAACTGGTATACTGTCTGGTTTTGGTCCACTCAGATTAAGACACATTGCAAAACTGGAGAGGGTTTGTGAGACCCCAGGGGAAACCATCAGAATGAAAGGGGAGTTGGACAAGTTTGAATATGAGAGAAGGCAAAAGGAATTATATTTGTTCATCCTTGGGAAGATATCTTTATGTAGCTGGAGTAATCAATATTCCATTACCCAAACAGTAGTTATAGAGAAGATGGCTATGTTTTCTTCACAAGAACATGGTAACAGGACAAGGAGAGAAGGGCACTAGCCTCTTCAGAGGAAACCCTCTATAGATATAGGGAAAAAAATCTTCAGAGAAATTAAACGATGACTTAGGCTGCCCAGAAAATTGTTGGTATCTCTCTTGTCGGAAATACTTAAGACTTAGTTTGACAGATCCCAAGATAAACTAAACTAAGGCATGCTTTCAAAAGATATTGGCTCAGATGCTGTTCAGAAATCTCTTTTGAGATTGATTTTTCTGTGATTGTGGGATTGTGTAGTCTTTCCTATTTCTTCTGCTGGATTATTCTAATTCTACAGTATACACTTCCTGCATGTTTTACAGAATTATTTTAGTTTTCTAAGCCAGATTTTCTGCCTTTAAATTTTATATCTTGCATCTATTTTCCTTCACTTTATTCATGCAACTATACTACAAGACATTGTTTTTCTCTTAGCAGTCATGACTTAGATGTGTTCCAAAACATTATTGCTAGTATTAAAATATTACAGAATGTATACACATTATCACCATTTGTGCAATTCTGTGTACTTCTGTCTAGGGTTCTATCTAACAAATGCTATTTGTATGTTCTTAGTATGCATCTGTTAAGTACGCACAATAGGCCTGCTCAGGCCGTATCTCATAACATGCCTGTAGTCATCATGGTATGAAAAGGATTTAAGTGCGATAGAAGTAATTTTAACTAATGCGCTTTGAAATGCTACATTAAAAGATAAGGTGAGGATCAATTGGATAAGACAGGAAGCAATTAATTTTTTGGGGAGGACTGACAATTCAAAAGTGCATGAATTACAGAATAAAGGCAGAATTAATTTATATTGAAATAGCACAAATACTGTCTGAGTTTTCCAAGGAATAACAGTTGTATTTTTTAGGTAGTGAATAAATACAACTGTTCGTGTATTAGGGAAGCAGCTAGCTACAAAATTCACCTGACTGTTAGGAAAAAGATCAGCAATCTGGATGTTATTTGTGATGACATGTCTTCATATTGCATGGTTACTTGACCAGTGAACAAATAGACAAAGGAAGCTCATAACAATCTCTTGGCCAGATACAAAAAAACAAAGAATCATAACCTGCACTGTATGAATTACTGCCAGATACTCTTAGATGAATTATTACACTGAAACCTAATTAAACCACAATCCTTTTATCTTATCTTTCTTTCTATGTGTCTAGAAAAAGTGGAAGTCTTCATAAATCTGAAGTATTACAGATCAATTAAAATGCACACAAGCTGCATAGTCCATAAAGGGAGTAGGATTAATCTAACATAAATTCCCTTTTGGAGAATTAGAGTAACGTTAAAATATTTGTCCCAGCTCTGGTTCTACTTGTGCTGATTTGAGAGCAATGTAATAATCTTAGTTTCAGTATGTAAATTGAGCAATGTTAACTACTAAATATTTTTCACAAATATGCAAAATAATGTTAAAGACCTAAGCAAGTATGACCTATAAATTAATTTAAAAAAAAAATGGAAAAGAAAAAAAAATGGAAAGGATAAATGTGATTTCTTATTTATGAAAACATATTTTCTGAAACATAATGTCGTGGGTTTTTTTTTATTTGTTAGTTTTATGGAATAGTTCAGCAAAGATACAGAGGGATGTTGTATCTTCTTCCTGCTAGTTTAGTGCATTGTATTGAGTGTTTTCTTTTTATCTGATTCACCATGGAAAACTTTTTTATTTCAGTTTAATATTTTGTCTTGGTTAGGCCCAGTTCAGCCTGATTCCAGGACACATGGGGCAGAGTGACTCATGGACCCCCACCCTGAGATAGGGAGAAAGGTAGTAGGGAAAATTTAGGGAGATGGACCTAAAAACAAAACAGCAGCAACGAGCTGGGGCTGGACCTGGGGGTCTTGATGGATGAAAAACTTAACATGAGCCAGCAGTGTGCTCTTGCAGCTCAGAAAGCAAATGGTGTTCTGTGCTCCATCAGAAGAGGGGTGGCCAGCAGGGACAGGGAGGTGATTGCCTCTACTCTGCTCTTGTGAGGCCCCATCTGGAGTACTGTGTCCAGCTCTGGAGACCCAGTACAAGAAAGACAGACAGCTGTTGGAGACGGTCCAGAGGAGGGCCACAAAGTTATTCCCTCCAGAGGAGGGGCCTGGAACACCTCCCCTATGAAGACAGGCTGAGGGAGCTGGGCTTGTTCAGCCTGAAGAAAAGAAGGCCGCGGAGTGACTTCACTGCAGCCTTTCAGTACCTAAAGAGAGCCTACAAACAGGAGGGGAATCAACTCTTTGAAAGGGTTGATAACAGCAGAACAAGGGGAAATGGTTTTAAGTTGAGTGAGGGAAGATTTAGATTGGATGTCAGAGGGAAGTTCTTTACAGAGAGAGTGATGAGATGCTGGAACAGGCTGCGAAAGAGGTTGTGGATGCCTCGTCCCTAGAGGTGTTCAAGGCCAGGTTGGATGGGGCTCTGGGCAGCCTAGTCTAGTATTAAATGGGGAAGTTGGTGATCCTGAATGTAGCAGGGGAATTGGAGATTCATGATCCTTGAGATCCCTTTCAACCCTGGTCATTCCATGATTCTGTGAGCTAAGGGAGAAAACTAATTTACTAGATAAGATAGTGAAATGCAGTAGTGTATGTAGTAGTGTATGTAGTGCAATATAATTGGATTTGAAGTTAATAAATAGTAATTAAAAAAAAGAAATAAAGAGTATTCAAAACCAAAGGTCTTACTCCAATGATAAGACAAGACTGCTAGGGAGTACATACTGCAAAGACAAACAATAAAAGAAGAGAAAGTCTAAAGAAGGGAAAGTCTCATTACTCGCAAGTAGTTTTATATTTCCCTCTAAAAGGAAAATGGATAAAGAACAGTGGTTCTTCTCTTCTAAGAACTAGATATCCAGAAATACAGACTATCCATGGAACTGGGGCATTAACTCTTTAATTCCCAGTACACTACATGATGTCAAGATGTGGAATACTCATAAGAGAAATCATAAAACCATGACACATTTTAAAAAATTGCGTTATTTATTTAACAGTGAGAGAGATAAATTATTTCACTGGCTTTCGCTTTTGCCTTGTTTTTCTAACATTAACTATTTTCTTTAAATTTTGATTGGTACATGGGACCATACCTCCATTTAGCAATATAACAGATCTAGATGAGGACAATATCATGAATGGTAAAAATCTAAGTGATATTAGATATTATTACATTTTTTAAAAAATAATTATTATTATGGAAAATGTGAGTAGGAACAAGTAGATGGAGGTCATTTCACGTAGTTGTATCAGGATTTAGGAGTGTTCTGTGTGCACTTCAGAAGTTGTAATAAATCATTTGCCTGTCAGTATCTCTCTTCTCATATCAACAAATGAATAGAAAAGTCTGTTCCTGCACTCTCCCCAGCAGTGTCTTAAATAGTAAAATAGAAATACCTCAGGAATGGGAAAAGTCTACAACGTGTCCAGGAGTCTTTTTGCTTTCTCTTTTTGTAGACTTGCTATTTGCCATGCTACTGATATAAAAGCATCACAACTACTTAAAGCATCCTCTTCACGCTGAATAATAGATTGTTGGCTTTTACTTTTTATTTTTTCTTGTTTTAATGGTCAGCTTTGTTTCAACTTGCACTTGTGCTTCAGTTCTCTCCTTTTGGGATCCCCTATTCAGGTAGAGCTGGTATGAGTCAGGTACAAAATCCAACATTCCAAACAAATCCGTATTCTGGTACAACAGTGTCATGAGGCTGAAAAAAGTAACATGTACTCTATGTGCTGATTCAAGTGGCAGTGTAAAGATCGCTATTTTTTGTTGTTATCCTGAAGTCCTTAGCAGCTGCAAGTGAACTCTTTCCTGAATAGATTCCTAATAGGTAAACATTTTTTTTTAATAGCTCAACCTGCATTCTGAATATGTAAAGAAAAAATAATTGTATCACTTGCAACCAAATTTAAATATATAACTCAAAATAAATTTTCTATTTCAGTTCCAATTTGGGGAAATGATTTCAGCTCAATTTAGAAGCTGTTAATTGTTTCTATTTTTGATTAATAAAATCCTATATCAAAATGAACTTAAAGGGAAAGATTTAGAAATACGTATTTCTATTTTAAATATATTGCAATTTAATCAGTGTAATTCAGAGTTTGTGATGACTTATTTTCTCTATAAAAGTCACTTTAATCTGAATCTGTTAAGCTTATTTTTTATTCTACCTTCAAAATAGAATTATCTAAATTGTTAAAACAGCCATTACAAGCCTGAGGGCTTTTCACCTTTCTTTGCTGCTTGGTTTTAAACTGGCTTTTTGCCTAATAACCTCCTTTTGTAAATTAGCTCAAGTGTTGAAGGAGAAGCTTTGCCATCCTCAGCAAGTAGTATCCTAGTGTACTAAGCAGATTTGAAGAAGCAGCTTTTCACTGGGCTCAACTATGCAATTCTGAGAAGCATGGTCTAGTATCTCCTGCTTATCTGAGAATTTGGAGAAGGCCCAGATACCTTAGTTTGTCTTACACAGAGGCAAGTGCAGCCAGAAGGAAGAACACATAATTAAGATAGTTCACCACTGCTTTGAGGATCTGAAGTTCTGTTTGCTCCACTATTAAAGAGTCTGTGTGACATTTAATAAGTTATTTAACAGAAAGGCAATTATTAATTGTATATTTCTCATTTATTGGCTGCTCAGTTTGGAGGAATTTATGACTGCAACAGAAATTCCTGCATTTAAAATACATGAGCGAACAAAATATAGAGCAATCTGGGAAGCAACATTCTACATCTCTTATATCAGCCGTGCAAATATAGGAAGTTCTTTGATTTTAAATCCTCTGTCTCTTATCTGTATAATCACAATAATACTTTGCTCACAATTACCAGTGGTGTAGCAAATTTAATTTAGCAAGTACAACTCCAGTATGTTTATGATCCTCATAGAAAAGTTAGTGAAGAAGTGGGGTAAGGGGACAGTACAAGATAATATGATAGGTACTGTGTGTAGAGAACAACAGAAAAGAACAGGCATGAAGCACACACATTTTAAGAGAGACAGGGAAACTTTCTCATGTATTTTTGGAAGCAGTCTGGTTGCTGTGGACTGGACTGTTTTTTTTCTCCTCATTACGATGTAAGCAAGAAACAAAAAAGAGCAATATGCTTGGCCTGTTTCTCCTTCCCTTTCTTCCTTCCACAACAGATAGAGATATCAACACTGGTAAAGTTCTCAAAGTCCCTCTCTCTTATCCAGAATAATTTGCCTAAAAGTGCACACAGAAGAAGGAAGAGGGAACCTAAGCTTGCATAAAATTTAGCAGCTGTCTGAGACACTGATTAGGTTTGACAGTAAGAAAGCTTTGTTTTGGAGAAATAAACAGAACCTATCAGGAATTAAATGATTTTAGCCAGAGGGATGAACCAAATATGAATTGTGGCTAACAGTTGTGGTCATCCCAGCTGTGCAAGATGAGGAATGTCTACCAGCCCCTATCACTGTTTCAGATCCTGATTTGGCAGGTCTCCTCACTAATGTGAGGGAAAAATGTTTCATTTTAGCTGCTTTTTATGAGTTTTGAACAATCTGTTTATATTTATCATGCAGCAGATCCTATAAAAATGTGGAGTGTGCAACAGTAGCTAGTTCTTCGTTGTTTTCCCCAAGTTTTTCTCCATTCAGTTTCTTTTCTCTTTATTATTTGGATATTTTATGAAAATACATATTGGAAGGAAATTTCAGGAGTGATGCGGGATTAAGGAGTCATAACCAAAGGAAAGCAGAATGTGTAGGAAGAAAGCAAAAAAACACTGGATATTCTTTATGAGAAAAAAAAAAAAAAAAAAAAAAAAAACAGAGAAAATAAAGAAAATATGTTAAAAAACTTTTTGATGTCATCTGAAGTTCTACTTTTTTCTTTTATTTAGATGACAGATTTTGGAGTTCATTGATCTTCATGGCAATAAGATTTGTTTACCTCACTTGATTTCCATATGATATTCATAGTATGAAAGTTTTTATTTTTTTTTTTTAATATATTTCTACACTGGCATTATGTCACTTCAGAAGTATTACTCTGGTTCCTCTTTATCTTCTCTGATTCCATAATTAGAACTTTTCTCTAATTTGCTAATTTGTTGGAGGTTTATTAGTTGCACAATGAAAAATATATTTAGCTGCACTGGTGAAGAACTGAGGAGTCAATCACAAAATAAGTGAAGGAGTGGAGCTGACTCCCTTCATGTGTTTGAACTTTTAATTTTCCTAGTCTGTGAGTAAGAACAACTTATGGTTCTCAAATATACTAGGAAAAAAAGGGGAGATGAGAGAGGGTGAGAATTGGTCTGCCTACCCTTTGATAAATACTGTTTGGAATAGAAAATGAATCATGAACACAATGAGTGTTCTGAAAATGCTTTCTTCTTCATAAATGCACCACTCAAGTCATCCTGAGCTCTGAAACATATTGGAAGAATGGATCTGTCCTACTGAGAAAAGGGACAGATACCCGAAGAAGCACAAGTGATGGATACTAAATGCTATATACAGAGAGATTTTACATATAAATTATAAAATATCAATCTATTAGAATTTCTTACAAATATTTATAAAGTTAAAAACAATATAGTCCTTTCACAATAGATAGGAAAAAATGATAAACAAACCTAGCATGTTTTGTTCCTTTGCTTCATTCATTTCAACTAAGTACCATATGATACTGTGATGCATTCCTTGCTGAAGTCATTTGGCAAGTGCAAACAGCTGTGCAACGGGAGTCCATTTTTCTAATGCACATCAGAAAGAGCACTAAGCAGAAAACTGTCTGTCCCTATTTTGATTTCTCAGAGGATCCAGGGGATAATCTATCATGAACTGCAGATAGGTGTCAGTGCTGAGTCTGATCTTGTTCAACATCTACATCAACTACCTGGATGAAGGGATAGAGATCACCATCAGCAATTTTGCTGATGATTCAAAGCTGGGAGAAGTGGCTCACAATCTAGAAGGCTGTGCTACCATTTGACAGGACCTGGACAGACTGGAGAGTCGGGCTGGGAGGAACCTGATGAGTTTTAACAAGAGCAACTATAGAGTCTTGTACCTGGGCTGGAGTAATCGCATGCATCAGTAAAGGTTTTTGGGGCTGGAAAGGAAGCCTGTGGAGAAGGACATGGGAGTCTTGGTGGGTGACAGGTTAGCCATGAGCTAGCAGTGCACCCTCGTGGCCAATAAGAAGACTGAGAGGGGATCTGATAAATGTTTATAAATATCTAGAGAGAGGTGGGAGGCAAATGGACGAGGCCAGGCTCTTCTCAGTGGTGTGTAATGATTGGGCAAGGAATAATGGCCTAAAACTTGAACATAGGAAGTTCCATCCTGGCATGCAGAAAAACTTCTCTATTATAAGGATGACAGAGTTCTAGAACAGGTTGCTCAGAGAGATTATGGAGTCTTCTTCTATGGAGATATTCAAGACTCATCTGGACACCTACCTGTGTGACCTATTCTAAGGAATCTGCTTTAGCAGGGGGGTTGGACTTGATGATCTCTTGAGGACCTTTCCAATCCCTTCAGTTCTGTGATTCTGTGTTTTGGCATGAAGCCTAGAGGGGTGGTAGGCTTTTTTTCACGCTGACGTAATAGCAGTTGATTCATAACCACTCACAGCAGCTCATAAGGATTGAAAGGAATGAATTCATGGAAGATATGAAACCTTTGAACACTTGAGTGCTCTTTTTTTTTAACCTACGTTGGAGACAGTCTTGTGCAGGTTTAGTTTGATTTTATTTTCAATGTGTTTCAAAAGTGCTTTGATTCCTGCTGAACATTTTTCATAATGCCATTCTAAACAAAGTTAGTATTCAGATGACTCTCTCATGCATGAAAGAAGTAGTTGAAATGGCCTATAAATATATTAGTAGGGCAAATATGTATTGACTCGCTGCCTTAGGTTATAAGCCTTCTTTCAAAGGAAGATAATATTTGTGTAGAGTGAATAGCTTTATTGAATTATAACTTATAAAGCATCATTACAGGCTGTCAAAAAATGACATCATAGTTCTGTAAAGGTTGTGTTTGAATAGAGTTACTATAAAGCAGCTACTTAGAGTAGAAGATCTGGAAACTTTATCAGATCAGCTTTTTTTTTTCCTCCAAATAAATTTTGAATCAGAACACTTCCCAATACAATTTTGTTCTAATATCTTGACTTACAGTAAAACATACAACTTGACTTACAGTAAATCTAGGTGTACAGTCTAAGAAATATATTACTCTTGTACTTATTAATCTATTCCTATTCCTTCGCACAAAAAAAATCCATAGACACTAAAAAGACAGACAAAAACAAAAGCTCTGTGTCCATTATTTATTACCAAAGAATAAGTAAGAGCTAGTATTTATTTTTAGACCAGAGTTTTATTGATTTCTAGTTTAAAATATTGGCTTTGAAAATAAGTAATTTTTATGTCCAGATGTATATATGATATAAATAAAAATACCAGAAGTTTCAGATACTGTTTTTTTCCAAAATTAATTCTAGTTTAGAAGTATAACCTTTAAATTTAAATCCATACTTCTCTGGTGTATGGATCTCTTAAAAAAAATTGAGATCTACCATGATAAGCAGAATGAACTAGTCTGAGATACACTAGTTGAGATGATGAGATCATTCTAACTATTCCATATCACCTACACTTATTTAACAGGGAAGCAAACTTTCCCAATGTATTCTGAGATCTGATGAGAGATGTTAACATTTGATTTCACAGGTTCTACAGAATATATATTAAATAAACAGGCCAACAGTCTGACTTTTCCACATATGGCAATTTTGAGACTACTGCAATGCTGTAGGGTTGGCAGATGGAGTAATTATACATTTGCTAGCTAGAAAGTAACCTTTAAAGGAAGAATTTAGTGTAACATAGAATGTGTGATGATTTTGAGAAATCTGGACTTGACTTCTCAGTAGGTAGTAGCTTTCAGTATTATGTCTGACTACTGAGATTAATTTCCTCTAAATAATATACGTGTACAGCAGTCCTCTGACATTCAAATCCCACAAATGGGAACATATCTGGGTTGAGTTATTTGATGAGAAACAAAAAAAGTGCTATGTTGCTTTCTTTTTCTTTTTCTTTTTCTTTTTCTTTTTCTTTTTCTTTTTCTTTTTCTTTTTCTTTTTCTTTTTCTTTTTCTTTTTCTTTTTCTTTTTCTTTTTCTTTTTCTTTTTCTTTTTCTTTTTCCT
>NW_024962263.1:16414932-16450420 GCF_019238085.1 Lagopus leucura | reverse complement strand
TTTTTTTTTTTTTTTTTTTTTTTTTTTGAGAATTGTTTGTTATTTTAACTTTGTGCATTTTTTAGTTTGTTTATATGTTCAGATAAATACTGAAGTGTTATTATTTAAGATATTCATAACACAGTCAAGCTGCTTTGAAATACTCACATAATAGATAGGCCTGTTTTTCATATTCCAACCTGTGACTTCCAGAATTCTTTCATCAAGAGCTTTGTTTACTCATATGTTGTTCACAGTATGCTGCAGCTTTGCCCTTCATTGAATGTACCTTAGCCTTCAACTTAATAGCTTGTGCTCCACTCTTTAATGGCAAAGACCAAAGTAGAACCTGACAAAAACAAAGGAAATAATGCTACTGTGAATATAATATTTTTTTAATGTAACATTTTATATTTTCATTTGAATTGTAGTTATCAAGGTATTACAAATAAAGTATTTAACAATCTTATACTTGAGATCTACCTCATGGCTTATTCTATCATGATATATAGCTATTTCTAGCTAACCTTGAATATATGCCACTACACAAAATTTAGCTAAAGTATAAATAAATTGTGCTTGGATAATATACTTGAATAAAAAATATGAAGATACAAGCTACTTACTGACTCATTCACATTATTTTCCTGCCATTGTGTAAGGTAAGTCTTTGGTGGAAAGAGGCCAGAAATATGCTCTGCTTCTAGAAAACTGTGGTTAGCTCTATGTACTTATTGTAAAGCACTATAGTTATTCAACTGCATGAAAACAGTCTTAAGTTTTTTATAAGTATTATACACCATAATAAATTTTTTTCATCTCAAATTTAGTGATGATGAAATCACAGATAAAATGAGGAGCAAGGGGAAAATATAAGGATTATCTTCCTGTCTCATTAACAAATGAAATGAGTTTCTGGATCTACAAAAGGTATGTCCTATAATCTAAATGAAACTTATAAATATTGTGGTAAAAATGAAGAATTTCTGCATCAAGAAGAAACCAGGAAGGCCTTTAACGATGACTCTTAGTCTTTGATCACTTTTGTCTCTGTGCTGATAGCTACACATTCCTACCCTCAAATTAAATCTGAAGATAGTTGGTCATACACTGTAGAAATTAATGTTTTTAGTATCCTTTAAAAAATTTTTTGAACTATATGAATACTGACAAATACTGAAAGAGAATGCAGATAATTTCACTGATGGCATCTGTTTCAAGTATCCCTCCTGTTCTGTCCCCATATTTGCTTTCCTTGGCAATATTAAGTGGTTTAGGGAAGAAAGATGGCCTTTTCATCCTAAAGTATGACTGCCAGGTTTATATCTTGCCTTCACTTTTGTAGGCAGGATTGTGCCATCTAGATTTCTTGATGCAGACAACAAATCACTGACAATAAAAGGTTTGTCTCTTCAGAGGAAACAGAAATTTAAAGATCTACAGTAGTCTACTCTGCGACCAGAGAAACAACTCTTGAAAAGTTCATTATCTGTTTTCCAAAACAATCAGATCCCATCATTTTCTTTCTTATTTCTCTCATATATTTTGTTTCAGCATTACATAGACAATATAATTTCACATCTCTTAGCTTAGTTTCTTTTCACTTTTCTCTTGTGTCCTCTCCTCTTTTCTCTCTCCATTTGTTTCTCTTCTACCACAAAATGATGATAAGATCATCAGAGGATAGAAATTTCTGCTCTGGGACATATAAAATGAAAAGATTTTGGTTTTTTGTTTTCTTTTTTGTTTGTTTGTTTGTTTGTTTAAATTTCCCTAAAGTATTTCTCAAAATTGTAAAATAATAAAATCATTTAGGTTGAAAAGGAAGTCTATAGATCATGTAGTCCAACTCACCTGCTGTGATGCTCCTTTTCTTTCCCTCTCCTTGTACTTATTTCCGAGTGTACCACCATAAAGTATGAGATATCCTTTCAATGAGTTTAGGTCAGCAGTTCTGACCATGTCCCCTACCCATCCACAGTCCCCAGACCTTTTGGAGGGGAAGGGTTGGAGAGAAAAAACTGATAATCTTTTAACACTGCTCAGCAACAGCCAAAATATTGGTGCAATTATAAGTGTTTTTCTAGTTACAAGCGTAAATCACAACACTATGTCTGCTGCTATGGGGAAAGTTTATTCCAACCCAGCCAGGCCCAGCAGGACCCTGTATATCTGCCCAAACAGGGTCATCTACAACAGGTTACCTGGGTCTAGGTCTAGTTGCATTTTGAGTAACTCCATGGCTAGAGATTCTACAACCTCTCAGGGCAGCTTGTGATGGTGTTTGACTCTCTTCACAATAAAGTGTTTTATTGTATTCACATGCAATTCCATGTTCTTCAGTTTGTGCCCATTACCTCTAGTCCTGTCACTAGGCACCACTGAGAAAAATCCAGCACCCTTGTTCTTTCTCATCAGATACTTATGCAAGACCCTTTTCTATTCCAGCTCAAAGAGTTCCAGCTCTCTCTCAGTTTTATTGTGCAAAATAAAAGTAGATGCAGTAGCTGGATGCTACTGAAATGGAATTCATTTGGAAGCTTCATTCAAATGAGAATTGAGGCATACACTTAAAACAGTGGCAATAATTAACTAACTGGAACAATTTACAGCATTGAATGCTGTGTTTTAAATCAATTAATTTGTTCTGGAATAAGATCTGGGTGCCCATAAGGCATGTGGGACCATAAATATTTTGATTTTAGGATGTCCAAGTTTCAGTGACTTGCTAGAGCAAAATTTGCTACTGATATTCAAGCTTCGCTTCCTAAGTGGTAGAAACCTGCACATTCTATGTATGAGCCTGAAAATATACATAGCAAAATGGTACCAAGAACTAGAAAACTCTGTCCAAATAATATTAGGTTTGTACTTATTTATCTTCTTCCCATTCTTTGCTACATTCTCATTTTTTCACCTCACGTGTTTTCTTCCTACAATTTACCCCCACACCAGAGATGCATTTTAGGTGAGATTTGTCAGACTGTCATGAGAAATCTATTTCAGCATTCTTTTTAAAATATTTAATGATACTTAAGTGCACACCTAACAGTAACGAACTCTGACAGCACCTTGATGTCTCTGTTCCATCAGAACCAGCACATCCACTTCCACAGTCTGTATTCAAAAACGTGTCTGGCCAGTATGCCAGAAAGATTTCACAGTCTGTGAAGAACTCTGCTTGAAGGAGTGCCATGCACTGTCAGGCTGTGAGGATAGCCAGTGAGTGGGAAAGAACATTTCCTCTCCAGACAAGCAGGTGCTGTATGTCCTTGGTAGATGAAGTAAAATGATCCTATGGAGTAGGCATAAAAGTAGATGCTTTTAGGCTCTTTTCAGAATTAATATCTAATTAGCAAAGTTAAAATTGTATAATTTTGTAACAGGATTGAATTATATGTGTTCAGTACCTTGTAGATGGATGCCATAAATGCTTGCTGGGGTTTGCTGTTCCTAATAAACACTACGAGTATTTTCCCATGATTTTCTTACAAATAAATTCCTCTGTTGACTGTTGATCAATATGCTTTCTTGGAGAGCTATTCATTTGAAGGAGGGGTGGAAGAAAGTGTACATATTGAAATTCAGAACATTCACTTTTCTCTGACTCATTGCCAACTGAATAAATACTCTCTGCAATGCTTTAATAACATTTTAGTTATATTACTATATATCTCCACAGGCGTGATAGAATTGCATCAAATTAGCTCACACAGCTCCTGTGTTATCAGAAGTTTCTGCAAGATACTTAACTTTTTAACTACATCATTTCAGAAAATGGCAGAGGATCATACAAATGGCATCTCTTAGGAAACCATAAATAGAGAGTTGTTGATTTAAATTCAGACATGCTATGTATCACATTTTTCTTATGCTGATAGATTTTTTAGGAGAGGAGAAAGAAGGCAACAGTAAGGAAGAGCTTATTTTTTACTCTCCCCTTATCGTTGTCTACTTATTACAAGTGTAAAGTAACAGAAAATGTTCTTTTAAAAGTATCATATAAATAGAGAGCTCATCTGTTATTTCTAAAAAACCCTTATTAATGTGGCAGCTCCATAGCCTGGGTGCATACATATGTCATATCACATGACAGGGCATTGTTTACTGAACAGCCTTCTGGGTTCAGACATATGCCATTTCACATAACCAGACACATAGGGCTAGTTCAAACAATGCCTTCTGACAAAAGGTATGTATTCTGGGAGATAGCTATTAACACAGTCCACAAATACTGCTGTGTTTGTGTCTGCTGTCTACCAGGAGATAATTTTTTGCCCATGAATTATGCATAGCTCCTTTGAAATTTGTCATATTTTTACCTCTGGTTGTTGGGCTGAACTGGGACATGTTATGCCTGTAGAGAAGAAGTAATGTGCTGGCTGGGTGGTGGGAGTGGGTGGTAGAAAGGAAGAGATACTAGGAATGATTTTATTATTTCCAATTTCAATTAAGCGAGAAAACAAACAAAATTCCCTTGGCTTAAGCAGTACAGAGGTTTAATCCTTGCTATATTGCATATATGTATCCATCATATCTTTCTCTTCAGTTATGTTGGTATTAGCAACTGGCATACACTGATGCAATGTTTCTGTTTCTAACTGTGGATTTTTTTTCCTTGAAGCTGTGTTTACAAGTTCACACTCACACATAGTGGCACATTTTTAAGTTTGTTACTAACTGCTCTTTGCTGTTTGGTTGTCTTTTTTTTTTCCTCCTCGTTTTACTAATGACTAGTGAAGATTCTGATATTTTTTTTGTAAGCTATCCGTGAATCTTATGTATCTCTCACAAAAAAACCTCCTTACTTCATCTTTTTTCAGAGGGATTATGTTTCTTATCTGTTTTAAAGTTTTGGAACACAAACTTTAAATATTTTATCTGCTTTTTTTTTTTTTTCTTTTTTCTTTTTTTTTTCCCCAAAAATTGAATTTGTTAATTCTCCTGGTCTTTCAAAGCAATGCTTTGGGCATTTATAGTGTTCCCTAAAATAAATATAATAGTATTAATGATGATAATAATAATAATGATAAAAAAATTAAAATCAGAAATCTTTTTTACCCCCTTACTTGTTTATCTGCAAAGGAAAACAAAAATAAAAATACATTCTGTTCCTATTCTGAAGCAAAGCTATTGTGAACTGTCTAAAATCTTTTTTTCTGTCTAAAATCCTTGGTAATTTAAACATAATCAGGTGTACCAAAAAACCTACTTAAACTGGGGAAATAACATTTTTTATACACATCTCTATGTTTTCTTGTAGTATCTAATACTACTGTTAGTAAAAATGCTTTAAGGTTGTTTAATTGCTCTTTATTTCCCTCTTGCAGTCTATATTCTTTTACCTACAGATATATGGACCATGTTTCTCGTGAACTTAGCCACATAATCTCTTTATTTCATTTGTTTGTGTAACTTTTAAACAACAGTGGCCAAAAAGAAACATTCTGAACATCTTTAGACTATCAATGAAAGGAAGGAATCTATCAAAAAAATCCTAATTCTTGTTGCTATGTGCATTCCTGAGTGTGTATTTGGGAAGATAAGTGTAGGCTGAGAGATTGTTACTTGAAAAATTCTAGTCAACTGGACCTCTTCCAAGTCCAGTTGCAACTAACTCCTGAGAGCGTGGGTGACAACTGTATTTGAGCTAGTGTATCTAACGCTGAAAATGAGAAGCAGAATAAAAATGAATGTCATGAATGAGACAATACCATATGAGATATTGCACTATAAGTCTATAGGCAATAGAAAAGTAAAATTAGAATAAACAAACTATTTCATGTTCCACTCTAAGTCAGATATAAAACATTAATTACTGTAGTTAGCCTGATTATCCAAAAAATGATAAACTCAATGTAAATGGTGGTGGTTTTTTTCTTGTTTTCTTGGCTTTTCAATACTAATGTTCATTTGCTATTTCTGAATCTTTAGTTGATTTAAAAAAATAAATTACAAGTATATTACTTTACAGGAAGACAAAAGATTAAAATTAGGCTCGTTTGAATTTATTCACACAAAGTAATTAAAATTAAAGGATTTTTTTTTCAGTCTCAACAGGCTTTAACTTATTACTTGACTTATAACCTAATGAAGCAAATATTCATCTGTACAGATATTGATTTTTGAATAAAATTTCATTGCATTAATACATAATAACAGTGAAAAAAGTCTTTCCATGTGTATTGGGAAATTAGTAGTGACTTCAAAATTCATTGTTTTACAAATTTATTTTTATGATGAAATGAAATTATTAAAGCCAATACAAAATTAAACATGTAATTTTTAGTTTTATTTTATGATTATGTGCTCACAGATTATTATAATTGCAGAACCTTTACCATTCCATAGAAATCTATGTGACTCAGTACTCAGAATTTTCTTCTGTAAGTGCAACATAGATTTTAGTTACTTTATGTAGCTATTTAAACTAAGTGCTTTTTTAAAGAATTGACAAAGAAAATTAAGTGTACAGAAAGAACCATCATTCTTTATATGTCAAGAATGTAGTTCTTTTGTTGACATCATTTCATTGGAATTCCCATACCACCACAGAGCTAAATGTCTTCTTTCATAACTGCAGCTTGACAAGATAACAAAGACAGAACCCTCCCTGTTTATTAATTAAAAATGTTTCTAAAATGCTCTCACTCGTGCTGTCCTTTTTTTTTAATTTTTTTTTTCCTCCCAGTAACTTGGTTATTTATCTTTTCCTCTTGGAATATGTTTTTGTTTGTTTGCTTGTTTGTTTTTTTGTTTAATTGGACATGACTTCTCTTTTCATGCAGGAAATCACTTTTTCAGGCTATTTAAAATGCAGCCTCAGAATAAGAATATTAAAAGGATTTTTTATCTTATAAATGCACTGTCAAAAGGATGAATGTGGCAACTCTGGTTGTTTTGCATGGTTTTGATATTTGTTACACAAATCTTGGGAAAATAACATGGAAAAACTGAATATATGCTGAGTAATAACCAATTGTTTATTATGGCTTTCACAAAAGTTAGGTTTTATTCTATTTGTATACAATGGTTCAAATAATGGGAACATCTTCTTAAAAGATAATTTTTAGAAGACTATATATGGTACGCATTAATGAGAAAGATGGAGAACATTAGAGTACAGAGGTAACTACATGAATAGTCATTCAATATTTAGACATAAAAAATTGCAGAGAATAAATGTTTTGAAAAGTAAAATTTTGTAAGAAATTTTTCAAAGGGAAGTGTACCTGCCGTGACCAGGATAAAACTTTATAAAATAAGCAGTTTAGAACTCATAAAGGACAATTAAATTATCCAGCAAATACTTCCTGTTGGATCTATAATGTCCTCCTATAATATTCACAACTTTTAAACAAATAAACAGTCAACCACTTTTGTTTCAATGAGTTGGCATGTTTGCTTTAAGTAGAATATTTATATAATCAACCTTTCAGTGTTGAACAAGAGTATTTTTGTAAATTATCAGATATAACTATATGTGTCTGGAATAAATTGTGCTGTTTGATTCATAATTTTATGAAAACTTGTGGTTTTGAACATCCACTCTTATCACCAGAAAACAAGCAAACTTTGAAAATGACAGTTTGGAGTTATGCACAGGGGCAGAAGTACAACATAATTACCTATGATTAACCTAAGCTACTGCTACATTTACCTTTCTGTCCAGAAAAAAACAAAACAACAAAAAAAACCAAACAACTATACAAGTAAACAGATTTTCTCTACAGATTCACTGGAATTAAAACACTTCCTACCTTCTTGTCTGTTGTCTGTAGGTGTTTCCAAAAGGAGGTGGTATATAAATATCAGCCTTGTCATATATGTACCAGTGAAAACAAGGATGAGGTACAATACTGAATATGTGTCACCTATATTTCTTACCTATGAGTAAGGTTACCAGAATTTTCCTCTTTTCACAGATAGACAGACAAGGCACGTCCTGCTTTTATTAATTGTTGGTGAAAGTCTGATTTGGACCTGTTCTTTTTCACAGTATTTTATGGGGTGTTGATTCCTATTCTTAAACTTAATAAATGACAATGTGACCTAAATGATGCAGAAAAAAATAAATTAGCAAAAGGAGCACAAAGAAAGGCTTCATAGAGGTCAGTGAGAGGTGGGAATAACAGTTGCAGCATTTGGGACGAAACCAGTGATTTTTTTTTCCTTCTGCCTTGCAAAATCCCAACACATCCTTTTTGCTATCTGTTGTGTATTCTGCCATCTTTCAAACATATATCTGCAATATTGAACCTTACTGTTGTTGTCATAACTGAGATTACAGCTTGAATTGTAAACCTGAATTCAATTTGTGTGAAAGGTAAGAAGTTTAATGCTCCCTTGCAATAGCAATTTTTTCAAATCCGTGGAGAATAAGGGCATCTTTGTAAAGTGAAATGCAGTTATCTGCAGATAGATTTGAGTATTCTTCTATTGGATGAAACTGTGAAAGTGGAATGAGTATTAGCACAATGTTTGCTTGGAAATCTTAGGAAAGGTGCTGCATCTTGCTATTTATAACCACCTCTTGGGTGATTCTTGGGATCAGTATTTCTGATACCACTTCCCTGCACTTGTTCTAGTATGCCCAATCTAGAATGGATTGAATCTAGTATGGATTGAAATCCCTGTACTGCAGTAGGCAACGTAAGGACACAGTAGTAGCATACAAAGACTACCAAAAAAAAAGGGCGTAACATAAAAGCTTGCTCTTGTAAAAAAAAATTGTCTATAAATAAATTATTTTAAACAGAAAAATATGTGCAATCAATCTGCAGAAATAGCTAAATACAGGACTATAGCTTTGCTCTTAAATGGAAGAAATCATTCTATTTAATCTTTCTTAAAAGGAAACCAAGGTGATGACATCTGCAACAGAAAACGTCACACAGTTGCACATGAAAACCTAAAACAGAAATAATCAACAGGCAAAATCACAAATCAGTCCCCACAAAATGAGTAAAAATGAACATTTTTCTTCAAAAAGAGTTTTCCACTCTCAGGAATAGTTCAGATGTTACATACCTCTAACCTTCCTTTTAGTCTCTGAACTTCGAAGGTTGCTAGCCTTTTCTATAGAGCTGACAGTTCTTGAAAAAACTTGAGTATTCCTTTCTGTTGCTGTCTTCCCCCCAAATGGGGAAAACTGATATAACTCTAAGTTTTATATGTGTTTTCATAATGTTTAAGGCTATTATTTAGCTTCGGTTTTGAGGCCTTGATTCTTTCCAAATCTGTGCTCCTTTATTTGGCTGTAGTACAGCATCTAGCATTGATGATAGTTAATACTATCTGAACTGATCTTTTGAAGGTGATAGAGAACAGTTTTTCTATTTTAACTTGACTCTGATAGATGTTTGTTTCCTTGCATAGATAATTGAACATTTTCCAATGTTTCTTCAAATCAGAATCAATTTCTCCAATGACCTCTTGAGATCTATATACCCATTCCTTCTGTTCCTAGGCTTCTTCAGTCTCACTCCTTTAACATTAACATTTCTCATTTATATAATCTGGAAAGTTTTGGACAGACTAGTGATACTGTCAGTACCAAACAGAATTTGAGGCGGTTAGGTTGGTTGAAAAGGAAAGTGACAGGGGTGACTATATTTGACCTAGTTCTAAATTGAAGTGAATTAAGCAGCTTAATTTATAAGAAAAACAAAAACAAAAACAAACAAACAAAAAAAAAACAACAAAAAAAAGCAACTTTATCTTCAGTTCACAGCATAAGATACCACAGGAGCTTCATATCATTCAAAATTATTAGATCTAGATGCTTAATTCAGCATAAAGCTGTGTGTTTGATCTACTTAAGTCATCCTGTCCACTTAAGAACAGAGTAGATCTTGTGACTTGTCTCTGTTTCTCTAGAAGTCTATTTTTTGGAAAAAGCAACACTGTGTCCTCTATGTAGCAGTATAGCATCAGCAATAGAAATGTGTAGTTTAGTCTTCCATTTTCATATATATGCTTCACTAAAGTGATTGCAACATTTCAAAGAAAAAAAATAATAATTCAGTGATAATGGAATACAGGTATCATGTTTTTTAGCTGTTGTTAATATTCTTTCAACTTTGTTTAGACAGCTCTTGCAAGAAATCACTGCTGCACTCTGGGATATTAATGTCAGTTTTCTTATCAAATGCATAATTAATGCTTTAAAAACGTATTCATATGATACTTATAATGGGCACTTTCATACCACATGAATAAATATTTACCCATTATTTCTCTTGTCATATCATTGTCATATTGTTTTGTCTATGTCAACAGCAAAATGTAGAATGTTTGAGAGGAAAAAAAATAAAATAGCACAGTGGAAAGAACTAGATCTGTTTAATTCTCTTTACTGTTTTCTGTTGAATCTAATTTCCAGCTGTTAAATAATTTTATACTTTGATGTTCATCAAAGCCCTGTAGAAAATGATAAGGTACCAAATAGGCTCTGTTCTTTTCCATCCACCTGAATTAGGAATGCAGTGGGTAGAGTAAGAGGGTGATGAGGGAGACAGATCTAATTTGGCATTATTTTCATACTTATTTGACTCTCTTGAATGACAGGAATGTTTTAAAAATGTCTTAGAACAGTTCATATTGTGGGTGAAGACAAAATTATATTGACACCATGCAACTTTTTGAACTTCAATCTAAAAGGATCCCAAACTTGAGTTTTCATTGTTAACGAAGTGGTATAAATCTTTAGATTACACTGAGTTTTAAATTGCACTGCAGCCATTTCTCTCCTATCAAACCATTCTTTGCTACAGATCAGAATGCCAAAAATAAATAAATAAATACTATATTATACTATAATAACAAATACTGTTTGATGTCACACTGGGTATCAGGAAAAGGTTTTTCACCAAGAGGGTGTCAAAGGCTCTCCTGGGAAGAGGTCATGGCACCAAACTTCCTGGAGTTCAATAAGTATCTGGACAATACTCCGAGACATGTGTTCTGATTTTTGGGTGGTGCTCTGCGGATCCAGGTTTGGACATAGTGGTCCTTATGGGTCCCTTCCAACTCGGGATACTCTATGAATCTAAGATAACTGTAAGATAGGATTCATTCAAGATGGTGAAGCACAAGAGTATAATCAGTCAGATATAGAAATTCTGCATTTCCAGGCGCAGAAAATGATTTCAAACTGAAACAGTTGTTGTATCTAGGTAATGTTTCAGCAGAACATTTGAAATGCTGGTGATACGTAGTTTGCTTCAGAGCCACCTACCACTGTGGACTGCTTAGAGTGGAAAGTTTTCATTCAGGTTATTGTTTTTTATAGAGCAAAAAATTGAGCAGTTACTTAATATCCCTGTGATAAAATCTGTTGCCAGTTAAGCTGAATGTAAGCCCAAGGGAGTCAAGAAAACAAAAGGACTGACAAGAAAAGAAAAGCAGAATCAACAATCTCAATCTTAAAACCCAAAAATAGAGAAGAAATAGCAATTAGCAGGATTGTAATAAATTAATGTTTTCAAAGCATATTGACAGTCATCACGGAGTTACTTAGATAAAAATAATTTTAAAAAGTAGGAGAAGCAGCAGTAATATAAATAGAAACAGAGAAAAACTAGTTTTAACTTGAAAGCAAGGTAGTGCTTTGTACAAGTCTTTATTAAGGACTCCAAAATTTTCTGTGCTCAAAGTGGAGAATAAAATTGTAACCACCAAAATGGAAATTTCCATGTCTAAAGTGGATGAAACATTCAGGGAAGTATATCTCCGTGTGCAGTTTCCAAACATGTGTGCCCCATAGCTAGTGCACTGCTACCTAACCAGTGTAAAGTGCAATACGTCTGTCTTTACCACATAACCTTACAAGAGAAGCATGTGAAGGATAGGTCTGTGATGATGAAACACTCCTTCACCTTGTGAATAAGACTGTCTTCGCTAAGTGCGCTCAAACTGATTTGACTATATAATCTCCAAACCAGAAGGAGATGAAAACCAAGATTAGACTCATCAGTAAAGTCAAAAGTCTAAGATAGAACTTAACTCTTCAGAAAAACATACATGAAATAATTCTTGACATGGTGCCACACAAGAAATAATTCTAACAGGGAAAAAGGATGATGAAATACATATTGTAAGCTAAGCAACTTGTGATTTTATATGTCGTGTTGCTATTACCATCAATGAGTTAATGCAATTAATTATGTGAAAACTGAATCAGAATAACCATAATAATACTGAATCAGAAATTCAAAATTTTTTCCCACAAATATTACTAATGCTCAATATCTCAACACCTTTAGGTAAATAACCAGTTAAGCAGTAATTTACACTAGATGGAAAAAACCTGACAAATGAAGATAAAGTACTTTGTCAGCAACATAATATGAAATTTTTCTGAACACAATGTCTCTGAACTGAAAACACTGCTGTCTTTCATAGTGTGTCATTATTTACCCCTAATATGCATAATTACTTTTATTATTTTGTATCTATACTGAAAATACTAAATGAAATATTGAAATTTAAAGCTATTAATAAAAAGAGTGAAGTTATTCTCTCAGTGAGGTTTAGGGCAATGGCATCAAGGCTTCCAAGGCTCAGAAATATTGCACTGTTCCTGAAGTGATACAATTTCAGTGAAGGAAAACAGTTAAGATCTGTGCAGGGATGACCTATTTCAATTCCTTTGGGATAAGAGCTAAATATAATGATGCTGTTTACTAGCTATGGACCCCTGTTCTTCTTTGAATAAGAAATCTCCTTCCTTCTTTACACTGGTTTAAAGGTGCAACATTTAAGGAGAAGAAGTATTTCTGCTCCTGCAGTAACAAAGCATGGGTTGTAAGGAGAACTGGGTGAAAAATTCCAGCTAAAATGATTTTGACAGGAAATTATGTTTTTAACAAAACAAAGTGCTTCATTTAGCCTCTCTGTGAAGATAAATACAATACTGGCTGCCAGTGTTTACTGTGTTTTCTGTTTTCCTATGTAAGATAATACTGTCCATTCAAAATTTATGCTGGGAGTCTTGCAGTTTTTGTTTATAATGCCTCAATTTTTTTGTTTAAAATAATTACTTCAATCCATGTAGTTTCATATTAAATATCTAATTGAATAGTTGGAGGTGTGCAAAAACAATCTTTGTCTTGTAGCTTACAGTATGCTCAGCCTTTAATGTGCAGCTTTGTTATCAACTAACACACCTTTCTCATTAGCAATACTAAGATTCACTGTTGCTTTTATTCTTTTCCTCCTTATCACTATGCAAAGAAAATACTTCTGATTTTATCACTGTCCCACCTCCCTCAGCAAAGCTATAGTTTCAGACATTCAATGAAAAACCTTCATTATCTTCTCAGGTCCTTTTATTTTAAATCCCAGAAAAGGAAACAGTGCCGACCAAATAAAAATACATTCAAAATTAAAAATAAGCATCTTCACAAAGAAATGCTATAGCACTTCACTTGAAATAGAATGAATGAAACATAAAGATTATGCATCCTTGGTGACTCCCAGGAGATCATCCAAGATGCTTTAATTTACATCCTTTTCTTGTTCCTTTAAAAATATTCTCTGTAGAGAATGCTTAGAACATTATAAAGTCTACATGAAGTGGTACTTGAAAGTCTAGCTTACTGAGGACCAAGCAGCTTGTTTTCCATGCTAGTATAAGTCTATCAAGAACAAACACCACAGTTTGCAAGGGGATTTTTATGTAAAGGCCAGGTTCAGCTGTAATGTCCTGATTACTGGTGTTCCTGATAAAGTTTTATGTAACTGAAATTCACAGGTAGTTTTCTGACCATTCAATAGCAGTATATATCATTGAAGGCCTCTGCTTAGTTTTTATTCTTTACTGAGGAAAGAAGTTTTATAAGCAGCTGCAGAAAAAGGCATCAGTGGCAAGTTAAAGGCCTGTTACTACTCTCAATCTTAAAATAAAAAATATAAGAATTTTTTGTTTTTGTTTTTGTTTCTAGTTTTTTGTTTGTTTCATTTTAATGTTGTTACTGCAACTAAAATGGATTTCTTTCTCTTCATTTATCATTTCTGATCTGTATTCTTGGCTATGGAGTCCCATTGTGCTCAGTCAGTATCTGCAGGTTCACTCACTGAGAGGCTAAGCTGATTTGTAATACATTTCTATGAATAATGGGCAATTTATATATAAATGTTATAATTAAATATCTATTTTAGTTTGTAAAAAAGCCTGCAGAAAAATTACAATGGAAAAAAATGGTAAGGGCATTGCATTTCTTCCTGAATACAAAATACAATATTTATTAATGATTTATTAAGATATTTAATAATATTAAGATATTATTAATATCAATATTAAGATATTTAATAATTTCTTGTTGTGATCCTTTAGTTTTCTGATGGAACACTTATGGCTTATGTCTGAACTTGAATTTGTTTTAAAATAAAATAATAAAAATTAAAGTGGAAGGCAACAATTAACTGTACTCATAGAAGGAGTGCCTGAAAGAGTACTCCTAAAAGAAGCTACTAATTGTCTGTTCATTTAATGTGGCAGACAACAAGTAGCATGATCTTCTTTGAACATGAAATAGATACTTCTAGCTTCTTGACAGTGATAACAGATGTAATTCTCACATTTTCTTATGCTATGGTTATATGTACGCGTTGATTCATCTAAAAATAAAACATATCTTCTCTTACCAAATATATATTCAGATCAAGAATAGCAGAATATTAATGTTTATGTTATACTTCAGATTAGCAGTACAGAAAAGAAAAAAGATAAACCTTCAGCTGCGCAGCCAAATCTTCAAATTTCTCTTTTAGTCCCACTGCTGCTCTCCTATTTTACTTCCTTTTCAGTTTTACTACCATTACACTGTGTTTATTTTATTATTAATAAATCTAGTAGCTCTCTAGATGTTCATATAAAATACCTCTGGGTGTATGAATTAATCAACAGGCTGGTAAGACAGATAAGTATTCTTTCTTTTATAAATGACAATTCTGAAAGCAGAGGAACATATTTCATTAAAAATTACTAAGGAAGCTGGGAGAAAGTGAAATTAATCCTTACAATGCTGCTCTTCCAGTCCAACAACTGTAGCTGATGAATATTTGCATTTCTCTTTTACTGAATCTCCTGACTTCACTTGCGTAATCACAGAACGGTTGAATCTGAAAGAGACCTCTGAAGGTCATCTTGTTCAAACCCCGTGCTCAAACAAGAGTGTGTGGAGATGATTGCCCAGGATCAGGTACAGACAGTTTTTGAAAATCTCTGTTACCTCTCTGAGCAATCTGCCACAGTACTCAGTCACTGTAGTAGTAAAAACAGGTTTCTTTATGTTCAGACAATGTTACCATTATTATTAATTTTTTTAATATATTTTACTTACGAATGCTAGGTAATACGTCGGTTTAATATATATGTATATTACAGTACCTAAAATAATTGTCAGTGCTTTAAATATACTCAAAAAAAAAGAAAAGTCTATCTTCATCGATGTCACAGCAGATGGGTTTCTGCAAAAGATAAGGGCTCAGTTGGAAGTAGACCACAGGCTATTTTTGACATCCTTGTTAGAGGGACAGATGATGCCACAGTAACTTTTTAACTAAAATTCACTTAGCCTTGAGTGATGTTTAGTAAAAATCAATTTAGAGTTCAAATGAGTTCAGTGAATGCTTTTTATGTATGTATTCAAGGTTAGAATTGTGGCTTTTCCTTCTACATTGTGAATTTTCTATTATCATGTATATAGAATTCAGCAGTGAAGAATTTAATAGTTCTGGTGATGGATATTAACCCTTGTACAAATATTTACCAAAAGAAAAATGAAGTGCATAGGCTTGATAATCATAATACTGTTAAAATTTGTTAAAAACATTCAGAAATAAATCTTAAACTATACCCTCTCTCATTTTTCTCTCTTTCATCATAACTTTGCTATGGATATATTTCATCTTATTAGAAGTCTTTCTTAACTTGAATGTTCCTTTGCAACAGGCAAAAACAGGCAAAATCAAATAAATATGGAAGCTTTTAAAAATCAGTATGCTTGTCTCATCAGCTTTATTGAGGGTATTTACATCTGAATTATATCATATCACAGGATATCTGGATTCATAACATATGCAAAGGGATAACAGATAACTGATTTTTTTCCCCAAAACTACTAAAGAGTGTATTTTCTCACAGATAACAACATATGTTTGCTATGTCCAAGTTTCACATACTGGGATTATAATGTTGTTTCACTGATTAAGGATTCTGGCTTTGACAATATGAGTTATTTTTATTCAGCTCTCTAACTTCAGAGTAATACATGGAAAAAAGTTGAGCAGAGATTACTAGGTTTCGTGGATGAAAATGAAGGCATAACATACAAACTATAAATTGAAGTGTGGATGAAACGTTGGAAGTACTGAGAAAGGGGGAAAAGTAATCTTTCTCCTCAAATTAATTCAAGTCAATGAAGATTTGCATATGAGCCTATATACAATTATTTGAGTTTCTGAGTTTAGATTTCTCTCTTCCCATTCTTCTTCTATTCGTTTTGTAGATGAGTAAGTTTACAAGGAGAATCCTTCCCTTGAATAATGTATCTAGCTGATATTCCATAGAAAGCAAAGGAAAAAAAAAATAAAAAGAAAGAAAGAAATGACTATTCAGAGAAGAAATATGCAAAATTTGTAGTTATGCATCTTGTGTTAAAAAAATAGACAACCTGAACAGGATAACCAGAAGATTCCATATAGCGATCACCCTTCTAGTCTTTTTTCCACTACTGTGATTCTTCAACATGCTGTAATATGCTTAGGGTACAGTGCTTTGTACACATCCTTTTTCTCAGTTTATTAAGTGATCACCTGCATGCTTTGGCTACATGCAAACGTATCTGGGTCGAGAAGAACGGTGGTTTAATTTCTTTCCACTTTGTAATGTATTTACATAAAGATATTGATAATCACTCTTATGATCCTACCTATTTTATTTATTCCTTTTTTTTTTTTTTTAATACCTGTTGAGAAGTTATATGACAAGTGTAAGAGATGAAATGATAATAATGATGATAATTATGAGAAAACTGAGAATTATTTCTCTACATCTAATTTCTACCCCGTGGTTGTTTAATATGTTATGAAGACTTTTGATAACAGATCTTCTGGGGGAAGCAGATGAAAATATTAATACAGACAATGAAGAGGATTTGATTATTTGAAAGGCTAAGACAACTGAAAGAAAAATATTTCTTTTTTTTTTTCTCTCAATTCCTTACCTCTAGAAAAATAGTCTGCACAAATTGAACCTTTTGATTCTCATCTAGTTTTCCCTCTACTTTCATGAGGCCTAAACTGGAATACTGCATCCACACTGCTGGAGCTGCTGGAATAGATCAGATATGAGCCATAAAGATGATCAGTGGGCTGGAATATCTATCCTAGGAAGACAGGCTGAGGATGCTGGCCTGGACAAGAGAAGGCTCTTTGGATACCTTCTAACAGCCTTCCAGTACCTAAAGATATCCTAAAGAAAGCTGGTGAGAGACTTCTTATATGGGCATATAGTAGTAGGACATGGGATAATGTTTTTAAACTAAAAGCAGGGAGATTTAGATTAAATATTAAAAATAAATTCTTCATAATAGAGGGTGGTGAGGCAGTGGAAGAAGTTGCCCAAAGAAGCTGTGGATGCCCCATCCCTGGAAGTATTCAAGGCAAGGTTGGATGGGGCTTTCAGCAATCAGCTCTGATGGAAGATGTCTGTCTGTGGTAGGGGAGTCGGATCTAGGTGATATTTAATATCCCTTCCAACCCAAACTATGTTGTGATTCTAAACTAAGATGCATTTTTACTTGTTTAAAAGAACACCTTACTGTTTATTATCTGTCAGGGACACTCCCTTTAAAGAAATGATAGAGTAATAGAAATATGCACTATATTTTTTTAGCTAAGTTTGTGGTGAAGCACAAACATGGATGCTTCTCTGTTACTGGAATTTTCAACATTTTCCTGAGAACACAGAAATATTGGCAGCTCATAGGCATGTTACCTTTCACATGTAATATATTTATAAATCTTCAATTGCCTGCAATTGGTATCATAATATTCTTTTCTAGCCTCCAACAATTCTGTAAGTGAAAATCAGTGAGAAAATAGTGCATGATCAAATTTTTCATGCATCGGATTACTTTTTAAACTCCATGAAGCTCAAAATCTTCTTGCAGTTGTGTGTATTGGTAGATGTAACTCAGACATGTTAGCATCCACTCAGCTAATAGATACCATAAGGAAATCCACTGTGCTTTCTAAGGCCTCCTTTATGTCTTGTCATAGTTCATGAGTACATTAAACATGCACAAATCGAGTATTTGACTTTGAAATGAGACAATGCATTAGGAGTGATACTACTGGTAATGATTTGTAGGAAGACACCAAATGAGTAATAGAAAGCAAGGTTTCCCATGCCTTGAGGCATTCTTTGCATCAATCTGGTGACCACAACAGCAAAGTGTAGATAAAACTGCAGAATCTAAAGCACAGAAGTGTTAAGCATGTGATCAGTATAATCAAATACTTTCCATCAAATTAGGATAAGTTCTATTTTATTTCAAGGTTGAATTACTTCTGCTACCATTGCTACAGAAGGCATAATAAGTTCTTCAAGCAGATTATTATTTTAATAATCAAGCTGTTATTTATTAATTAATATTTTAATCATATATTATGTTTTTCATTATTTGAGTGTTATTAATTCATTTATTTCATGTCTGGTTGTTACAAAAATACAAATTTGGCATTATAACTGAGATCACAAATCTTGGCAATGGAATGCTATCAATTACTCCTGCAGATTCTTTTTATCTCCCGTTTCCACATAGGCTCCTTTTTATATAAGACATCTTAAAATTTGAAGAATTTTCTTTATTTCTTGATATTACCTGTGATATTTGATATTTGATTTACATTTTATTTATATTTAATTTTATATTACTTGACTAAATCAATAGATATACATATTTTTAAAACTTTTTTTGCCTAAGAAATAGAATTATTTCATAATGGTTATGAACATCACTGAGACTACAATTCTGTTAGTCTTACATTAATTCAGAACAGCAGATAGAATTCTGAGCTCATTTCAAAACATATGTACATATATTCTATGGGTAACTAAATAGTCTTAGCTTATAACCTATTTTCTTTATTACCTTCTTTTTAAGCATCAGGCTACTGTTCTAGGTTCTTCAAGCAGGACACTAACATAAATTCTGTGACATTTAAATTCAGAGTAAATACTCTGCTTTCCTGGTTCAGAAGTGAAACTTTTGGAAGCCACAAAAACAAACAAACGAAAAAAACAAAATCTAGTAAGAAGCCAGATAATTTTTACAATAACTCTCAACACATGAGGAGACATATTTATTTCAGAAATGTAACCTTACATTATTTGTATCAAAAATAATTTGAAAAAATCATTTTTTTTAACTTCCAGAAAAAAAGGCTGTCCACTAAGGTCACAGATTGTCAAAGGACAAATTTCTGGATTACAGTAATAATTAAGTTATTAAGTAATAATTGCAATTTCTGGAGCCCCAGAAAAAAGTCTTAGGATGTCTGAATTAATCTGGTATGAGGAATATTGTGCTTGATGGCATAGTAATATGTTATTCTAATTAAACAGCTAGTGAATTACTAAAATTGCTGATCTTTGTCTCCTCAAACAGCCTATCTACTTGCTAATAGTAATGAGTATCACAGGTTTGAGGTCACAGAATTTTGCACCTCACAAGTTTGCAGATGCAGTTTGTTATACTGTGAGTTTTAATAACAGAAATTTATCAGAACATCTTAGTAGTACTCCAATCTTATAAGTTAGTAATCAAGATTCTACTATCCTTTGTCTAAGTGTACGTTCATAAGTAATAGCAAGAGGAACACATGGTTCTGCTGCTGAATGAGGAGTTGATGAGAAGGTGGAAGTACTGAATACCTTCTTTACTCCTAAGTCTTTACTCATAAGCCCCTCAGAAATCACAGACTCTGGAGGTAAAACAGAGTCTGGGGAAAGGAAAACTTCCCATTGGTCAAGGAGGATCTAGCTAGACATTCTCTAGGCAAAATGAATGCACAAGTTCTGATAGGATGCACCCACAAGTGCTGAGGGAGCTGGCAGAAATGCTTGCTAAGGCACTCTCTATCATCTTTGAAAAGTCTTGGAGAATGGCAGTGGCATGATAGTTTATGAAATTCCAGTCTTCAAAATGGGCAAGAAGGAGAATCCAGGAAACTACAGGCCAGTCAATCTCACCTCCATCCGTGGAAAGCTAATGGAAAAACTTACGTTTGATGCCATCTCCAAGCAAGTGGAAGAGAAGAGTAGTCAACGTGGATTCTGAGAATCACAGAACTGTAGGGGCTGGAGGGGGCATCTGGTGATCATCAAGACCAGTCTCCCTGCCAAAGCAGGCTCCCCACAGCAAGTTTCACAGCTAGGCATCCAGGCAGGTTTTGAACGTCTCTGGAGAAGGAGACTCCACCACCTCTCTGGGCAAAACATTACAGTGCTCCATCATTCTTACTGTGAAGAAGTTCTTATGCATATTTTTTTGTGGAACTTTCTATGTTGCAGTTTGTGGCCTTTTCCCCTTTTCCTATTTCCATGCACTGCTGAAAAGAGTCTGGCCTCGTCCCTTTGCCTCCTGCATCTTAGATACTTATAGACATTGATCAGATCCTCTCTGAGTCTTCTTTTCTCAAGGCTTAACAAATCCAGGTCAGCCTTCCCTCATAGGAGAGGTGCTCCAGGCTCTTTATCATTTTTGTGGCTCTCTGCCAGACTCTTTCCAGGAGATCCCTGTATTTTTTGTACCAGGGAGTCCAGAACTGAACACAAGGCTCAGCTGAGGTCTTACCAGGGCAGAGTAGAGCAAGAAGATCACCTCCATTGACCTGCAAGCCATGTTCTTTTTAATGCACCCCAAGACGAGAAGGAAAATCGTGCTTGACCAACCTGTTAGCCTTCTACAATGTAATCAGCAGCTGAGTAGATGAGGGGAGAGCAGTGGATGTTCTCTAACTTGACTTCAGCAAAGCATTTAACACCGTCTCCCGAATTGTCATTGTAGGTAAGCTTAGAAAACTTGAGATAGCTGAGTGGATGGTGAGGTGGACCAAGAACTGGCTGACTGGCAAAGATCAGAGGGTTGTAATCAGTGGTGCAGAGTCTAGTTGGAGGCCTACAGCAAGAGGAGTTCCCCAGGGATTGGTCCAGTCTTGTTCAACATCTTCATCAATGGCCTGGACAAAGGAACAGTCTGCCCTCAGCAGGTTTTATGATGATATGAAGCTGGGAGGAGTGGCTGACATGTAGAAAGCTGTGCTGCCATTCAGCAAGATCTATACAGACTGGAGAGTTGGGCAGAGAGGAACCTGGTGAGCTTCAACAAGAGCAAGTGCAGAATCCTACAGCTGGAGAGTCTCCATCAGTCCTGCCTGTCCCTGCGCAAGACCATGCATCTATCATTGTCCAGGCTTCCTCTTTAGCCCCAGTGAGGCCACAGCAAGTCCAGGTTCTAGCTCACCACAGCCCTACTTTGCCTGGCTATTGATCTCACCTAGCCAGACACACTCACAGGCCCACAGCTTAGTCTCAGTCTGGCCCCAGTGCCAGGGTGATTCTACCCCAGTGCCCCCAGTGCCCTACTGCTGGTAAGCCAATGAGATGGGCCCTCCCTGTTTGATCCTTTCATGGTCATGATATTCCCATTGCTTCGCCAGAGGAAACTTCAGGGCGCTGCTGTTTCCTGACATACAGTTTTATCTGTAACTGCTGCTTTCTGGTTTGAACGCAATTACGCAAAACAATTAGACAAAAATTGTCACATATTTTCTCCAAGAAGAGTGACATGAGACAATTGCTTAGGAATGTGTAAGAGTCAGTCTATTTTACCTTCCAAATTGATCCCCATAAGTTGTTGTCTTTGGAGAACACCAGATAAGAGAAACAGTAGGCTTCTCTAATGAAAAAAGAGAAAACAAAACAAAACAAAAAAATATATATAAATTAGCTAGAGCCAACAACTAACATAATCGTATTAATAATAATTCAATAAAAGTATTTCCATTATTGAGATTTTTGACTAAATAACTGCCAAAGTTATTTAGAGGCATGACAAAAATAATAATAGTAAAAAAAAAATAATCATATAATGCTTTTAATAAATTAGTAATTACTTGGGAAAGTTGTCATGGTTCTATGTTTTTTGTTTTTGTTTTGTTTTGTTTTTTATGGTTTCAGTATTCCACATCAAAACATCATGTAGTGTAAGGGGTATTAAAGTGTCACTGCCCCAGTCCCAGGTACCTATCCCTGTACATTACTGAAGTCACGGGATCTGACCCTTCCGGGTGGGGGGACGCTCTCTTGCTGCCTTGCAGTGGGTGCTGGAGGGTGCTTTCCTAGCCATTCCAAGCTTTTCAGGTTTGACTCAGTCCCGGGAACTCTCTCTCTCTTATCTTGTCTGATTTATTAATCTCAATTTCAACTAAATTGTATATATTGTGTTATTTTGTATTCCGATATTATAGTAAAATAAGTTTTCCTCCATAGATTGTTGCCGCTGTTCTTTTCCTCCCTTCCTTCCTTCCAATTTTTGTCGGACTGGGGTGGGGGGGGAGGGCTGAGGCCTGTCGCCCCTGTCACGGACATAGATTGATCTGGTCAACTCCGTGACAGATTTTAAAAGTGCATGACAATACAGCATGTCTTGAAGATATATCTTCAGCTTCCAGAGCTTTAAACAGTAATAATTCCTTAAAACATTCTATGTAATGTATAGGGTATACCTCAGAAACTGTTTTTCCGCAAGGAAAGAAATATGATAGGAATAGGAAGGAAGGTGACTGTTGAAAACTAAGTTCAGGTTTATCGAAATACATAGACTTATCCAAGATCTATATGTGAAGTACCAGAAAAAGCTATTTGTATCATTTGTCAGTGGTGCTATCTATGTTCAAGCTTACCTGCCACTCATGGAAAACAATGACTACATCTCTTGCTAAACTGGAATATGAACAACTCTAAGATAATATCTTTCATGACTTACCCTTTAATATCAATAAGAAAAGGATCCTTTGAATATAGATCATAACTTGGATCTCTGAAATCGTAGTCATCTAATCCAATACACATAATGATTTTGAGTTCATTTTTTAAATAAAAATTTTCCTATTCACCTAGGAACATTTGTGAATAGAGTTTTTTAAAAGCTTGTATTTTCATATATGAAATTTGATTGGCTTATCACCTGAAATACAATATCTGAAATTAAAATCCTGACAACTTGGATGTGTAGATTTAATAGTAACTTTAAAATTTCTGCTTGCATAAACAGGAAATATTAAAAAAAATTAAAATGGAAACAAAAATTACAGAAAAATGATTAAAACATAATAATTTGCTGAATAAGTAAAACAACACAGTATGAACTTTACTTTTGTAAATTTTACATACCGTTTCTCTTTGTTGAATTGATGTTATTATTGATGCTGAATCAAGGCAATATCTTGACACTTATACTTTCCAGGCTACTCCTGAGATGCAGTGACTCAGCCTTGTCTGGAGACCACAGCTTCTCTGATGCAGATCAGCCTGCATCAGCTGCATCAGTTGTGCCATTATTATGGACAACCCAAAGAGAACTGGACAGTATATATATATATATATATATATGGACTCTGCAAAAATTTTGCATGCTCTTTTCTCTTGTTGTGTTTTCTTTCTGACTGTGACTGATTGAGAATCCACACCCCCCAGCCCTGCTGCCAATGTGGCTCATGAAACATTGTGACGCTGCGGTCGTAACTATCTCTGTATTCTTACAACAAATCCTTGCTTTTATTTTCTGTCTTTATACTACGGCTTTCTTCATCCCACCTCCCAACCCCAGGCCTAGCAAACCAAAAGTTTTATAATAAACTGGTTGGGCAAATATTTGACTCCTTTCTGAGTCTTCATTTCTCATCGGATGTACATATATCATGAACCACCTTGCTGCCAGTAATTGGAGCGAGACAGCATGTAACTTCCTGTGTTGCAGTTTTTACCCATTTCCCCTTGTCTTGTCACTGCATATCACTGAATAGATTCCAACCCCACTGATTTTCCTCCCACAGTTTATATACGTATAAGAATTTATAAGATTCTCCCCTCAGTCTTCTCATCTACTGGCTGAACAGTCCCAGGTCTCTCAGCCTTTCCTCAGAAGGAAGATCCTCTAGGTCTCTAATCATCTTTGTGGTCCTCCACTGGACCCCCTCTAGAAGATGTTTTTTCAACTGAGGAGCTCTGAAATGGAAACAGTATTTGAGATGTGACCTCACTAGAGCATGTAGGTAGGTAGGTAGGTAGGTAGGAAGGAAAGAAGGGAGGGAGGGAGGGAGGGAGGGAGGGAGGGAGGGAGGGACAAAGGGAGGAGGAAGAAAGAAAGAGAGAAAGAAAGGGAGAATGAGAGAAAGGAAGAAAGGGAGGTGGGAGAAAGGGAGAAAGTAGTTAGTATGAATAAAACTTGGAAATTTAGAACATGGAAAACGTTTTTAAAAGTTATTGAGATTTGAAGTCTTCTTTATAAGTTTTTTGGTTTTTTTTTTCCTTTCTTGCTTAGACATTCAGAACCATAGACCAATTCAAATTTACAGGGATATCTGGAAGTTATGATGTCCAGCCTCCTGCTGAAATCTTCCATAGGTAATGGAAATAGTTGAAGTAGTATCAGAAAATGTCAATATATATTCAAGTTAATTTACCTCAGTATTCTAACCAGTAGCAAATGTTTAATCATGGCCTATAAGAAAAGAACATTTACAATATTTCTCTACTTTACTCAGATGAAGACTGCTTTTGTACAGTGCATCATCATTCAGTAAGTACTTTCTTAAGAATTTTTTGACTGAAGAAGAGAAAAAAAAATTGACCATTGCCAATCAGGACGTTGACAATTGCAATTAACATGCTTCTATAATAAAGTCCTAGTAATTATTTTCCTTTCTTTTACAGATATTAAGGTAGCTCTCCACAGCAGATTCAGATATAACAACATTTAAACAATACATACCATTAAAATTTGTCTTTTTTATCACACTCCCAGTGCTACATACTTGAAAAACGCATTTTCACTTTGAGCTCTGCTAGGAGAAACATGAAGAACTGCTCCTGAAATGTGTGCACTCAGAAGAAAATAATAGGTCAAAATCTATTTTTAATACACATGCAGTTCATGGCCTATTAGAATTCAAGTGGAGACAGGGCAAGTAAATGGAAGAGAAATCTGTAGAAGTAATGGCACATACGGAACTATGCTAAGCTCAGAAAGTCCCCTGAACCGAAAATAGCTGGAGTTTGAAGTACTGTGAAAGGGATTGGAGGCAATGTTTTTATGATTGCCCTATTTTATACCTCCTCATGCACTCCTCCTCCTCCCTTCAATGGAGAGATACTCCTTTGCAGGGCAACCTGAAACTTTATTATGCCTCTGCATGCCTACTCCCATCTTATTACAAAGTAGAAAGATACTGTGCGAAAATTATATGAACTGGATGTGATTTTATTTTATCACAGTAGAACACTAGTTATTGTATGAATTAGATAATTTCCTTAAAAGAGGAGAAATGTTCTACATCCTCTAAAATTCACATTTTGTTAAAATAGTCTTGAAATACTTTCTTTAATGTCATATGATAAAGGTGACAGGCAAGGCTCAAGTTAGGTTAGCATCACATAGGAGTGATAGTGTTTAGATTAGCAGCAAATCACTGAACCACTCAAGATCAAGCTCATTCAACTCAGAAGTTATTTCTTACCTGTCTTTTCTCATTCTTTCTATTGCTGTCCACTAAGCTAAGCATGAGAGCAAAGACTTCAGGGACCAGCCATGAAAGGATCAGGATGGAGAAAAATCGGGAGTGCTCACTAAACTCAGAAGCTGGAAACACAGACTGAGATTCCATTTTGGGCTGTTTCACTCCTTTGCCCATACTGCATCCTAACTATTTTGCCTTTGTGTTGAGCTCATCTAAATTATGTTTCTCCTGTTCTCTTACCTGTAATTAATTTACTGAGATCTAGAAGTGTCCAATTCTGTGAAGTGGAAGGAAATCTGCTTAGGTTCTCTGTCTCTCTGCTCTGTAGAATTCATTGATATTTGAAAACTACAGCTTTCTAAAATGCATTTAGCATGCAGGTTGTGTATTACAAATCTCAGCTATTTACATCCTAAACCCACAGAAATTGGAAGAGAATGGAAGAAAAAGTAAATTTGTTATCTACAGATCATATGATATGACAAAGAAATAGCAAGAATATATGCTTGATTTACTAAGTTTTTATAGGCCAATGGTGGTCATGTTCTCCTAGTGTAAGTAACAACATATGTTTGAACTTAAGCTGTAAAAAATACAGAACTGACTTGCAAGGTGAAAGTTCTTTGATAGTGGATTTTAATTAAACAGCAGTGTTTATGGCCCCATATCTTAGAGCAATTAACTTCATAACCAATTGCTCTGAGTCTCCTTTGGATATTTTGTCAATGCTAAGCGTTTATGCGAAATGCTAAGCGAAATGCTGAATACAAGCTTTTACACATAGTAAAAAAATTCTTTTAAAATTTAAAAGCTTTGACATTCAGTTTTTTTACTCTTTATCTTTCTGACAGATTAATTCATGTACGTACCCAATCTTTTATTTAGGAAGCAGTAAATGCCTGTCATTAATACTGCAGCTGCTATACTGTTTGGAAGCTGTGTTCTTAATGAGGCAGAGAACCAAGGAAGAGAGCATGTTACATTTAACACACCTGAATGTATTTTTGGAAAACTGCATTTCCACAGAGGCAATTTCACTAGGGCTTACCTTTTAGTAGGTGATTATTGTTGCGCATTCCTCTTTTTTTTGTGGGTGGCTAACCTGGCAGCCTGAGGTCATTCTTGCTTGATGTCTACTGAAGAGAGAAGAAACTATGTTTTGAACACATAAATTGACAACAAATACCACATACTCTGCTGTTAAAGTTGTCTCAAAATTACTACATAAGATTAATAGATACTGTTTGCAGGGAAATGATATGGTGGTTTGAGCTCGACTGGCTGCCAGATACCCACCTACCCACCCCCTCACCATTCCTTCTCCACAGAACATGGAGAGAAAATAAGAAGGAAAAGCTGATAGGCTGAGAGAGGGAGATCACTTACCAGTTACCATTATGGACTAAGTACATTCTACCTGGGGAAAATTAATGTATCGTCCATTAAAATAGATGTAGATAGTAAGAAAAGATCTTTCCTTTCATACACATAACACTCACCCCACACCAAATCTCACCACTCTGATCCTGACTCCTCCACCTCTGCCCCTGAGCAGCACAGAGGTCTAAGAATGGGGCTGGGTCATTGACAGGGCTGTTTCTTCCCCTGTTGGCAGCTGCTAGTAGTGTTGTACCCTCCCTTACCAGGCTCTCCCCAAGGTGCCTACTTGCGCCTGCTTGGCTCGGCCATGCCCTGTGGTGGGGCTGCTGGAGCCAGCTGTGTCTATCATGGGCCATCCCTGGCCTCACCTCACACTGCAGCCCCACGGCCCTGGGAAGATGCTTGGCACCCACATCCCATAGAAGTGATAAATAGTAAAAGTTTACTGAGACCTTGCTGCATTTGAGCTTAAAATTGAATATAGGTACACTTCTACAAGCTTCTGATATACCTTTAAGTATACAATGAAGTGCAGTATATGCTGAATTCTTCTGGTAAATTTAGTTGAGGATATAAAATTGTGGAGTACAGTAATGTGTCTGCTCTGTTTTTCCAACAAGGAAACTGCTCAGCTAGCCTAAAAATTGTTAATATTATTTCTTGTCATAGGAAAAAAAAGTACAAGGCAAATAAAATTAATGTAAAAGTGAATGTACTTCAGCAATAGACTCAGAACTCACAAAATCACAGAAATGCTAGGATTGGAAGGGATCTCAAGATCCAAGTTCAACCCCTTGCAAAAGCAGGAACCCTACAGTAGGTTGCAATTCCTTCATTCTGACAACTTTAAAGATTAAAAGCAGACATCAAGTATGAACAGAATGTCTTCTCATTCTTCAGGTAGGAGTTAGTATCTTTTTTCTTACTTGTTTCCATGAAATACCATGGAAACTCAAATTTGAACATAGAGTCTATTTGATGTACCTTACGATTTTGAAAATAGGAAATAAAGCTGTGCAAGAGATATGAAAGAGATGATTCTGACTACAAAAATGCATTAATGTCTAAATATATGGGTCACTCTGTAAGTAATGCATCCTATTTATTTCTATGGAAACTGCAACGGATACAAAGAGCACAATAACTCTCTTTGATAAAGCAAATTCTCAGCTATAAAACACTATTTTTCAACACAGCCATCAGCATTAGCCATTCATTTTCATAAGCCATGGTCAAGAGCCTGCATAGTTTGCTCAAAAATATCTGCATCAGCAGAGATGACACACTACTGCTCTCTCCATTACTGAAATGTACCACCTACTGCTTCAGTGTGCTCACATCCACTGTTTGATCACTGCAAACATTCAGCAAGTGGCCATGAATGTCAGTGGGTACCATTTCTTCTATGTGAAAGGATTCAATTCCACCCCTTTTCTTCATATACACTTTTATGTCAGACATGATTCTACCAGACTGCTCCTCTACTGCCTTCGTCATATGGTAGTGAAATATAATGGAATATTTGTGGGAAAGTTCAACTTCTACTGCCATACCACCAACAGATGCCTCTGATGTCATGGACAAAGGTAATAAAATAGGAGGCATTACTTTCAGAGCAACCCCCATGAATTCTAGAATGTCACTAATAACTAGAAAAAAAAATGTAGGTAAAAATAATTTACACTTTAGGAATTAGATTAGGAAGTTATTTTCCGCTCAGCAAGAAACATATTAAGTCTTTTGGACATGTTCTTCCAAACATGTTTGCCTGTTTACCAGTTGCAGAAATGTCTGTGAATCTTTGCTTCACAAAGGAAGAGGAGTTAACACTACACTGATTTCTCACACAACAGAAGAATCTTTATCAGTTCATTTTGTTGACGACTAGAAACACATAGAAAAAAAAAAAAAACACCCATGCAGAAATAAGTAATTCTAACTCATAGCATAATTGGAGTAGTACACGGTAAGCCCAGGTGCACACAATGAACAGGAGAAAACAGTTAAATGCCTTCCAAGCAAGAAAATAAAGATAGTAACAGAAGTGTTATAGAAGTTACATAGTTCTGCTTTCTAGAAGCCTCAAGCAGTATTTTAATCTAAAAAAAAAAAAAAGGCATACAAAAGGTATGTGCTCTCTGATATTCCTGGCATATAGGTCAATATATTCCTGGCATATATTAGGTCAATAGAATGTTCAAACATCTTGGCTAATGCTAGATCAATAGATTGTTTATAATGGTAAGAAATATCTGTGTCTTTCCACTTTCAGTGTGGGAATAAGTCATGATTCATTGTAGGAGAAAAAGAAAAGTCTGTAATGTTGCTCAATGAAAATAAGTCTGGATAGTTTGGATGACAGGTAAAAGTTCTTTAACAGAGCATAGTCAGGCCCAGAAACAGTCTCCTCAGGGCAGAAGTTATGGCCCTAAGCTGCTAGAGTAGAAGGAGCATTTGGACAACACTTTCAGATGTAGGGTATGAATTTTGGGTTGTCGTGTGTGGAGTCAGGAGTTGGATTTGATGATCCTTGTGGGTCCCTTCCAACTCTGGATATTCTATGATCTCATGTCTTTCTAATATCTTCATTTGCTCATGTGTATGCAAATGCGTATTTATAAGCAGACAACATGTAAAATGATGCTAAAATAAAGAGGCAAACACCTGCATTTACTTAAAAATTGTTTCCAAAAGACCAAATGAGATATAGATCTTGCTTATTATAGTAATGCGGTGACAACATCAGTAACTATAATGCATCAAATTATTTCCAGCAAATTAAGCAAACAAATCACTTATATAGACTAAAGCAAGATAATTATTTATATATTCACTGTGCACAGTACAGCAATAAACTATACAGAAGTGCCCTGTAGCAAAAAACACATCACTTTGTCTAAATCTATAAAATGTTACTTGCAGGTTGAACAAAAAGAATTATAAAGATTTGTACATATATTGTATAAACATTTAAGATGTGTTTTGAATCACAGCTAAAAAAAATAAAATAATAATAATAATAAAAAATTCCAGCTTCATGTTAGGGGGAAGGTACTGAGAAATGCTTTGAATTCTGTACTACTTTTTTTTTTTTTTTTTTTTTTTTTTTTTTTTTTTTTTATTTTTTTTTATTGGTTTTTTTTCATTTAAATATTGTCCTGTGCTATTTATTTCACATTGTTTGAAAAACGACTCCATCCTTATGATCTTAGAAACAGTAAACTTGGGTAAATTCAACTACTTAGCAGGGCGTGAATAGAAGATAAGACAAAAGTGCATTGTGGACACATCTGCCAGATTGGAAAAGGTGATGAGGTCTTCATTAAATAGTAGCTTCAAAGCTGTTAAAATCTCCAGTCATAAGTGAGTACCTTGATAATGAAGACAGCCTAAGGTGACTCTTGCTTTCTATGCCCACATCAACTGTGGTTACTTTGTGCTTTTAGTAGAGAGAGATATAAATACAAAATTACTTCTGCTGTTAAGAGACTCATGTCTCAATTGAATGTCTCTCCATCATTATAGTGCCAGAGCAGCAATACAACCCTAGGGCTTTTTCTTTTTTTTTCTGAGTTATTCATTCTGTCTTTCCTTGTACTATTTTCTTTGCTATATCTAAGAATCCTAATAAATATATTTATATATATATATATGCATAGAGAAAGAGAGAGAGAGAGAGAGCTTCTGTGTTCAGAAACCATAAATCTTCTGATTTCGATAAAATAATTTAAAAAAAAATCAATAAAGGAACTTTTCTTGATACTTATAATTTTTCCAAAAGCAAAGGTAAACACAGGAAAACCTCTATCTTTACTTTTTTTTTCTTTTTTTTTCTTCTTTTTTTTTTCTTTTTTTTTTTTTTTTTAACTATCAATGTCCTTGAAATTCCTCTACATTTTATTTTATTTTACTTGCTATTTTATTTTACTTGCTATGCTTTAGTTTTATTCTCTTAGTTGAGCTGAGCTATATATTCACTGTCCTTATGCTGGTCTGAGTAACTCAGGGATGCATTCACGTGTTTTATAGTTAGCTCAGGGAGAAACATTTACATCACTAAATGATGATGTTTATCTAAAACAAAAGCTACCCACTTTTTCCTACTGTGTTGAGATAGTCAGCTTTTTTTGCAATAGCATTGGTCATTGTTTGCACTGTTTTCTGTGCTTTACAAACACACCACCCTTGGTTATTCTCACTGAGCCTTCTGAAGGCTTTGACCCCACAGAAGGTGTTAATTCAGTGGATCACACTCCACCCCCCAAGGGAAAGAAACACTATCTATTTAGTTTAGTAACAGTAACAGATATAGAATTGATAATTTGTATAATCATGTTATAATGTGATTAACTCAAGTTTTATGTATAGTCTTGATTAACATCAGAGGTCTACATAGGAAATTAATTAAGTTTCCTAACACTCAAACGTCATTATTTAGTAGGAAAACTTTTTTTTCCCAACCAAACACTATTCTTGGAAAAACATAACCAAACAAAAACAAAAACAAAAACAAACAAACAAACAAAAACCCACAAAGATGCACAGCAAAAGCAAAAGATAAAAAGCTGGCAATCATAATAGTAACACAGGGAAAATGGTGTTTTCCAACTTCACAATAGATTTTTGATCTAGTTCAGGAAATAAAGGCAAGACAGCCTTGATTATTTGATTACTTGAATATAGTTATGAAGGATGACTAACAAGACCTATGGAAAGAGACCAACAGGAATGTCACAAAGATGAACAAGGACAAGAGCAAATGATGGCATGAAGAAGCAATAGAAGCAGGATACCCGTGGGGGTAGCATCTCTGCAGACCCAGCTTGAGTTTTCCAATGTGGTGGCAAGTGGTAACTTCATACTGGGATATATTGGTAAGCATATAGCCACCTGGAGTTAACTGGCTATTCCCCTTTTCTTAGTATACATGAAACCACATCTGACATGCTATGATCATTTTTTGTCTTCTTTCTTCAGAGAGAATCCACCATGGGGTCCTGTACATGAAATGAAGCTCATATGTTACAATGAATGGCTAAAAAGTTGTACTTAGCTGTCAGAAAAAAAAATGGCTTTAGGAGAACCATAACAAAGATAAAGCTGGATTCTTTGGAAGTTTGCAGCAGAAAGCAAGAAACAATGGTCACAATTTTCAGAAAGGAAAATTCCGGTTAGGTAGAGAAAAAATATCTTCACCATGAGAACAACTCAGCACTGAAACCGGCTGTTCAGAGAGGCCTATAGCATTTCCGTCCTTACCAATTTTCAGAGTTCACCTGAGTAAGACTCAGAGCAATTGGATCTAGCTTTGATTTTGCTCTTCTGTGAGCAGTGGGCTGGGCACATGATCTCCAGCAGTACTTTCTAAATTTAGTTATTTTATGAAAATCCAATGAAAACTGGATGTTTGAGTGGGAAACTGATTTTTTAATGAATAAATAACGTTTTGAAAAATCCTAGTCTGATTTTTTCACTTATTGTATTTTTATTTTTCTATCATATGGCCAGGGACTATAATTTTGAACCTTTTGCTTTAGTGGATTATACAAAATTCAGCAGACAGTCATGACCAAAAATAAAAAACACTCCAGCAACAAAGCTATCTAAAGCTGAACTTAGGCTACCAAATCTTCATAGAATCATAGAATCATAGAATCACAAGTTTGGAAACGACCTATAAGATCATCTAGTCCAACCGTCTTCTCATTACCACTGCTACCACAAGCTACTAAACTACTAAACACAAGCTACTAAAGCTACTAAATGGGGATCTCGCAGATCCCCATCCAGATGCCTCTTGAACACTGCCGTGACGGCAACTCCACCACCTCCCTGGGCAGCCATTCCAGTGCCTGACCACTCTCTGAGAGAAAAAGTTTTTCCTCATGTCTATCCCAAACCTCCTCTGGTACAACTTGCAGCCATTTCCCTGGGTCCTGTCCGTTGCCCGGGAGAAGAGGCCAAACCTCTCTTCACCCCAACCTCTCTTCAGGAGGTTGTACAGTGCAATGAGGTCTCCCCTGAGCCTCCTCTTCTCCAGACTGAACAATCCCAGCTCCCTCAGCCGCTCCTCACAAGACTTGTGCTCCAGACCCCTCACCAGTTTCGTTGCTCTTCTCTGGACATGCTCCAGGGCCTCAATGTCTTTCCTGTAGTGAGGGGCCCAAAACTGAACACAGTACTTGAGGTGTGGCCTCACCAGTTCTGAGTAGAGGGGGATGATCACCTCCCTGCTCCTGCTTGCCACACTATTTCTAATGCAGGCCAGGATGCCGTTGGCCCTCTTGGCCACCTGGGCACACTGTCGGCTCATGTTCAGCCGAGCACCAACCAACACCCCCAGGTCCCTGTCTTCTTCACAATCATCTAGCCACTCATCCCCAAGCCTGTAACGCTGCATGGGGTTGTTGTGGCCAAACTGCAGGACCCGATACTTGGCCTTGTTAAACCTCATCCCATCCATCTCAGCCCAGCGATCCAGCTTATCTAAATCCCTCTGAAGGGCCTCCCTGCCCTCAGGCAGATCAACACCATCTACCGGCTTGTTGTCATCTGCAAACTTACTGAAGGTGCACTCAATCCCCTCATCTAAGTCATCAGTAAAAATATTAAACAAGATCGGCCCCAGTACCGACCCCTGGGGGACCCCACTTGTAACCGGTTGCCAGCTGGACTTCACTCCATTCACCACTACGTGTTGGGCACAGCCCTCTATCCAGTTCCTTCCCCAGAGAAGTGTATACCTGTTCAGACCATGGGCAGACAGTTTCCCCAGAATAAGCCTTTGAGAGACTGTGTCAAAGGCTTTGCTGAAGTCTAGGTACACTACCTCAACAGCCCTTCCCTCATCTACCAGACTGGTTACCCAGTCGTAGAAGGAGATGAGGTTAGTCAAGCACGACCTGCCTTTCATGAGCACATGCTGGCTGGGCCTGATCCCCTGGACACCACACACGTGCCATGCGATCTCACCCAAGATGATTTGCTCCATTACTTTCTCTGGTATCAAGGTCAGGCTAATGGGCCTATAGTTCCCCAAATCCTCCTTACGACCCTTCTTGAAGATGGGAGTCACATCAGCAAGCCTCCAATCCTCTGGGAGCTCTCCGGTTAACCAGGAGCTTAATAGATGGCTGAGAGGGGCTCGGCAATCACCCCCGCCAGCTCCCTCAGCACCCGAGGGTGCAGCCCATCTGGTCCCATGGATCTGTGACAGTAGGAGTAGTTCATACATGTGCCAGGAGTAATGTCATTTAATGTTCTATTAGTTTTAAAAAATTATTCAGTGTTGGAGAAGTTGTTTCAGGTTTTTCTATACTCTGTATAGCAAAAACATAATTCACATTCTTTTGTTTCTTTGCAAACACGTAGGTACTGGAACATATCTATGATAAATAACTGTTAATGTCTTCAGAAACATTTGAAAAAGCAAGTTACATAAGTATATTCTAAATATTAAAGATATTATTAAAATGCTGAATCTTCATATTTTGCTGTATTTGGACAATTTTTTAGATGTTACTTGAAAGACTAACCCATAATTTAAACCAAATAAATGTGTTCACCACAATTGATATTGCTTCACATTTTTAAAATTGTTATCTTTTGAATTTAAAACTCTAAGATCCTGTTCCCAGATTAAAACTATATACATATAAATTAAATCTAAATGTATGTAATTTAAAAACAATCTCAATATATATTTCAAATGTCTGTGATGCATCTCATCAAGGTGATGTCTGTCTGTGAAACATACTCTAAGAACTGTAGCACTGACTTCAGCATCTGTAACACAAATCAACTTAATACTTAAAGAAGGCTGACACTGTGTCTTGAACATCATCTTCAGCATTTCTATCTAAATTTCTGTCCAGATCAGTGTTTCAGAACTGCATCACACCCCACTTTACAGCTCAGGTACACTTGCAAGAACACAACAGCTTTATATTTCACTTCATTGCCTAATTAAACCCCAAGGTATCTCTGCAATGCAGGTTTCATTTTATTTTCTTCAGTTGATTTCACTTGTCTAGGGAATTTTTTTAAATTTACAAAAAACCCAGGGGGTTGTTTTGCTGAAAGATCACATCAAAGTGGAAAGTTCATACATAAAGTAACAATTTACCCTTTGAGCGTATAGCAATATAATAAAGGAACCTGATACAATGTCTCTAAACAGTGCTATAAATCTTAAATAATTTTAGACTTATATGATTATTTTGTATTTTTAAGGTTGCTCAAATTTCTTTTGGCCTAATTGGTCTTTTTCTTTTCCTTTCCTTTCCTTTCCTTTCCTTTCCTTTCCTTTCCTTTCCTT
>NW_024962263.1:16348220-16414922 GCF_019238085.1 Lagopus leucura | reverse complement strand
TTCCTTTCCTTTCCTTTCCTTTCCTTTCCTTTCCTTTCCTTTCCTTTTCTCTTCAACAGCTGCAAGGCAGAAGCTACTCTTTAATGTGGGAGTAGGCAAAGGTCCTATTTCAACAATTTTGCAAGCTTCCAGGTCATTAAAACTGAGTCCTGTGAGAGAGATTCTCCTGGATTCACTAACTTTTCTGGTCATTTTACCATCTAACAGAGTCCTCTGGCAAACATAGCAGCTGATGCATGAAAATCTCATGCTCAAAACATCTTTAGTACATTTTATTTTCTTTGCCTACAATTTACACTAAAGAGGAGCAGCAAAGGTAAAGAGCTCTCTTGCTGTAAACATTTTAAAGAATATCAATCTTTCCTGTACTAACACTCAAAAATCTCTATCATATAATGATCCTAGAACTTCATTAACTCATTCAGTGCTGAAAAATTGAAGGCTTAGTATTCCCTAGGAGTAACCTGAAAAACACAACTCTTCTCTTCAGGTCAACACGCAAAGCAACAATATTTTTTCCTCTTGCATTCACCAAAGAAATACAGCTGTAATTTCTCATTATGGTTATCATAAATATAAAATAAAATTAAAAAAAAATCTGCTTCTGTACTTTTTGAATGATTGTCATCTTTACTGCCACAGTCTATCCATACAGGAATAGCTATACTGATTAGTATTAAACAATCAAACAAAAAAAGATGCTTGCTTATATTTATTGATACACTTGGTTAAACATTAAACTAAATATTTCAATAAGGATATAATTTTCCATTCATTAATGCTAGTGTAACTGTTTTTATATAGTAAATAAATACAAACCCAATATAATGTATGTATTGCTGTAATGTACATTGAAACTACAGTATTCTTACACAGTTTTTGAAGCTGATTTGCAGAACTGTGACAAAAATTATTCACATAAATGACTTATGGGAAAAAAAAAAAAGAGCAATTTTTTGCCAGTGATCATTGATCTCTCCAGTGAAATGAACAAAGTTTTACAAAGCCAAAAGATGGAAAAGAATCAGAGAGACATTAAAATATGTGTTAACAAATTAAAAAGCAAAAATTACTGTATCTATCATGCTTCATTGGTAAGGGCTACATTTACTCTAGTATTTTGCAAATACTGGTGGTATCAGTGTCCATTTTGTCACTGGCATCAGCTATGCTTAGCAATTTCAGGATGATATTCAGAGGTAAATCTTTTTCTATAAGCAACAAATCCTGTAATTGTAGATATGCATTTTGGCATTGTGTTCTCTGTGAATGAGATACTTCAAGTGGCTTGATGCATGAACATTTCTGTTCATTGAATGAAATTATTTGGGTATTCTAGTGCGCTTGCTAGATGATACCAGAAATGAAAAAAAGAAGATACTGAAAATGAGATAAAGAGAAAACAAAACAAAACCTAGATCTGAAACAAGAACAACAACAAAAATGGAGAAAAAATGAAACAAACAAACAATCTATAAAACAAACAACAACAACAATCCAATAGCATCAAAGATATCAAAGGGATGGCATTTAACACAATATTACAAATAAACTGTTTTGGACATATCTGACAGAAAGAAGGAGGTTATTTTCTGTTATTTTCTCAGAAGGCTGCAATTTCAGATGATTTGAGCCCGATAATCTGAGGTGGCTAAGGTATAAACACATCATATAATTAGTAAGCTGTTACACTGGCAACTTGTTCTACTTGTCTTAAAATAGTTGAACAGAAAAAGGAAGATATTTTAAACATACTGTATATGTGAACGTAGGTTAGAGAAGTTAATGCTTGTATTGCAGAGATAAGACCATATAAAGATAATTCCTAAGATTCACTGTAATACATCTATCAAAATATGTACAAAACAAGAATATAGATTCTGCATAGTATATATGAATTTAAGAATGAAAAAGCAGTATTTATTTTAACTTATAAATCAGAGTTTAGCTGTTGTTCAGTGACCAACTACAGAATAATAACTTCTGTGGTTCAGCCAAAGAAAGTAAAGTAATTTTTCCACATAATTCCTATTCTCAGATCTTTGATTGTACTCCATTAATGATAAATTCAAAATATTTTGGACAATTTATTAGTTCATTTCAGTCTCAAGCATTCTGAAATTCTTCTGTTTGTATATACTCACAGTTACACACACACACAAAGACACATACAATGAAGTAAACAACGAGCGTCATACAGTGAAGCTATTGAGTGGAACTCATCTGAAACAAGATATAAACTTAATCTTTATACTTGATGGTTTCTTACCAGTAGGAAAAAAAATGGCTGATAGGAACAATTTTCTCAGGTTCAAAGAGTGCTAAATTCTACCTCAGGTACCTTGAGTTTTCTCTAGTTCAGTGTTTCGCACAAAGCAGGTCTAGCTGAGAGGACAGATTAGATTTCCTGCAACTTTGTCCGGCTGGGTCTTGAAAACCTTGAAGAAGATGGAGGTTGTTTCTTCTCTAGGCAGCATTCTCCAATAAATCACTGTTCACAGGGTGAAAAATTATCATCTCTATGTCAACTCAGAACTACTTCTGTTCAGCTTCTCTATTAATTTTTCTTATTTCAGATCTGCAATATTGCTAAAGTGATTTTTTTTAAAGAACATGCTCTAAATATGCATTTATGTTATTACTGCCAGCATTTGAATCGAGAATAACGTGCACATCTAGCAAAATATTTTTTTTTCAGTTTCTTTGGCTTCTGAGTACATTTATAATGAAATATAACCAAATGATTAAAATTTTGAAGGAGCAGAGAACTATTTATGTTGAATTTATGTTCATGAAAATCTTCACTTCAAATGTACTCATATTTTTGGTAAATAGGAGAAGTGTCTGATTGTAGCAAAAAAAAAAAAAGTATATTTTCGGGGAGAGTGTTATTAAGAACTAAACAATGAAAGTACTTCTGGAACTTTGAATATTAGAAGAGAAATTTAGAACACAAACAAAAGGGGATGCTTTTAGCAGATGTTTAAAATTATTCATATATTTTTGGTTTAGCAGCTTGCAGAATTAAAAACACCAGATAAAAGTCACTTCTTTACATGGAAGACTAAACTAAAGGTCACTCCTTATAGAACAGAGTTTGAGAAGGTCAAATCTAGTACGAGAGAGGATTCCTAATAAAGTGAACCTTAGGCAAATATGAATACTTCCATGGATATTTATTACAGAATATTAATAAAATGAGAAGCCGAATACTGAGCAACCTTTGGGGTTAGACTTTAACTAGAAAAATAATTTTCTTTTTCTCCAAAAAATTTTGAGAACCTCATCTTGTCTCACTTGGAAAGTGACAAATAATTGTTTATACAATATTCTTATGAGAGAGTTCTGTTTAGAGTCATAGAATCAGATAATCATTTCAGTTTTGAGTTGGAAGGGACTTTAAAAAGTCATCTAATCCAAGCCCCCCACAATGAACAAGGACATCTACAACTAGATCTCATTGCTCTGAGCCTGTTCCAGTGTGGCCTCAAGTGTCCCAATCCATTACCTCTCTGGGTAACCTGTTCCTTTGCTTCACTACAATCACTGTAAAAACTTTTTTGTTATACCCAATCTAAATCTCCTGTCCTTTAGTTTAAAAACATCTCTTCTTGTCTTATTACAGCATACTCTGTTAAGGAGTCTGATCCCTTCTGTCTTATAGCCTTCCTTTTAATGCTGAAAGGCCACTAATTTTGCTCCAGAGCCTTCTCTTTACCAGGCTGAACAAGCCCAGCTTTCTCAGCTTGTCCTAGCAGGGGATGCATTCCATAATTTTTATGGCCTTCATCTAGAAGTGTTCTAACAGGTCCGAAAGGTTAAAAAGGTTACAGTGGTAGATCTTGGACGTTATATGCTGTATAAAATTGCTACAAAACATGCACTCATTTTCTTGAGTGAGAAATAAAGTAATGACTAAAATGAGGAGGCTTAAATTCACTGCAAAGAGATGGCATACTGTTGGTAACTTGAGGAAAAATGTCATTCTTTCTCTCGCGTTGAAATGTACAGTCTGTGACATATTATACCTGATTTTTTAATGCCTGGTTATAATCTAGTTGTAACTGAAATGTTAATTCCAAGCAGTCACCAACAGTAAGAAGTCATTTGAGGAGGAAGCACAGGGAGAAGTTCAGGTTACTGTGGTGACCTAATTATATTTCCATTTTCAAGAAACTGATTGTTTTAATTTAACTGAGCCTTGTGTGATTTATAAGCCCTGCATGCAGCCTTTAATAATCCTTACATCAGATTCTAATGTTCCTGAGTTCTTTGTTCTCATTTTCAACCACATGTTGGCAAATTTGAATCTTCTGCCAGTTGGTCTCCCCGTACACTCTTGCACTAATTTCTAAGGCTATGTCTATATTAGTAAATTAAATATTCTCAGGAAGTAAGTGCTAATTAAACTGGTAACTGTACTAGACTGGTAAACCAAACCTTGATACAGTTTTGGAACACATTAATTATAATCCTGCTGAAAAACATCTTGGTTCAGGCAAAGGGTTACAGTGTTCCAAGGACAAACCTGAAGTATTGTAATAAACAGCTTGAATTTAACTGCCCTTCGTAGAAGTCAGAAGAGCACAGATGCAGAGCATTCTCTGCAGTGCACATCTGTGAGTACTTCCTTTTCTCACAGTATTCACTCCTCCCTCGCTGAATCCAGGATCTAGGACGCCCAGAGATGGGACCGGTCAGATGATGTTGGCATGTGAAAAAAATAAAATGAAAATTATAAAGATACTGACACATTATTGTGCAGGATCCATCTCCAGGTAACTTTCTTTCACAAAGAACAATCAAAGTTATAGTAATTCTAGCTTTCAAAACATTGAAAACTGTGTGGTTCTTGAAGGACTGACCAGATACACTTTGTCTGCAGCTTCCTCTGATTTGGGATCTATAAGCTTCCATTCATGTAACATAATTTCATTTAAAAGTTCAGAACAGCTGTTGTTTCTATTGAGTTGTTTTGTTTATTATTTGTTTGATTTTGAGAGCTTGTTGAATTGTTTAGCCTATGAGTTGCAGCTCTATCTACTTCTCCTGGCAAGGGGCAAAAAAATTGTCGTTTAGCACAGTGTGGGTTCTAATAGCAAAACAGCTAGATTGGTATGCAGAAATTAATATTTGAAACAAGAAAGCAGAGTTGTGTAGTTAGTGTCTATGATACCTTTAAATGCCAAAGTATCAGCTCTTGCTCAGCAAATATTTTACTTTTAAAACTGTCAAAGACAGAAAACACATCAATTAGGAGTACTAATAAATTAGGTGAAAATTGCTGGTACGTACTTTAATGAACATACTTAAAAAGTATTTGGCTGCTCTTACAGGCATTGCATTTACCAAAAATGCAGCCACAGACATTTTTTTTATATAGGACTTGTCTCAAAGAATGACATTTCTGTAGCAGGCTAGGCTATGTTAAAATATACCTTAATTTGAGATTAGAGAGAAAAGTATGTAAGTCTAAACTGGTATTTCACTTCCCTCACTAGATTTAATTCCAAGTGGACCTTAGCCTTTGTCATTTCATCCCTGCATACCCTTGCAACATTCCTGTATTCCTCTCAACTGGCCAGACACTTTTTCCATGTTCTGTATACTTTCTTCTTCTATTTGAGTTTTTCCATGAGCTCCTAGCTTATCTATGAAGGTTTCATGATACCTTTGCCTGATTTCTTGCTCTTAGGGATACACCAATGTCATGGTTTTGTGATTTTTGGTTATCGGTATTCCCCATCACAACATCATGTGGGGCACTGGGAGTTTAGCTGTTAATGCTCAAGTTCTGGGTACCTGCCCAGAAGAGAAGAACTACATTCCCCAGGGGACTTTGTGGTCACAGAAAGGAGATATAACTCCCAGCAAGGTCAGCTGATGCACTCTTTTTCATCTGCTCTTCTTTGTCGGCTCTCCTCCCGTCTCCCTGCCGTTCAGCTGGACTGCACATCTCACCTCAGCTTTATGGTGAGGCCTATCCACCTTTCGGACTTTCTCTCTCTCATTATATTTGATTTATTAGCTTCAATTCTGATTACATTGTATTATGGTGTGTTATCTTGCATTCCAATACTATATTTAGTAAATCAGTTTGTTTCTCCTCAGATTGTTACCTCTGCTTTTTATAATTATTTTGGGGTCCCCTGTTCCCTTTTTCTGGAGGCACAGATTTTGCAAAATCCTACCGCCCCTCTGGTCACGGAACTGGGCTGAACCAGCCTGTAAACCATTGACAACCAATCTTGAGCTTGGAAGAAGAGGAGGAGTACAGTTAGCTCCACTACTTAGAGACTGTTGATGCAATAGGTACAACTCTGCCTCTTGGATATGGGACCTGTTGTTATCATGCTGCAAGAGAAATTTTGTCTTCTTCTGTGGCCAGACTGGAAGTTTTGGCCTTATTCAACATGGCAGAGTAGCCAGAGGTGATGATTTGTTTATGTTCCAGGAAGGCCAGAAGGCTCATTCCTTTTCTATCCAAAAAGATACTGTACACCACCTGCTGAGGGATGCTTCTTGAACTTTTTTCTTTGATGGGGTATTCACATATGGCCACTATACGGACTTATTTTGACTCTGGCTTTTTGTGGTGACACCACGTCATGTCATTGGCAATATTGAGTCCAGGAAATTATTACCTTCAGCCTCATATTCGTCCAGTGGTTCCTGACAAACATGCATATGGTGTTCTTTCTGTTCCTGTCTGACACAAACTTTATGATATTCCAGCATTGCCACCATCATTTTCCATCATTTCCACTGATGCCATTATTCAAATTAGTTTGCAGTTCCTTGGTTGTAATCCATTCATTCACATGGATGAGCTGATTGTGATGCCCTTCATTTCATGACATGACAGCTATGCGTGGTCATATGGAAGGTGACTTGTTTCTCATGTTACTGTTGCCACTGCTGAAATGTACCACCCACCACCTCACTATGATCACATCCACTATTTGGTCTCCATAAATGTTTAGAAAACATCAATGAATGTCAGTGATTACATTTTTTTCTGTATAGAGAAATTCAATTCCATACCTTTGCTTCATGTGCACTACCATGCCAGATGCCAATTTGTTAGACTGCCATCACTCACATGGTAACTAAATGTAATGCAATCTTGGCAGGAAGGTTCAAGCTTTGCTGCCACATCATTAACATACACATCTGATTTCGTGGGCCAACATCATAAAATAGGAGGTTATAATGCAGGTAGAACTCTTACATAAAAACACACAGCAATAACAATAATGCAATATCATATATCATAACTTATGACAACACACTTGAAATGTGCATTGGAATTTGCCACAAAAATAAAATAATAATAATAATCACTACTGTGTGTGGGGGGCAAAACTACATAAGTACGAAGAAATAACAACAGATTACTTGAAGAAGATTATTTTCTTGATGGAAGGACTAAAATATTTAGTATGGAAATTAACACAGTATGTGCTCCTACATCTTTACTTGATGAATAAAATGCAGCTGAAATCATTGATATATACAGTCTGTTTGGAAAACTTACTACTGGATTTTTTTAAATAAGATAATTTAAAAAAACATTATTGAGAATTTTCTAATCAAAACTGTCTCGATGGTGATGATTTCATTGATAAATTATTTTGTAAGCGAAATTAAAAGAAGACATTCCTGAAACCAATTTAAAAACAAACATCAAAAATTAAATACGGTAAAACATAAGAAGAAAATGAACAAGCTTGCCAAGTAACTTTTTCACTACGTGCTCTCCATAGAGTTCTTGGCATTTAATATGGAATATTTGGTATTTTTTCTCAGAGTGGAGGAGGATTTTAAAATATTAACTACTATTATTATGCTTTCTGAATTCTTACTATACAATCACTCAAAATTTATGAAGAAAATCACCAATAAGGTTTCACCAATTTACTGAGTCAGTCATCTGTAGACTGAATGCAGCATTTTTTTTTTTTTAATATAATGGAGAAATTATATTCACCTGATTAATTCAACTAAAGAAAGAAGCACCTTGTTAGACTGATCAGCAAATTGTATACTACATTCTCATCTTGATCTGAAAGATATTTCCAGAAATATTCAAAATAAATAAATAAATAAATAAACAAACAAATGAAGTGTCATATCAACTATAAATAAATGTCACTAGCATATTTAGAAGGAAAATTATTGATGCTTGATTTTAAAATCCTGGGGTGCATTATGAATGACTTACATTTACCTGTAATATTGAGAATAGCACATTCATGAATTAAGAGGGGGGTTAAAACTTCAGACTAAGCTTATGAGAAAAGAAAATTAATTTTAAATAGAGAGATTTCCTCAACAATTTAACATGTTTTTTCTATTTTGTGTGTGACTATTAGCCCTCTTTCATCCTTGTTTTTTCCTCGGGACGCATGTTCTTTTTTTCCTCTGGATTTGTTCTTTGGATGCCCTTCAACATATGTGGTTTTTTTTAGTTTTTTATTTTTACTTACACACTGTCATAACATTTTTCAAATGTCTCTAATCACTGTTCTATAGATTCCTGCTGTTGATGGGAACCTTCATTGGAAGAAAAGCTTTGGAAATGGTTTAAAAACATGGTATTAAAGAAGACAAAGGAGGAGAAGAGTGCACACATTTACTCTTATTCTAAGACTTCCTTCATCTACTAGAGCATAATTTATATCGCTAGTGGATTAAAAAAAAAAGGGGGGGAGGGAATGATGAAGTGACTTCGTATATTTTGTTCACTTTTGAGAGCAAATTATACTGCTTGAAAGTTCTTTTCTACACTTCCTGAATATTTGACCTTTTTTTTTTTTTTTTTTTTTTTTTTTTTATTTATTGTTTAGGAAAGGGAAATGTATACTCCTTCAGGTGTGATTTTAAACAAAAAGTTATTGCTTTAATAATGCTATGTTTAACATTTCATTATATATAGCCTTTTCTTTACAAGAATTATATGAAAGGAATTTGCAAATGTAGAATACCACTTGCTATAGAAGAACAGGAATCATTTAATTCTCATGCATTTTATGACTTCAGCACTGCTGTGAGGATTGCAATCCAGGAAGGCACTGCACATCTTCTGCAAAATGCTCAACATCAGTAAGAATATTGATATACTAGCCTCTAAATATTTGCATGTGTTTTTTTGTATGACATGATGTGTTTACAAGTTATGTTATATTCACTGCAAAGTGATACTTACTGCTGTCCAAGATATGGCTTCAAGCAACACTGGTTTTTCATGGAGCCTAAGCACTTGCCTTGAGTTTTACTTTCTTGTCAGTTTTCTGTCAAACCTCTAGAAGCTTTTGGAAGCATTGTCTATATTGCTTTGTACACAAAATGCAGTAAATAGTCTGTTAAGCTTCTTATACAAATTCTGCTCAAATCCTCATAAATTGCAAGTACATTTCTTATTTGTGATACTTATTGGAAATGAAATGGTTTCATTATTCTGTCATAGGAACAGGCGATCTTTTGTCATCTTCTTTGCTGTTTTTCTGTCTCCTGTTATATCTTTTTATAGTTTACAAGGAAAAAAAACATTGTATCTTTCAATATATTTCCAAATAAGGCAAAATGAGGCAGTAGGCTTCGTGAATTGTGTCACACTCAGGGCTTTGGGTACTATGGTCTGGGATGCAGCCTTGAGAAAGGGGGAATGCTGATGGTGGACAGGAGCCGACTGACTAGAAAGAGAGCATTAGAAAGGTTAAGATTGGAGGCAGCCTGAACTGTAGTGACTATGCCTTGGTGGAGTTAGTGATCTTGAAGAATGCAGGCCTGGCAAAATGCAGAGCTAGGACCCTGTGCTTCAGGAGCTAGCTTCTAGCTACTCAAGGAACTGCTGAGTGGGATCCCCTGGGAAACTGTCCTTAAGGACATCAGTACAGAACAAAGCTGGCAGCTCCTCAAGGACACCCTTCTGAGAGCTCAACGGCTCTCCATTCCCCACCAGAGGAGGTTGAGCAGGGGAGGCAGGAGACCAATGTGGCTGTGCAAGGACCTGTAGCTTAAACAGAGGGAAAAGAGGGAAATGTAAAGGAAGTGGAAGCAGGGTTGTGTAGCCTGAGAGGAATACAGGCCTGTTGTCCATGTGTGTAGAGATAGAATTAGGAAAGCCAAGGCGCAGATGGAGCTTGGCAAGGGATGTGAAATATAACAAAAAGGTGTTCTATAGATATATAGGCAGGAGGAGACAGACCAAGGACAGAGTTCCCCCTCTGATGAAAGGTAATGGGGAGCTGGCTTCCTTAGACCTAGAAAAAGCTGAGTTACTCAGTGAGGGTGGATAGTGATAGGACAAGGGGGAATGGTTTTAAACTGAGACGGGGAGGTTTAGGTTAGATATTAGGAGGAAGTTTTTCACACAGAGGTTATGATACACCAGAACGGGTTGCCCAAGAAGGCTGTGGATGCCCCATCCCTGGAGGCATTCAAGGCCAGGCTGGATGTGGCTCTGGGCAGCCTGGTCTAGGTGTTGGCGACTCTGTACATAGCAGGGGGGTTGAGATTAGATGATCATTCTGGTCCTTTTCAACCCAGGCCATTCTATGATTCTATGAAAATATCTGATTAAAAAAAAAAAAAAATGATGTGAATAACAGTTTGATTTAAAAAATGAAAAAGAATTCTGTACAATTATATTGCCCATCAATAACATATGGATTCTGTAAAACATGAACATTTATAAAAACATTCTGGTCAAGAAATTGAGAGAAATGTTGAACAATCTGTTCTTTTAACTTGAGATCTGAGTATGCTGAAGTTCTCACATTTGGAATTCTGAAACATTTCACTGCAAAGACGGCCTCACTTGTATCCATTTCTAACAAGCCTTTTTATTCTTGGTCTAGCATGCATTGTGGTAATTAAATGAACCAAAACAGTATGAGAACTGCAGCTCATTGTACCCAATTAAGTGATTAGAGGAAAGCAGGACACAAGACTGAGTAATGAAGAAAATATTATCCAGTGAGCCTTTATCCAAAGCTTAACTTAAATGTACATCCTTGACCATAATTTTTCTTTTTTATAAAGTTTTCTGGATAACGTTAGTTCATTTTCACTCTTTTGCTCACTGCTTATCTTGTTACTGATTTATATTACATGTAATCACATATCTGTATAATGACCTTTTTCTGAGTACTTTGATATCTATAAAATGAATGCTTTATTTACAGAGCTATTAATTTGATGACATATATAGCAAAATGATTAAGATCATGTGTCAAATCACAGAGGAATAAAACAGGTCTAGATAAAGACTTTTTAAAGGGTCAAGCTCTTTCAGTTAGAGATTATAGTATAACTTTTATTTCTTTTTGTCAGGAAAAAGTGAAGCTCTTTATAAATTGTTATGTTTTTTTAAAAAGTGAGAAATTGAAATAGTGCATTCATGTAACTTGAAATTTCTCATAATTTCTCCATCCTGAAATGCATGATAGCATACTTACGAGAAGTGTGATTTATTTAGTTGTTACTTTATACATATTTTGGGTATTGGGTGAAATTTTGAATTGTTACATATATATATATGTAGAATGCACTACCAGATTAAATATTAAGTAGAAATACTTAGCCAAGTAAAATATTGATTAATATTAACAATTATGGTTACAACTTCTTCTTTGTAAATTAATGAGATTATCACTTCTGACAACATCAAATGCAGCCTCTACTTAAACCCCTTAGAAGACTGTGCATACAGAATACATACGGTATTACATTGCTTGTAAATCTTTTTTGTTTTTAGTGAGGCTTTAAAAATTATCTCTTATTAGCAATGACATAGATACATTTCATGTATAAATTCACTGGCAATGAAAATGTAAAAAACAAAGTCCTTTTTTTTTTTTTTCTTTTTCTTTCTTTCTTTTTTTTTCTTTCACAGGGATACAGTAATCTGTCATCTTCACCTCTGTGCCAGGGAGAACAATGGCAGATCCTTCTGGAAACTATGCTGAAGCACATGGAAGAGAGGGAGATGATGCTGTACAGCCAGCATGGCTTCACAAGGGACAAGTTCAGCCTGACCCACATAGAGACCTTCTGTGATGGCATAACTCTGGCAGTTGACCAGGGAGGAGCCCCTGCTGTCATCTCTTTAGGCTTCAGTAAGACCATTGGCATGGTCTCCCACAGTATCCTTCTCTTCCACTAGTCAAGTTATGGATTTGGTGGGTGGACTGTTTGATGGATGAAGAACTAGTTGCAAGATCATACCCGTAAATCGTGGTCGATGTTTCAGCACACAGATAGAGATCAGTGATGAGTGTCTTCAGTGTCAGTGCTGGGAATGGTACACCTTAATATCTTTATCAATGACACCGACAGTGGGATTGAGGGCACCCTCAGCAAGTTTGCGGGAGACACCAAGCCATGTGGTGTGGTAGACACACCCAAGGGACAGAATGCCATCCGGTGAGACGTAGAAAACTTCATCAGTGGACACAGAAGAACCTCAGTACAGGAAAGAAATGGACCTGATGGACTGCATCAAGGGGAAGGCCATGAAATGATCCAAAGGTGGAATACCTCTTTCTATGAAGACAGGCTGAGAGCTGGTGCTGTTCAGTCTGGAGAAAAGAAGGTTAAAGGGGGCTGTAAGAAAGAAAGAGATAGACTCTTTTGCAGGGTCTGTGGTGATAGGACAAGGGGAAATGGTTTCAAACTAGAAGAGGGGAGATTTAGGTTGGAAATAAGGACAAAATTTATTACAGTAATTGTAGTGAGGCCCTGGATCATCTTGTCCAGAAAAGTGGTGGATGCACTGCCCTTGGAGACATCCAAGGCCAGGCTGGAAGGGGCTTTTAGCAGCCTGATCTAACTATAGGTGCCCCTGTTCATTGCAGGGGAGTTGGACTAGCTGACTTCTAAAAGTCTCTTCCAACTCAATTCTCCGATGCTATGATTCTAAAGCTATTTTTTATTTGTTATTTCTTAAACTATAAGACTAACAATTTTCAGCAATAATAAAAGTTTTTAACTTTCCAGTATTTTTCCACCAGAAACATAGTGCAAAATTACATAAATCAGCTTTTACTATAAAAACTGTTGCAGCCGAAAGTCCTTACGCTCAAGAAATAACTGTCTTGAAACCTGTAGGAATACTCTAAGTTGTCAGAAAACTGTACATTAAAACCTAAAACTGTTTCCCTAATGCTTGATTATAGCAAAAAGCACGGATGTGGAAATGATTTGTGAAACACTAACTATATTTAAACAAACCTTAAATAATACCTTTAAAAAACCTTTAAGTAGCCTTTTTGGTGCTAGCTACTTATTCACTTTGGGTTACTTACTATTTTTTCTGTCTATTACTACCTCTTTATATTACAGGACTTTTCTGCCTCTTGTGGTACCCTACCACCAAGTAGTCTGGAAGTGCACAAGGAGCTGGGAATCAGGACTGCTAATTCAAACCAGTCAAAGGAATGTCATGTATCAAGCAGTGTTGTACCCAGCAGTAAAACTGGAGGAGCTGGCTGAGGAAACAGCTGCTGCTCAGGGGCTGGTGAGAACTGGTCAGTGGTAGTGAGCAATTGCATTGTGCATCACTTGTTTTGAATATTCTTTTATTAGTAGTAGTGTTATTATCATCATCATCATCACCATCATCACTTCCCCTTCATTTTAAATTCTATTTAACTGTCTTTATCTTAGCCCATGAGTTTTACCTTTCTTTTTTCTCATTCTTTCTCTCCTCTTACTGCAGGGGATTGTGAGATGAATCAGCTTTGTGTTGCTGAGCTGTCAGTAGGGTTAAACCACAACAGGATTTTACTTACTTTCCTGGATTAGCTAAAGGTTAGCTTTGCAGTTCAGCACTGACAGTTACTAAAACCTTTTTTGGATCCACTTCAGTCTCTCTCATGCTGCCCAGGGAGTTAGTGAAAGAAACATGAGGAACTGACAAGTGAAAGAAGTAGGATTGATCTGCTTGCAACTAAAAGATGTTTTGGGGAACAGTAAGAAGAATGCCATCAGAGAGGAGCCTTATCCTCTTCATCAGATATATGTGACATGAAGCATAGAATTCACATGCTTTAAACAATAGTTTAAACAATTTCTTTGGCCAACCTGGCTTTTCTTACTTCAAAAGCCATCATTAGTCTGAAAACTAACCAGAGAGACAGGAGAATACACACTTTCTGTTTTGGCTGTTCAGCCTTCAGTACATGATAGGGAAAAGCAGTGCTTGCTATTTAGACCACTGAGATTCACTACTACCAATGATGTACTTGTCAATCCTCAGAAAGACTTTAGGTACATATAATTCTTCTCATACAAGCAAAAGAGAGTTACTAAGCGGAATGGGAGAAAGGATTGTAGGGATCACAAATATTTTAGTAAATGTGAGGGAAGGAAAAACAGTGTGTTCCACTGAAAAATTACTGTACTGATAGAGAAGGAAGCTGTGTGAGAAAGGAAGGATAATTCTGTAAGAAGACATTGAGACCCACATAACAAAAAAACAATAGTCAGAAATTTCAACCAATGAAAAACCTCCTTTCCAGCTCAAGATTATTATGCAGCAATGGCAATCCTATCCATATTACAAGTGTTTCTAAGGAAGGAGCTGATAGTGATAGGAGAGCTAGATACAGGTAACTGGAGAGATGAGTGCTCAGGAGAAGGTTAGGCAAAGTACCCTCAACTATCAAAGTAAAATTTACAGTGAGAACACTGGGGAGGCAGAGAACATAAAGGTGTCAAAATGGAGGATTATTGATGGAAGTAAATGGTAGGCAGCTTAATTATTTGGGCTGTGAATCCCTGTGCTACATATTCAAAGGCAAGCAAAAAGGATACTCATAGAAAATCTGGGCTGCTCTGTTCAGGTCTGCATATCACTGTCAGTAGCATTTTACTTGAGCTATAGAATCAGCCATATTAGAACTCTCTGCACCCAAAGATTCAGGCTTTACGTAAAGTCTCTACAGTTTATTACCAGCTATTTATTATATTGTCCAAAGAAACAATAAGAAATATGGGCATCAGTATTTTCATGCTGAATTATAGCTAAAGAGAATTGATGTTCATCAATGATTTCATTTAAAAGCACCATTTGGGCTTCAAAAATGCTTCACATTCAATTGGATGTATATAATTTGTGTTTTGAAGTTATTCCATATATTCTGAGATACCTGAAACAAAATTATCTTTACTGCAACAACTTCAGTCAAATTTGATTTAGAGGGAAAAAGAGTGAAATCTAGCCAGTGAAAGTAGCAAGAGAGGTGAAAACTTGAGTAATAGTTGTATGGTCACACTGAGTTCTTTTAGAGATTTATTTCAGTCTGTGTTTTAGAAAAATATCCCTAAGATGATGAATCAAAGTGAAAAAGCATTCTACTTGTATGCCTATTTTGCTTAATTTTTGAATCACTAGAATGCAAAGAAACTGAAAGTATGACTGTGTGCTTACTTGTACAACAAAGGAAAATCATCATTACGGAATTATATTTGTTTATGTTCTGTAAATCCTATAAATCTGGTTGTGAAGGAAAAAGAGAAAATCCACTAACTTCCCTGTCACACACATTTCACCACAGGAAATGTTAGCCATAAAGGCTGTATTCAGACTTTAAGATCATTGTTTCTAAATGCGTAAAAATGGAGAAAAGGGTGGATTCTGGGGCATATGCAATTTTGAACAAACACAGCAAAGGAGGAGAAATTTACATCACCATTGCAAAGATTTCACTTGAGGTTTCTGTCTTGTTAGGAAGCTAATTTCTTGAAGGAAATAATGAGAAGATATGGATCTCTCTTTCACCTTATCCGTGTCAACATCCTCCAAGATCTATGTGCATATGTGTTACTTGTACTCTATTTTACTACATCTGTCAAATAATAATAATAATAATAATAAATTAATCCTGAAAAGATTACTCTAAGCCACAGTCATGTTCATATAAATAAACTAGTTTGTAGTTTACACTAAAATAAGTTATTCCAGACACAGCAATAGATCCAAGTCAGAGCTGAAAATCTGAACTAACATCACTGCTAACTGTCTGTCTGTTGTTGCTTCCTCCATCTTCCCATATCCTTCCATACTCCAGCTTTTATTATCAAAGTATTTCAACACTTTTCTATTCCTTGGTATTTACCACATAGATTTTATAACACTTCATAGCTTACTATGAATTTTTAGTGCAGATTATTTTCTGTTTCATCATTCAGCTTAGGGATATGGAAGGGACTTCTGTGACTTTTGCTTTTCAATAGTTATTTTATAATAGTGAATAAATTTTCTATCTTATGAGGTCAACAGCACTCTGAGCTCCCTTTACAATTGCTTGCAGTGCAGAGTGCTGTGGGGCAAACAAAGTGATTAATATAAATAAATTCAGTCATGTTTTGATATGAAACTTTTCTGTTTATCCGAAGCAGGAAAAGTGGCAAACTGAATACCAGTATGGCATAGATTGAAGAAGGAGCAGAAACCTCTTCTTTCTAGAAAATTTCTGTAACTGTGAAAGAAGGAAAGAGATTTCCAACTAAGTTCTTTATTTGAAAAACTCACTGGTGACAGAGTTATCACTACCAGGTGGATGATCACACTGATCTGGATGGGCAGTTGTTAGATGCCCTCAGTGCCCTCACAATACTGTCCTGGTGTTTCTGAAAAATCTACACCATGACATCAGGAAATTAAACCAGAGCTATTTAGGGTAAGGTAAGGTGACAGGTTTTGAAGACAGCTGTAATATTCCTTTCACCTGTTTCTGTCCACTTGAATCTGAGAGTCTGCCTTCTGACTGGATTCAGTATTTAACTCCTACTTTAACAGTTCTAAAAATATGAAAGATCTACACCATACACCTATCATATTTGGTTTAATTTTTTATTTTTTAAAAATACGTGGATATGAAATTTTTCATAGTCTGGAAAGAATGAACACTTACTAGAGTAAGCAATGATGAAATGATTATCACCTTAGTTTGAAGTTCATGAGAAGAAAATAACAAAACAAAACTAAAAAAAAAAAAAAAAAAAAAAAAAAAAAAAAAAAAAAAAAAAAAGTTTCTGCTGTCCTTTAGGTTTCAGCATAGCTAGAGAGGGTATTTGCAGGTAGGATTATCGAAGTGTATCTTCAGTGGCAAATGCATTCATATTAACTCACTCATATATGTTTTAACTTCACATAAAAATGTAATTATTCTCTCTTTTTTTTTTTTCCATATACATTCTGCTAACATTTTAGGTTCTTTATTGTTCCTCTGAAGACTACATAGAATCAACCATCTTTACATTTTCTCACTTATAGATTGTGAATTCATTTGTGTTCAGTGACATCCATGACCGTACCTGTTTATGTATGTGTATTTATGAAATAGTGTATTATGTAAGAACAGCAAAAGTTTTCACTCAAACAATTCTTACTAAAGCAAAACCAAAACCAAAATAAAACAGTGCAACAAAAAACAAAACAAACATAAACTCTACAGCCCCGGAGACCTCAAATTCCATATCTTTTTCTTGGACGAAAACTGCAAGATTTTGTTAAGCACAACCTAGAAATCATAAAATGAGAGCTTTAAAACATAAAGAAAATTAATATTTAATCTCTGATAACATTAAAGTATACTATTATATACTGAAATAATTTCTGAAAACTTTTTAATGAAGTGCAGCTTATAACCATGTACAGAAATCTATTCAAAATTTTAATCTATACTAAAATTTTCATGATTTTTGCTAATATTTCATACACAGTAGTTAATCTTGAAATGATCTTCAATTTCTTTTGTACACTATAAAATATTAAAGTGGTGGTAAAATAAACAGATTGTATATTTCTTTGGAATGAAATCACAAATAGAAATATGTAAAGAACTTCTGCTACAGTAATTTCTGTTACTGAGTGTGAATATTTGGAAATCAGAGCAGACATAGAAGGGTGCTCTTGAAGGAGGAAAATAGTGAAAATTATCTCCTCTACACACACAGGTAGTAAAATAACTTAGTACAAGACTCCATAATTAATTAATTAATTAAATAAATAAATAAATAAATAAATAAAAAGTAAATAACTATGTTGTTGCTGTTGTTGTGTTGTTGGGCTAAAAAAATAGACATGAATACCAAAGAGCAATTTGAGAAAATCACACAGTATGAAAAATTATCCTTCCAGATGCTCTCCTGGATGCTTATCACAAATACTAGCATTGTGGATGACTTTTTATTTCTAGTGTCTGCTGAAAGAGATATTGAATAGTTACTTCAACTGAGTTTGTTTGTTTGTTTGTTTGTTTGTTTGTTTATTTATTTATTTATTTATTTATTTATTTTTGTTAGCCAGAGTGCTATTTTCTTGTCATTTCCATCATATCTGAGTTTTTCATTTTATCCTTCTCCTACACTAAAGATGGAAAAAATGACTCAAGTTCGATGACAGCCAACTGGTTACTTTGTCTCCTCTCTGGGTTATCTGTGAATTTCCCGAGGCCTTTAGTAATACCACATTCCGAAGGTTGTGACTCTTTGTTATGATACTAAACTTGGGTAACAGTTCATATACCATGTTGCATTTAAAGGACACTGTTCCTTTAGTTGCTTTCAAGTGGTAGCTCACTGATACCCTTTATGACTTTTTTTTTCCGATGTTTTTATAGCTTCTATTGAGTGTAGTTTATTAAAAAATAAGGACAGTTTTTTTTTTTTTTTTCTTTATGGTGATTTTTAATTTTCCAGTTATATTTAGAGTTTAAAAACAGATATTTGTTTGCAGTAAACGCTCTTCTGACTTCATTTAAATGTTAGTAAGTTAAAATTCTAGAATAATGGAGGAAATACATGAAGTTTTCTTGCAAAATTTTGATCCAGTATTTGAATGTTATTTTCACTTGTTTTTTAATTGCTTGTATTATTTTTCATGTTTATGAGGTTCAAACTTAGTGAACAAAATATGAGACAAGATTTTGTGTTTTAGATTTCCTTTAAAGATACTCAGCACATAACTAACTACTTAGAATTCTTGTAATGACACGTAATGAAATTAGATGACTAAATTAATTCACCAAATTACATTTCAAAATCTGGCTGATGAAAATCTCATGGACAATACATTTATCTATAATGATGTGCTAGATTACCTATGAAGAAAAAGAGGGTTTTCCTTGGACAAAATCCCCTTGGATAAAAATTGACTAGGACTGTTAAACAGACTTCAAGTTTATAGAGAGGTATACTTTCCTTGGCTGAAAAGTGACATGTACTTCAGTCAGAGGTGTTCTGACATGAGATGTGACAAATCAGAAATGAACAAATGCTTTGGAATATATCATCACTGCTTATCATGGAAGCCAAGATCTTATTAGGGCTTGAGAAAAGGATTAGACATTTATATGTATGAGTTCATCCAGAGTTCTTCAGGATAAAATTAGAAAGGGCTATAATTCTTTCTGCTCCAAAGAAATACTACTCTGTAATTGATGGGTGGAAAAAAGTTGTCTTTAAGGTCAGATGACTCCAGTAGTAACTATTATTCTAATTCTCCTGTATTTCCCTGAAAGAAGGGTCCTGGTTGTTCTCTGACAGAAGATTCCAGACTGGAGATACTTCTGATCACATGCAATATGTATTAATAATTTTAAAGCATAAGGTGGGATTCACATGAGAACTGAATAAACAGTAAATCAAACCATCGTATTTAGAATGTCTGTATGATAGTTTTCCTGATGGTTTCTGATGTAAACCAACAACTGAAAGCTTTGATAGCTTCAAGATAGCTCTGTGAATATTATCTGTTTATTTTAAAAGTTTCCTTGCCATTTACACCAATTTAGAAATGTAGGGAATTTATTCACTGCTCACTCATTCTTACAGAAAATGTGACGCAATGATAATACTGAATATTTTCCTGGAGCCAGATAATAGAAAATTATGCCTTAAACTCATACCAAGTGACATAAAGCAATAATGGAACAATGTATAATTGTATGAATGTTTGCATAGAACATAACATGATTCTTAATAAGATCAGAAGTATAGATAATGTAATGTAATTTTACTTGTAAAACTGGTAAAAATTTCTAGCATTACAAATGTCCAGCATTATCCAGTATTTATAAATGCCCTCCGTTATTACATAGATAAAGTGCAAAAGTTGTTATTTGTATTCATTTTTGACATCAATATCCATTAATATCATGCTAGGGATACAATTGGCCGCAGGTATATTTTACAAATATTTTTAGAGCTAACTTCATACTTGCAGACATGTGGAGGGGGCTAAAAGGAGGAACTGATAATAGAGAGTTTGCTAATTAGATTTGCAAACAATACCAAGCTAGAAAAGACAGTGAGTGTATCGAAGGAGTAGAACAGAATTCAAAATTGTCTTGACAAATCGAAACAATGGAGTGAAAAAACAAATATAAAATTCAAGAGGGACATGTGTAAAGTAGTACATGTTAGCAGAATTAATCATCTATGTAAGTATATCAGATGTCAGATAGTTAGGCAGCAGGGAGCAGTAGCTGTTCTGTTTAGGCACATGGAAAACTTTGTTAGCAGTCATTTTTGTATATTGTTTGTTGTATTACATGTATGAAATCTAAAATAATTGAAATATTTTTGTTCCAGTTGTTACAATATTGCCACTGATATTGTTGTTCCAATTCTCTGTTTTTATTTTGAGAATATTTATTCAACAACTTAAGGAAAACATCTCTACATGATAAGTACTTTGGTGTTACATTAAGTATAAGACATTAAATGTGATACACATTAAGTATAATAAGGCATATGTATCAAGTATAATACGACATTAATTTCAAACTATACTCTTTTAAAAAGATGAGTAAGCATGTCCCAGGAAGAGATGTTATGTGATTATTTTAACTCAGAGAATCATGTTTGAGAGAGTGGAGAAATATTATGCTATCATTGCTGTTCATAGAATTGTGTGCTGTTCAAATTTAGCCATGCCCATGTCTGACCTTAACTGAATAAAAGGCAATGGATAGGAATGTTTGATGATCAAATTCCCAATTCTTGACTATGAGAAAAAAGAAGTACAAAATGCTACTGATAATAATTCATCTCTATTTTCTATTGCATGCAGCAGATACCTTGAATCCTCACTGTCTAAATATTAAACAAAATATAAAACAAAAGAGAGGGAATAGTCTTCTGAATAATGGAAGGAATGAACAGAGAAAAAAAGGAAGTACTGAAGTAAGTACGAGATGTCAGAAGATAAATGAGGCTGGAAATTAAAAATAAGAGGAGACATGAAAACAAGAGAATACAGTCCACTAAAAGCTTGCAAGAACAAGACAACTAAAGGTTACAAACCAAATAAAATTATTCACAGTCAACAGCCTTAGTTGTAATATGGTAAGTTCTTACATTTACATGAAAGAAAAAAGGCTATCTGAAATTATCAGGGGCCTGAGACGATGTCATAGTGAGTTTGTCTAGGCTTCATAAAAGTTTTGTGCTCAAGAGAAAATGATTCTGGGTTTTAGTAGATTTAGTGGATTAGGTTAGGAGAGCCAGTGAAAAATAAAACAAGCAAGCAAAGAAAACCAACCAAACAAAAAAAAACCAACCAAAAAAGAAAAAAAGCACACAGAAGCTAATTTAATCCTTTCAACTACTTAAACAAGAGTAAGAAAAAAGACTGTTTTCACCCTGCATCATTAACAAATCAAACCTTCTATTTTAAAACTAGTGGAAATTCTCAATCAGGAAAGATCAGTCAGGAGATGCCAAAGAATGCAATGTAGAAAACAAAACATACTGTATTGTTGACCGAACGTACATCCCACCACGAATTCCTTCAGAAGATGCAACTCTGCCTCTAGAACTGAGGAAGTTCTGTGAATTATAATTGTGATGGGATTAGTTTACCTGTTGTAAGGACAAGAGATTCCATGATGTTTGCACTCTACTCTTCATAAAAACTTTGCAGAAGTACAAAGATAAAAATGTAGTTAAAAATTTAGTGGTACTGGTAGACATTTAGTGATTTTGCAAAAAAAGCCAAGGAATGTTAGCTGCCATGTATAGAGCAGAACAAATATTTGTAACTAACTGTGGTTGTTTTTTTAAAAGTATGTTTCAAAACATATATCTTTAGAAGCAATAATACATTTGCAAGCTCAACCATGATCTTTGTGTGGGAGAAATGAGAAAGAGGTCAAGTCCTGTAAGGCTGTTCTAGCTAGAAAGACTCCAACAGAATCATGTTTGTTAACTGAATATAGGTGCCATCCTCCTGTATCCCACTTTGTGTGTGCTTTACTAGCGTATTCTCATAGTGGATGTGTGCACTCGTTATCACATTGAAGATGGGGAAAGGGAAGAAAGATCTGTTAGTTAAACTGTTAAAAAAAGCAGATCAAGTGTCTACATATAGAAAGATCCAATGCTTGACTTCATGTCACTACAATATATTACATTCGTTTGTTACAAGCTGATGAAAACTGGCAGGCAAAATTAACACGTGTCAACTCTGCATCTTCACTCTGAGGGCTAATAGGCATCCTAGGTTGTTTTTTTACTATCTTGCTAGCAGGCTGATACTGTCACAAACAAAAGGGACAGTCTTCTAGTGGAAGTACTCCTGAGCCCAAGACATATTAAAGTGCCCAGAAAAACTCATGGGCTAATTAACTGTAGGAAGATACTAATCTGCACATGACAAACAAAAGCTCCAAGGCACTCAACTTCTGAAGAGCATAGTATGTGTTTAAAGACTACAGGAGAAGTGAGAGAAGTGGGATTAATGCCCAGAGCAAACCATCCAAGCATATGGAAAATAAAGTATGTCAAAACTGAGATCTGGGGAGTGTGTATTTCTTCATTAGTTTAATTCCAGGAAACTGTAAGAAATACATGAGCATAAGTGTGAACCACTTAATCCCTGAGTCTAGCAGAGAAAAAAAGTATTGTTCATTTTTTTTAAGTTATCTTACACAAATTGAATGACCATACAGTACAGTATATATACATGTATGCACAATTTATATATTACTGTTAAATAACATTTTCTTTTTTTTTAAATAAGAAGGTGTGTACTTGCAACGGACATTTGTCTCATTTATTTAAATATTTCAGTTGCTTTTTATGTTCCTTCATAACGGCAAAATCAGAGAATCTCCTTGGAATGTGAAGGTTGGTCTTTCCCTGAAGAATTTCAGAACTTATTCAACAGCAGATTTTGAAGCTGTTTTGGAAGGTATGGCAAACAAGAATGATAATACTCCTCACTTTTTGAAAAAAACCTATATTGCTTCATTTATTTCCTTTTCCCACTTTTTTTTTTTTTTTTTTTTTTAATCCGTAAGAAACCATGTAGTTTACATACAGTAATACAGTAGTTTTGAAGTTTGTGGAAATCACACTAATTACTAGAAAACTCAAATGACATACTAGCCAAAACTTCATGAAATTTGACTCTGAAGTCACTTTTATATGTCTACATACATTGCAATCTACATTTTTAATAGTAAACAATGACTTATAACGAAGCATGTGTAAACAGAAAAGGAGATAAAATGAAAAAAAAAAAACAAAACACCAAGAACATATCTGGCTAGCATAAATTTTCACAATTGAAAGATGATTGGAAGTTCATATGAAATAGTGTGGTAGTATTTTCTAGAAACAGACAGAAAGAAAAATATTCTTATAAATAATAAATAAATGTTGCACTTCATAATGAAGAAGAAATGAGTAAGGAGTGTAGAAAACATCTACAGGCAGAGTAGTGAGAAAATTTCATGAAGTAATCTAGATAAAATGTGGAAAATTAAATGAGGGCAAGTTTTGTTTAGACAATAACAGTGGGCTTTGATGATACAGAAGCAAATAACAGGTTAGTTTTGTACATAATTCTTATGAAAATGTTATTTACTGGTGAGTGTTTTTAGCTATTTTTATACATAGATTGAGTTTGTCCAATAGTATTTAATCTTTTTCTCTGAGCTGGACATATCGTACATATCTATCTAGTACAGGACATAATCCCAGTTATACGATTGTCCCAGTTCTATATAAGGTTTAAAAAAAAAAAAAAAACAACCAGCAACCAAGCAAGAAAGGAAACAAGCAAAACCGCACACAGTTAATCGTCATATACCATCAGAAAATTATTGACTGGCAAAGGTTTCAGAAAATATTCCACTGTAAGTATAAGTAAAGCATGATAACAGTGCAAAATGCTTGTAAGAAACAATCTTGTTTTCCTAGGGAAAAAAAAAGTTTGATTATTTACCTTGTTATTGCATTATTACAGTCCCAACTATAATTTGTCCACCCACCCACATTATGAATGATATCTATCCAACAGAAGTCTCTACATGCAATTTTTCTCAAATCTAACATGAAATCCAACAACATTTTAAAATACCAAACTACTAAGTACTCTTCCTCTCAAACTTTTCAAGATGCACCTACCATATTTGCCATCCAGCCTAGCCCCTCGTCTCCTCTATTACTCATTTAATAGTTATAGCCCATTCTCAATCTTGCCAAGTATGCAATACCATAGAGAATTGTGCTGAACTAAGTTGAAGATATGCATCTTGTATTCCATGAATGATATGTGCACTCTATCAAATTTATAGCATTTATACTCCTCTGACTTAAACTGTTAGGCAGAAGACATTTAAACATTTTTCAAAACATATATCTCAACATATTGCAAACAGGGAAATAATGAGGCTATGAGAAAGTTTCAGAACAAAATGGGGAATCAGAATCAGTGAAATGAATTTCATTTTGAACTATGTTTTGACAGTTACCGTCAGAAATCTAAGCTTATTAATTGGGGCACAAACCGAACAGAACGTGCTATTTTTCACTGTTGTCTATTTTGAATATGAAGACTGAGTGTACAGTGAAACAGAATGGAGTAAGTGAGAAGGTGTGAAGAGCAACTGTTATAAAACAAGAATTTGATGTATGCAAATACGCATACATTCACTGAACTCTTTCAACTAACTTTATGCTAATGTGGGGCCTCATGTTTTAGGAATTATTGGGAATAAACCACAGATCATGTAGTTCATGTTATGTAGTTATACGTATTCAAATGCCTTATAATACATGCTCTTGATCTGAAATTCTTGACAGATCTTACCTGATGAATGAAGTGTGTGGCAGCAATGTAATCATTACATATACCAATGATGTGAAGACTACCAACATAACACACATACTCAAATCTTTCTACTTAAATAATAGTACCATTCATCATAATATCACTGACAAAACTACACTGCTCAGCATTACCCAGAAGTTTCATTTGTATCCATCACTCTGACAAAATCATAATTACAATGCTAAAACAGATGCTCATGACTGCTTTGACAAGTCACTAAAGTTAAAATGTAGGGAAAGCTGCTCCACACTATATCCTGTCTAAAATTTATTATATACTGTACAAATGTTGTTAGGATGAAATGAAAGACATGTAAAATCATTGCTCAATGTCTTACTTGAGCTATCCAAATGGTTGGAAGTAGCCATCCAATTTTTTTTCAGGAGAAAAAAATTAAAATGTGTAAGTACAGCTTTCAGCATATTTCAAATATTTATTTCACATACCCTCTGAAAATACAACCTTCAAATAAATCATAAAGATTACAACCTGTGTGATGTCTTAATGCTTCAAGAAACTCAAATTAAATGAAATAGTCAAAATATTGCCATCAAAGTATGTGACTGAAGGGATAAAATTAAATTCCAGTAATAATTGTATACTGATCTTGAAAAATTTTTCACTCATGCACAAATGAATGTGAAAAGAATACAAAGTACACTAACAGTCAGATTCCATGCTACAAAACTAAGAATTTGCAAGATGGTGGTTTTGCATCAGGCTTGTCTCAGACATACTGATATGAACTAAACTTAATTTTACTATTTGTAGACAACAATTTCATGTAAATTGCATAAGTCCTCCAAAGTCCTGCCAATGTTATTTATTTACAGCCATCTAACTCAAGTTATTATGGGAAAATAAGCCCTAGATTTAAGGAGGTGTTTATGAAAACATTGCCAATAAAATATTTCCAAGTTTCTAACTATGAAATCATACTCTCTCAAAGTGGATTATACTACAAGTAGGTCTACTGGCTTCAAGAATAAACAAAATATTATCATATTCAGCATTTATTATTAAAAGGGTAGCAACAGTAACAGCAATATATGCTCTTAAATATTAAGCAAAATGCCTTTGGAACAATACATACAGTCTCTGTAAGGCAAAAAAAAAAAAAAAAAAAAAAACAACTGTGTCTGTAGTGATGGGAAACTGAACTCTTTTCAAATTTACATGGGTTTGTTTGCAATTTAGTTCAGGAAAAATAATGTATTTTAAAATTATTGATGCTAGAGAAATGAACACTATTTACTACAGACAGAGAACTTCTTATTGTCATGATGAAGGACAGAATTTCAGTTTTAGAGAGACGAAAATCACATGTATTTCAAGGCTTCTTTTTATTTCTTCACAGTTATTTATTGGAGAAGTTGCTTAATACATTTATGTGTATATATAATTAATAATCAGTACAGAATCACTAGGGGCTAAATATGATCGGTTGTTGTTTATGTGCATGTAAGGGAAATTTATCATCTTACTTAGCTTATGCTGAAATCATTACTTCAACATGAACCAAGAATTTCTGTTAAAATTGTCTTAAATATTTATTGATGATACAGTAGTGATGCTCTCTTCCTGTCCTGTAAATACTGCTGACAATCCTTAGTTTGTTTCTTGATTTTGTGAGTCTTCTTTCACAAATGTGTTCTAAATGATTTGTGTCCTAGTAGAAGATCTCTTTAATAAATGCTTAAAATGCTGATCTTTTGAGGACTAATTCCATGGCCTTCTTGAAGAGAAAAATAGAAACAGCAAGAAAACAAACATTAGAATTTAAAGACAGAAATACGAAATGCTAAAATAAAGTTGTTCAGTCCAGAGAATATCATGGCTTTTTAAAACCAGCAGTGCGTATTAAACTATCAGAATAAATTTTGATTAATAATCTGAGCTCGTATATTAAGCTTATTGTTTTATGGAAAATTTTGTTGTTCCACCTTCATATTTTTTCTCATTTTTTAAAAATATCTACCATAGTAAAATTACCATTGCTTCTAATTTTACATCTGAAGAAGACTTTCAGATCATTCCAATTTGTCTAGAACACATATATATTTCTTCAGGAGTATTATTATTTTTTTCTAAAGAGTATGATGAGTACACTAACTCTGTTGTCAACAAGGTAGTTTTATTCTTTGTTCATGCTTACTACTAAGTTACTGTGAGCAGTAGGGGATACAAATATAAATAGATTCTTCATTCTACTTGTCAGTGGATATGTCCAAACAAGAACATAATAATAAATCCCTTTTTTTTAATGTCTTATGATGAAAGACATAGAATGCACTGACACAAGCACTCAGCTTCCTTTGTACTTCAAGGATGATTCCAGAGGTCAAAATTTAGGCAAAATTATTGTAAGCTGGATAAGAGATTAATTGAGTCAGCAATGCATACAAAATCCATAGATAATGCTAAGGATTTCAGCTGCCAGTATTATCAATCAAATGTCTTTTTTCAGCACTAAAAACCTACTTAGAAAAATTAAAATTCCTGCCTCACTTCCTTGTCCCTCAGTCAAACTACCTATTTTTTCTTAAACGTCACACTGAATGAATTTAAGTTAATGCCAGGAATTTTCAGTGTGAAAATTTGCAGTCCCTTAACTACAATTCAGTATGTTTTTGCTTGTATTGAGGTTCCCTTTATAATTTTTTTTTGTTTTGTTCAGACTTCCAATGAAAATACAACTTCAATGAATATTTTTCTCTTGTTTAGTCATCAAATATATAAAATGTCATGTATTCATTGTGTAATTGGTGTTTATTTGACATTTAGTCTTTCCACTGAAATACATGGCAAGTACAAAACTTCAGGTATAAAGACAATATTGACATTTCATTCCTGCTTTGCATTTGAATGATGCAAATTTCATATTCATGTACACAGGTAAATTGAAGATTTGGAATAATGAAGGGAATATTCTTTAAAAGAAAGTGTAAAAAAAAAAAAAAAAAAAAAAAAAAGATTTTGGAAGTTAAGACTGAAGGACAGATAATTGTAGGTTTGCTATGATTGGTCCTGTAATGAAGTTCTTTGTATGTCCTTATAAGTTATTCGTACAAGACCTGTTCATGACTTTCATCAGATTTTTATTGTATTTTCCATTTAAAGTTTAAATTACTGTCTGAAATGTGATGTCAAGATATGAACTGACAGTTCTGCTATGTTAATTTGAATGTGCAAAAACCCTTTCCTACGAGATTATGTAAAATGAGAAATCACTGCAGTTTCTGTGGTGTTTACGCTGCCCATAAACTAAGCACACACTCAGCTGCTTGCACTCCAGTCTCCACTATAGAGGGGAATCAGAAAAGCAGAAGAAAGAGAAGCTCATGAGATGATTCAGGAAGTGTTCAAAAAATGAAGAAATACAAGAAAGAGAAAAAGAATGGAAATTATATAAAGCCAACAAATTACCACATACAAAAAGCTGACCAATGCCCAACTGCACTCCAAGCAATAGTCATTTTGGAAATATTACCCCCTAGTTTTTATTGCTAAACAGAATGTTGTACAGCATGGAACATCCTTGTTCCACATGTGCCCTCTCCTCTCCTATCCTATTGCCCACCTCGACCTACTCACTGAGATGCCAAAGCTCTGAGGTACAGAAGCTGAGTGAACACTGTTCAGAAATAAAACACTGGTGTGCTATCAACACTGTTACAATGACAAATTCAAAACACAGCAGCATACAAGCTGCTATGAAGTTAACCTGATCTCCACCCTACACAGTAGAATTCCTCATTTTACACTCACACTTCAGATCAACTCAATGATCACATCAGTCAAATACATACTCAGACTGCGTTTTGTGTCAAATGTTGGGGGTAAAATATATTTTCTTTAAAATCTGAATGAAAGCAACAAGCTTTACTTACTACCCCTGTGCAAAGAGGATGGAGTTTTGGAGTATGTATCTAAAGTAGATTCTGTCTGTCTTCTTTCACACAGAGTATGTTACGAATTAATATGTTGTCGGCTTCTGAAAATCTCTTGCATTCTTCAAAAGCAATTTCTAACACCCTGAAAGATGCTTGAAGCTAGTAAGACAATCTTGGGATCAAATGAAATGACAGCATGTCCACATTAGGCAGCATTGTGCTGTCAGATCGTGACAATATATACCGTATAACTAAAGAATAATGCTACTCCCACCATCACCCATGCAGAGTGTGTGGTACTGTGGGAATAAGTGAGCTACAGTCATGGAAGAAAATGTATCAACATTAGAAAGAAAAAAGAAAGGATTGCATTATTAATGTGGTCAACCTTGATTTACAAAGGGGTAGTAAATTGTGTTTCTATGATTTTGTGTAAAAAAAATTATTGCAGATCAGTCCAGTGTTTTTAAGTCTACCTTGTCTTTGAATGAAATCAAAACTTATTAATTTTTCTGTAATTGAATTGCAATATTAAGGTCTATTTTCCCCTATTTTCCATTGCTTCATGGGAGCTGCAGTTTCTTTCTCAGAAGGAAACATGTGAATCTGCTAGCCAGGAAATTTAGTAACAACATATTGTATGGGAACTGCTGAATCACGGCCTGAACCTCTGATTGATCACCTGAGGCAAGAAATGAGTCAGCCCTGGGAGCACAGGTGAAGGCAAAGTTTTTATGGTATTATGAAGCATACACAAAAGTACACAAAATGTATTATATTCTTGAGAATACACCTTTGTGTCTCTGTTTGTAATGTCATCATATTCACTATCACAGAAGGAGGCATATTTTTCTCTCCAGTTTATAAGAAAATATGATTTTAGTTGAAGATTTTTCAGATAAATGTGATGAATACATATTTGTATTTTATAATTATTTTTTCAGTGGAAAATCAGAAACAATGACTCTAGACAAAGAAAAATTTTCAATAGTTTAAAGAGCAGAACTTTAGCAATAATAATAATAATAATAATAATAAACTAAACTATATACTTCCAGGGAGAAAATACTCCACACATAAATGATCTGCTTTATCTTGAAGCTGCTGTGAACTACTGATGTTCTTGGAGTTAAGGGGGGAGTGTAAGGATACTTTTTGTATTACTTCAAGACTGAGAATTGGTAAGATGAAATTAAATACATTTATTAATTAATATTCAGGTCAGTGTTACAAAGCAGATGTGTATTACAGGGTAAAGAATTACAAGTACCTGTACGTATAAATCTCTCTGTGTGTGCACCTGTAGTTATGCAGATTAATATTCATCAGATTTTGGATGTCTCAAGCACATAAGCCATAGAAATGTGCTTTATGTGTTTCAGGTAAGACATTTGGTACCTCCTTGACAACTGTTAACATTTATCTGGGGTACTGATTCCTAAAACAGTAGTCATTTCTGACATACTGTGTAATGTGAAACAGAAGATGGAATGTGGAGAGGGCCATTTCAGAAAGAAGTCAGACTGTACAGTGCAGAAGACAATAAGATATCTCTCCTGGCACTTGTAGAAGTGTAGTTTTGCTTCAAGGTATTTCTCGGCCCTGTGTTCACTTTCCTGTCCCACTTTGGACACTGTGGAAACTGAGGATCTGCTATACTGTCAGTGGCAGAAGGCACATCCTGAGTGAGATTCCCTTAGAAATGTAAGCCCCATTCAGAATATACGATGGTCTGGAATGAAATCATTAGTTTCTGATTTGTCCGATGTGAAGCGTCATTCAGGAGTAAGTAAATGCAGCCCAGCCTCCACCAGTAAATGAGAACACTTATACAGCCTCTGAGTCTTTAAGTCTGCACTTACTGACTGTCTTCTTTAACTGCTGAGTGCTTTGAACAGTGAAGAGGAAGCAAGCAAGACAGACAAGGGGCAGGCATAAAGGAGGCTTTATAAGCTATTTTAAGACCTTCAATTCAAATGCTACACTGTGCCCCAAATGTTGCAGCTAAAAGCTATTTCCATTTTCTGCAGACAGCCCTAAGAGACCATTAAAGGCGAAGAGCTGTTTGCCAACTTCTTCCTGCTGAAGGTCCTAATTACACAGACCTTTGTGCTGCAAGCTGCAGCAAGCCTATGGCATGGTCTTTATGTTAAAACAAAAACAAAACACTGTGAGAAACTAGATGTGTGAGCTGAAACATTAGATATTATTCTGGTTTTGTTGTTGTTGTTGTTTGTTTATTTTGGTTTGGTTGGTTTTTTTTTGCTTTGTTTTGTTTTTTGATAGTAAGAATGTGACTTGTGAACTCCAGCCCACGACTTTTGTAAAATGTATTTGGGGATATTAACAACTTCAATAAAACCAATCCATGCAAAACATAGGCAGTATTCCCTACCTGACTCAATCTTTTGAAACATAGCTGGTATTAACAAATAATAAAGGACTGCTCTTGTACTGGTGAATATATCAGTGCACACAAAGTCATGAAACTATTTTTGTCGCTGTCAGGAAAAATCCCAAACAGGATGGCTAAGATCTGATTTCTTCCAACAGTTCTCACTCTGGGCTGCACTTAAAACAGTATTTCTTTAAATATTTCTTAAAATAATTTTAGTCTTAACTCCATAATATTGAACATATCCTTCTTGAAAATAGCTTTTATTTATTAGTAATTCTTAACTGTTTTCAAATTAATTTTAGTATCTTCTCAATTTAAAACACATATTAAATGTTAAATTTGTTAGCTATAGCCAGGCTTCTGCAAAATGTTATAAAATACATTAAATTCTCCTTTAAAAACATTATTTATTAGTGAGGAGAAGTAAAATCTCTTTCATTAATTTGTATTAATATTTTACCCTGGGTAATCACAAAAATGTGAACTTGTCTATGCTATCAATGCACACACATACGTCTATACATGTATATTTTATATACACATACACCTGTTACTAACAGAAGGAAAATACCACAGAAGAGCCTTTAGACTTCAGGGGAAGAAAGTAGTTTGTAGTTTTGTTTATTTACTTCTGATTTTTTTTTAATTGTTACTTTTTTTTTTTTGTTTATCTTGAAGGGGCATAGCCTCAAATAGCTTTCTACTTTTAGATTACTTGTTCTTGGCTGGCAGTTGGGCTATAACTATATTTCATAAACCTTAAAGCTCCCAAGTTGCAGGAAATAAATTGATTTTCTGAAAATATGCGACAGGCAGGTTTTCGATATGGGTCTTGAACAACCTGTCCCTAAAGTAGTTATTTCCATTTACACCCCTGACCTGCTGGTGTCTTCAACGGTGCTGTAGTTTTTCATGTACTTCAAAAGCCTCAGATCTGTTTCCATCCTTCTTAATTTAATATAAACTGCACATGCTTCTACCCGTATGGACTTTCATTTTTATACTTCTTCAATTTCATGACACCAATGGTTCTATATTTCACAGTATAGGGAGCAGAATGAAATTACACTGCTCTCAAACTCCAGCAATATCTGGCTTATGTGATTCAGGACCTCCACCGAAAGAAGAGGTCACTCTCAATATTTCTGTAAATGGCTCTTAGTAAAGGAGCATACACGTTAAGTCTGACAAATTGTGATTTGTTTGATGTGAGTGAAGTGGGGCAAAAACCCCACATGCTTCTATGCGAGTGGTAAAAATGCAGCTACACCCAACACCAAAAATTTCTGGAAAACGTCTTTCTGACACAAATCCACGCATGTTGGACAGGTTTAAATAGGAGTTCCTAAACAGTTTTGTTATTCATTCTCTCATATCTACCTATTTCAGTCTCTGTCAGTTTCAGCTTTTAAAAAATTGCAGGTGCAAAGTTGTTTCTTTCGTGCTTTTGTTACTGGAGCAGAAGTAGGCCTTTTGTCTACAGATATTACAGTAAGTGACTGTTTCCAGACAGAGTTTAACCTATCAAATTTTGGAAGCTTTTTATTTGTATACCTAAGAAGTTGATACTTGTACTGAATATTTTAAATACTTTTTCAGTGTGTACTTTCTCAGCTCAGGTAATACCTCAAGAGTCTTTACTGTAATTGCTTCAGTAGAGAACTTTGATTTCTGTTGCTGCAATCTCTGCAGTTCTCATAGATATTTCTGTCCACACTCCAGCCATCAAACAGTTGCAGTTCTGACAAGCAGCTTATTTCTCTCAGTAGACTGATTCATGTGATGATTTTTTCACTACAGTGTCAAAATAGGCAGAGAACACAGCACACAGTAAGACAAATATTGTAAAAAATATTAATGAGAATTATCTGAAGGAGCAGTCCATATAATCTCTTCTGAGTGATGTAATGTATTATAGAGGGGCAGATTCTGTCAGTAAGGGTAGCTAAAGGTAGAGGTTAACAGAGTTTCTTCAAACAATATTAGCTTTATCGTGTTATTGAGAACACATGTTGAAAAGAATCATTATGTATTTCTTTGGCTACAAGGATGAAAGAACAATAAAAATGTTTGTTGCTTGTTACTTTAGTAGGATGATAACCTCGATCACAATGACATAGCAGAATGATTACAGCTCATCTGGCTCTTCAAAAATCCCTGCCATGATCTTCTGTTTTGTGTTTATGCAGCCGCATTACTTCCTGGAAATTTTAAAATTGTGGAGAGACTGTCACATTGAAAGGGTAGAAGATTCCATTCAATATGGTTAAATTTCACATCTTGATACTGAGAATGTTTCAGTAAACAGATTAGATAATGCAGATATAAGATAAATTCTGATTTTTTTTCTGCTCTTCTGTGACCAGCACATTCTGTCTGCATGACAAATCACTAGTTGAGAAATTATTTTTATAGCAATAACAATCTGAGATGGTGAAAACAGTTTCTGTTGTTTTGTTTTTTTTTTTAAGTCAAATTTCAGAACAGGTATGTCAATAATTTGTATGTAACGTGTATTGTTATTTGTCAAGGATGGCAAACTAAAGGATCATATTCTGAAAACAAAACCTATCAAGCCAGAAAGTACACTAATTTCTAGAGGGTGCAACCTGCCAAATTCCTGGTAATTAATGTATCATCTCTTCAGTAAATTGAATTATCTTTATAAGCTTTGTTATTTGAAAACAATCCATTAATTCTAGGATTTCTACAGTGAATTGAAAATCCATTTGCAGGAAAGAGTGTTACAATATAATTATACAGCTCTGGGAGTTTGTATATTGTTTTGCAGAATGAGGGCACAGGCCCAAAAGCCCTTACTGATTACTTTCAGATAGAATTCACTTATTATCAACAATTATCATATTTTTGTAGTATGAATGAGATGCAATTTGAATCAAAATGAATATGAGCTAACTCTAACTCTAACCCTAACCCTAATCTTTAACACCAAATACATCTGCTTTTCCAGCTTATCACCTGATTGCTCTCAATCATACTGTTGTTTGCTATAATCTGATATTGGAAATATTTTAGTGAAGTTCTCGATTGATTGGGGTTAGAAAAAAAATCAAAAGCTTTTGAATGACTTACCATAGATTAACGGACATTTATTCTAAGTCCAATTATTTAATATGCTATATATCTAGAAAACACAGAAGAGAATGAAATATATTTATTATTCTGAAGTAAATTGCCTTCAAACACTGAGTCAGAAAATGAGTCTAATTGCATTTGGCTTTAGGAGAAAAATAACATTCTTAGCATACTTTAGGTGTTATTTTGGTATTTCATTTGCTGCTGAGCACTGCTGTACAGATCCAAGAACGTTTATGCTTCTAATACTGCCCTGCTAGCAGTAAGGTTTGGAAGGGCACAAGATGCTGGGAGGGGAGAGAACCAGAACAGATGACCTAAACACATCCATATTTACAAAATGAATGAATGATGCACAATGTGATTGCTCATCATCTGCCAACTGATGCCCAGACAGTCCCCAAACAGCTGCCAAGCCCCCACAGACAGCTCCCCATAGTTTTATAGTTTTCACTTGATGTCATTTTATATAGAATCATAAAATCATAGAATGATTTGAGTTGGAAAGGACCTTTAAGATCATCTACTTCCAACTCTCCTACTACAAGCAGGGACACCTTGCATTACATGAGGTTGCTCAAAGCCCCATCCAGCCTAGCCTTGACCACCTCTAGGGATGAGGCATTTACAATATCATCCTGGAATATCACTTTGGACAGTTTAGATCATCTGTGTTACCAACACTGTTTTTCTCCTAAGGAGAAAATAGAGCATCAAAGCAGATACTATGAAGAAAATCAACTCTATTCCAGATGAAAAAGAACTGTATATAGAACTCCCTTTTCTAAGAAAAAAAAATAAGTAAATAAATAAATTAGAATTTCATTGTTTACGTCAGGGAAAAGGTATTGTGTTCATTCAAAGAAATTCTAAGTGAGTTATTATTGCTCAGGGTATGTAAACGAATTAATTGCAGAGGCAGGAGGATCCGTTTCAAAGGAATCACTTCTTGTCATTTGTAGAATGTGTCTTTGTCAGCCTTTGCACATGGTGCTATGCATTCTTCATCCCAATCTGTTTCTCACAAAAAATTCCGAACAAAAAAAAAATAGCAATACAACAAATTTATATCCTCTGTATTTCTAGTCCTCTGATGAAAATCAGCAACATCTTAATTCTAGTAATCTATTCCTAGAAGGAGTTAAGAATTTTACTGTTAAGTTTTTGCTAACTTGAAGTTTGAAAGACCCAACTGAGTACACTTATGTGGTGAGAAATAAGTCTAGACTAGACCTAGACTTATCTAGTCTAGATCTAGTTGTAACTCAAAATCTTTTGCTATGCAAATTTCAGTAGGCAATGTATATAAGAAGTATTCTGGTTGTAGCTGAGAGACTTGTGATTTAAGAAATGCATAACTCTTATGGATTTCATTTTTATCATGCAGAGTTTGAGATTTCTTGATGAAAAATACTTATTTAGTGCTCAGATCAATAGCTCAGTCTCTTGATACTACTTCACTTAATATTGTTTTTTTTTTCACAATGCAAAATATTGTATTGAGGTTTCTTAGGGTTTAGGCTGTAGCACTTGAGACTACAGGCTTAGATTTCAAGTTTAACAGCATAAATCTTTCTTGTGGTTAGCGTATGTCTATTGAGGATAACTTAAGAAAAATTGCATGTACAAAAAAATGAAATATTGAAATATTTAATGTAGTATATTTAATATAATATAATATGAAATATTTTTTGCTTGATCTGTCAGAATGTGCAATATGGTACCTAATGATTGGCTATAATGTTCACATTTCATGGATACAGCTTGTCATTTTCCCAATAGGAAGAAAAAAACAATAAGACAAATAAAAACACACAAACCAAACCAAAATAAACTACTCAGTTCATATAGCTTATATAACAACATAAAATAAACTGGCAATTGAGGTGATACTCATTCAGAATTAGAATTAGTAATATAATAGTTTTAATTAAAATATTACAAAAATTATTTTTATTTGTAGAAAAGCTACAAAGCCAATTTTGCTCTCCAGTTCTTTTAATTTTATTACAATCAAAACCAGCAAGTTATCCAGTTTGTCTTCTTTTTTAAGTTAGCACTCATTTATGCAATGGAACAGGTTGAGAATATCTCCTTAAGGTACACTTTAAAGGGAACACTACCAATGAAATCACTCCTTTTAAATTTATTTTATATTAATTAGATAAATTATTAATTGACTGTAAAAAATTATCCCTATTAATACTCACCTTCACTTCAGAACTACCTTAAAAAAGGGAAAATTTGTTACCATGCCTGCACCATAAGTACTTTTCCATTAATATGTCATGTGTGGTCCCCATTGAAATCAAAATATACTGAAGTGCATGTTGTCCATAATTATGTTGTAAAACGTATTTTAAATTTCTATATTGCAACTTTTTTAGAGAATCATGAAAATATTTATAGTGTAAGTCAAGCTACAGAGCAGAAACAAACTAAAAAAATAATGACTGCAGGATCCTGAAAGGCCTCTAAAGTACTTGTGGTTTGTAACATGTTATGGCATAAATTTATTACTACAATTCAGTTAGTTTCTTGAGAGAAGACATAAACAAAAGAAAAAAAAAGCCATTTCAGGGTCCCTCTTTAATCTTCTGAGCTATCTATTCTGAAAGAAGCTTATGAGTATTCTATTGGCAGCCTATCACTAAGATGAAGGTCAGAATATAAAGCCATTTACTAAGCTAGTAGGGAAATCAGAGAAAAAAGCAAGTCTCAATTTATGTTATGATGTTAGAATGTCTTGAAAGGTGACCTAATATTCCACTTGCATTTTAAAATGCAAGTGATAAAACATGAGTATTGTGACCAAACACATACTAAATAATGTGACTCAAAATAAGTAGTAGTTCCCTGAAACTTTCTTCTGTTGTAAAGAATGTGAACTACTGAACAGTTGCAGCCAGAAGATGGGCATCTAGCTTATGTTCTGAAATGAAGGGGGAGGGAATTGTTGGTTGACTGCTGAGAAGGAAATTGTTTCCAGATAGAAATTAACACCTTTGATTTTGATGTAATATTATACAATGCTACAATAAAGTATTCATATGTTTTCTTTGTATTCTCCTGAAATCTTCTTTTATCTCTGAGCTAGGGCTGAGCATGACTTTCTTGGGAGGAGTAAAGCATTTTTATGAGTGTTAACGCAGTTAGCTTGAACTATTAGTGGTTCTAATAAGATGTACTGGCGTTTCATCCTCATGACAAGACTAGTTTTGGAGCTAACAAATTCGGAAGGGAATCTCTTTTGCTAAATAGAAAATGATGTGTAGAACATACTTGTGAGTTCACTAAAATACACGCATTCAGCACAAGCGTATTTCTAGAAACTTTGTATGCCTTAATGTGGAATCAGATTATTTCTGTTGACAGAGAGAAAAAGATGGCTTATGAAAGACTTGCCATTTTACATTCATGGGTAAATTAAAAAAAAAAAAAAAAAAAAAAAAAGATTCTACTCATTGAAGTTAGCAGCAAAATTCCTGCTCATTTCAATGACAGCTGGATTGGCCTATAAGTGTCCTTTTGTTACGCTTGTTCTGCTGTACATAGCATGTTTTCCTTTAGCAGCACTCTGTAATTAACAACAATTTGACAGACTGAAAGATCCCACTGTTTCATACTTGTTATTACTGCACGAAGCTGAATTATGGGTTTTGTTGATAGGGGGAAATGGTAGTTTTGTGAAACATACTCTTTTTTTTTGCACTAAAAAGCTCTTTCAATGTAACTACATGATGCTCATACTAAATAAAAACTTGCTGATGATGAACTCATAAGATTATCACACTAAAGACTTCTTACTACAAGAACACAAGTGATTCTAGAATTTGCTGAAAATGGCAATTTTTTTTACTTAACTACGCATTAAAAATAAAACAAAACACCCTAACATTCCTCCTCCTGTTTGTTCTAATTACCAGATTTTTCTAAGGGTTAGCATAAATCGTTTCTTGAGAAATCCTTTTATTTTTTCTTCCCTGCAGGTGAGATTGCTGTTTTTCCAATTTGAATTACTTATACAATTAGTGATTAAAAAGACATTTTGGGATCTTCAGATTTAACTTCTTTAAGAGATCAAGATATTGCTTTCAAATCTTTGAATTCCTTTGCCTGACTTAAAATGAAATGATAGATGGTTATTTTTTAAGTATGAGGCTTCCATCTTTATCCTTCTACTTTGAAATATATTCTGCTATATTTAATTAGAAAAATTACTAACATTTTCCAAAGTGTATTCACTTCCAGAAACAAGAATAGACATTATTCTGTCACTCATATTTAAACACATCTAATGCTACTTTGATATTAAAATCATGAAGACAATTTGAGTACTTCTGTTCTTTAATCTCATATGAACAAAAGCTGGAATATCAATATATACTGTTTGAAAGTCAGCTTTTGTTTAGATTAATTCACACAGATTAAAGTAAGTTCAGACATCAGTTGTTAAGGAATCGTTCTTACTGTGTATCTCTTCCATAGTGGCTCATGAGCCTGATCTCCATTTTCAAAAAAACAGAAAATATATATTAAGTTCTAATGTATTCTATGAAAACTATTAAAGAATGTGAGAGATCTTTATGAGTATTCAGACTGCAGAGGAAATTACAGTGTGAGACTGCACATCCCAGGATTTGGCCTTAATCTGCATAAATTGATCTCCAACACAAATATTGTCCCTGATATTTTCAGCCACACTTTTCTATACTGCCTTTTCAATCATGGCTTCAGCTAGCAAGGGAAATATTTACAAAATTATTTGGATGAAACACATCACTTTTTGTTAAACTTCTTTTTAGGAGCCAATATGGCCAATACTAAGTCACATATATGCCATTAATGGACTAAGGGAGAGGAAATTTCTGAGGTGGTCTGAAACAAGAACACAAAGCCCAGTGACACTGTGGCTTTAAAGCAGTTTCTGTTGCAATTCTTTACCATTAAACACCAGAGATCCCATCCAGACAACAAACACTGATTATCTGGAAACATTCCAACTCGAATAGTTAATAAACTAGGCACTAAAAACTTCTACTTTTCCTGCAGCAAGAGTCTATTCAAAAGTTTAAACAATTATTGCCTTGTTCCACAGGAAAAAAAAATATGCTAACTACATCAGAAGGCTAATTTTATATTTGGTAGTAAAGTGAGACAATGAAAAGCGTTGATTTTGGAAATCTCTGATCTCTTTGAGTCCAACTTTCACGGTTGAAGATAAGAATTTGAGAAAATACCAAGAATGCTGTGTCAATCTATAATATTGATTCAGGCTGCAGCTCAATAAAGAACAAAGTCAGCTTAAGTACTTGCTTCAGCTTACTTAGGAACATTTTAGTTCATAATAGAGTCACACTCATGCTTCTGCTTGGATCTGTTGAGGTGTCGTGGTTTGTTTCCTCAAAAGACTATAATTTTCTGGCCACAGAACCCAGTACTATTATTTCTGCCACCATGTTAATGAGACTGAAATTAAGCCTTTTTCTTCTGAATCAGCATTAACATTTAACAGCTCCCACACAACAGGAGTTCTTACACTATTTTTAGAATTATAAGGACAATTCACCCTATCTAGTTCATTCATTTGTCTTTCTATGGCTTGCTTTTCAAATGTTCATTCATCTTCTCTTTATAGCTGTCTTGTCTGGCAGAGCATGAAGTGTCTGAATATTTGGGTTTCAGTCATAAGAATGTAATACCTCTAAATCATGACTGCTGAAAGAAAAAATACAGTGTTTATAATTTCAGAGATGTGAGTATACATAGTTCGTATCTGATCATCAAAGTACATAGCTCAGCATTTTCTACAGACCATTCAGCCTGAAGTTTTGGGAGCATGTCATCCTTGAAGCCATTTCCAAACCCATGATAAAAAAGGAGGTGACTGAGAGATGTAAATGTGTTTGTGATGGTAAAATCAGCCTGGTTGCCATCTCATTTATTGGCTACTACAAGGCAGTTAGTAGGATCAGTGAGGTGAGCATAAAGGAGAATGAGTGACTTAAGCATGAAGTACAAGAACACTCAAGCCTACAGTAAGTCTACCTGTTACATACTTCATACCAATTTGCTGTATTTATTTTTATTTTTACTTTTATTTTTATTTTTATTTTTATTTTTATTTTTATTTTTATTTTTATTTTTATTTATTTTTTGCATCCAAAATTCTTCTATAAATGCTAGATAGGATTTTGAAGTGTGCAGGCAAAAAAGAAATTGGAACGAAGTGAAAAACAAGGAGAGAATAACACTGTTGAATTAATATCTTGCAAGACAATTTATTATCAAAGGCATAAGATGGTATAACTTTGAAACAGTGATAATTCAAATTACTTCACATTCTGTTCTTTGAGAGTGGCTTTCCACTGGTTGACTTGTACAGCTGTGGAATGGGGTTTACTGAGCTTCAGATTAATATCTTTGTGAGTATGTCTCTGCGCAAGAAAAGTGGTTCTTTACTTTGGTGATGACTCCACATTTTTTAAAGTGGAATAATGACGTCATTATTTGACACCAGATTTTGAGAGAACAGTTACATGCCTAAAACTCTTATGAGTTCTAATTCAGTAGTCCCAAATTTGTGTCCTGACATTTGCAAGCTTTTCCAGAAGCCCTATTCCACAGTGGCTACTTCACACACAGGTTTCCCACTTTGTAGACAGAAGGCAAACAGGGTCTATTAATTTTAGAAAGAATCAGATTCTATGTAAATCTGTAGCAGAGGTGGAAACACAGTTGTCATAGCAAAATTTATTTATTTATTTGTTTATTTATTTGTTTATTGGTTTATTTGTCCTTTCCCTGTAGAAGACATCTAGAAATGCTACTCATAGGGAGCAATATGTTCATAAGGAAGTTATGAGAACAGTTTCCTGCCATATGTGAGTAGCTTATTGGTTCTGCTGTGCATCATTAGCATCTTCATAAAGTTGCATTAAATTTGAATTAATAATGTAATTGTAAAAAGGAATGGAAAAGATTGATGGAATGAAGCAAAACAGTAGTTTCTTTTCCTATCAGATTACATAACAAAGATTATGTACAATTCTAGACATGAGCTTTTTTTTTTCCTAAAATAAAATCTTTTTTTTTCCTAAAATAAAATCTTTTTAGTACAAATATTTTCCAAATCCCTTTTATTAAAATACTTAATATAAATGGATCAATAGTAATTATGAAAAAGTGACTATTTGTACAACTTTTTTTTTTTTTTTTTTTTTTTTTAATTCTTACATCACTGCAAGCAGATTTTTTCCCCATCTTTCTGAAGGGCAACATAGCTGATTACAAATAAATGGAATTACTCCAGAGAATAATCACAAAATTCATGAACATGTATTGGCATTGTACTTTTGTAGCCCTGCAGTAGCAATACTTTACTTTGCTATAGCACTCTTGGGAGGAGAAAGCAATGCAGTATTTTTTCATAGCTTGACAAATTTTCACTAGAATGGTTTGGCAGTTCAAAAACCAGTTGCAAGAAAGATACAGAGATGTAAATGTAAAAAAAGATACAATTATATAATTCCTTTCTTCTTTGTACACATTATGAGACATCCCCGAAAAACAAAGTTTCCCATGATTGAAGGGAGGAGGAGGGAGGGAAGCCATGTTCCAGTTAAACCAAAATCAAAGTCGATACTGTGTCAGAGGAGTTGGTTACAATTATCTCAGCAGAAACTCCAGAAAGAAGGGAACAGAGGATACCCTCTAGTGTCTTCCTGATCACGAGAGCAGTAACATGTTTCATGAATTTCAGTTTAATAACGCCCAGGTACCGAAATAGATGCAGTTTCTTATGCTGAATTTCAACACCTAGTTTCAGATGACCTCAAGAAGAGATAATATTTTTGTATTCTAAAATGTGTCACAGTTCCATTACTGATATCTGAGGAACTCCTATAAATTGAAGAATGAATATTGTTGAAGAAAAGTAAAACCCACAGATTAAAAAAAAAAAAAAAAAAAAAAAAGAAAAAGAAAAGGAAAAAATTCCTCTGATAGGGGGAACAAACTTAGTAGAATCATAGAATCATAAGAAGCATAGAATCATAGAATCACTCAGGTTGAAAAGACCTTAAAGATCATCTAGTTCAACCATGACCTAACCTAACCAAACTACCTTAACAAACAACCCTCTGCTAAATCACGTCCCTAAGCACCACATCCAAATATTTTTTAAACACATCTAGGGATGGTGACTCAACCACCTCTCTGGGGAGCCTATTCCAGTGCTTAACAACCCTAGAATGAAATCAGGTTTGTCAGACAGGATTTACCATTCGTAACCCACACTGACTGGGCCTGATTCCCTGGTCAGCCTTTAATTGGTTCAGGATGGCTCCTGAGATTATCTGTTCCATGACCTTCCCGGGCACAAAGGTGAGACTGATAGGTCTGAAGTTACCAGGATCTTTCAGGCCCTTTTTGAAGATGAGTGTCACATTTGCCAGCCTCCTGTTTGCTGGAACATCCCCAATTAGCCAGGACTGCCGAAGAATGATGGAAAGTGACATGGCAACCACATCTGCCAACTTGTTCAGCACTCTAGAATGCAATTCATCTGGCCCCAGAACTTGTGAACATCCAGCTGTTGGAGCAGGTCTAAAGCCATCTCATCATGGATCATGCAGGGCTTATTCTGTTTCCCATTCCTATCTACCAGCACAGGGGGCTGTGTTCCCAGGGAGTAACAAGTCTTACTATTAAAGACTGAGGCAAAAAAGGCATTACATACTTCAGCCTAATCCTGATCCTTGGTCACTAAATTGCCCTCAACATCCAACAAGGGGTGGAGATTCTCCCTAGTCCTCATCTTGCTGCTGATATATTTATAAATACATTTATAATTTATAACTAAAAACTCCAAACAGTAACATCATCTAGCACTGAGTCATCACCGTATCTGTTAAAAAATGTTAGCAGATTTCTTCTTTCCAGAACTCAAAATACAATTATTACTTTTGCTTAGTGCAGACATCAGTAATCTGATTCACTGTAGGACAGAGAATGTGTTATCAAGTTTGAACATACAAACATACACTTAATCTCTATATATCTGTATATATTTTCTTCATATATTTGATACAAGGAAGTAGGTGGTCCACTCTCTCAGACCCTCTGAATGTTATGTGGTGAGAACAAGAGGTGAGTGTATTCCTTTGCTTTGCTATCCTGTTTTCAGACTACCCTATACCACTTCCTCCGCCTCCCCTTCCACCTAGCCCAGGGTTCTCACCTCCTTTTCTTTCCTTTTCATCCAACAGCTGCTCACAATCATACTCTGACATTGTTTAAAATATCCAGTTCATTGTACTGCTTTCCTATTTAATTAATTTTATCAGATTGAAATGTTAATCTGTGAGAATATTGCAGTCCTGTTAGTCTATGTTAAACTGTGCTACATGATGGATATAGAGGAGATATGAGTTTTAGATTGGTGATCACTTTTGAGCTGCCCAGAAAACTAGTAATAACCTGATCATATTAAAAATAATAACATCTTAGACAGGAGGGCATCAGGAGAAAGCATGCTCACATATGTGAGAAATGCGCACTAACTATTTAACATCCTTTCCTTTTAGACTGTATCTAGCCATAGTTTTCAAGTGGATAATGGGCCTGAATATTGCTACATTCAAAATCTCATGACATGTAAAAATGAACACATGGTATATAGAATCAAGAACTTGTGAGTTTCATTAATACTTTAATAGTCTCATAATTCAAAATGCATAATTAATGTGAAAATATAAAATAAGTGATAGACAAAAGTCTCTTTTCTTTGTTTTTAAATATTTGGATATAGATGGTATACTTCAGTTCATATTGCAGAGGATGAGGCACTTACACAGGCTGCCCGGAATAGCTGTGGATTTTGAGATCAAGAGATAAAAAATCCTCATCCAATCTCTCTTCTTGATTAAGTGGTTTGAGATGGGCTCCTATAAAAGCACTGCACAACTGCTTTCCATCTAATCTGAACTCAATAGTCAAAGAACAGTCCAGTCAAAGACCTCACTGATTGACTCCCTTAGATTGGCCTACCCTTTCATCCTAAATTTTTTTTTTTTGTTTGTTTCTGATAAAAGTTATTTTTTCCCTCTTTCTTCTATGTCCTAGAAAACTAATTGTATTTTGAAGCACAGATTCTGACAGCAACTTAATGAAATAGAACATAAAAAATGAAGTTAATTATCTTGTTAGTTCTGGATGAGTTGCTGTCCTGTTAATCATGCAAATAATGTACCTATAGTTAATAAATCTTGTAAATTTCCTCATCTCAGTGTCTGATATCTGTTTTGGGGACTCTTTTCTCCATAGTATTGAGAAACAATGGATTGTTAGAAGCACATAAAAAGGTAGATCTTAGCAAAATCATCTCAAACCTAGGTATTACTCTGGATTATTCAGATTTCTCAGAACTTTCTTTTCCTTTCATTATTTACGTTTCCTCTCCTTGTAGAAAACAATATTACATTTCATAATTTTAATAGTATGTGCTAATACTCTATTAACACAAATGTAACTCATTTACTGAATCTCCCCAAGCAATGGAGAAACAGAATATAATCATGGAAACAATGTAGACCTCCCTTCTATATACTTAAAAGCGGTATAGATTTCCTTGCTCACTTAGTTTTTCTGAGTTCCCTTGTGTCATTTCAATTCTTTGCAGCTTTATTTATATTACAGTACAAGTAGAAAGAACTGATAATGATTAAAAAGGTTTCATATAGAACATTTGTCATTTGTGATGGAAGACTGAGGAATGAAATTATGAAAAATGCTATTTATGCATTTTATTCATTATATAATTTAGAAATTATCTATCTCATTTCATTATCATAAAATAATCTTAAAAATTTGAAGCTTTATGACAGCGCTTTAAACTTCAGGAAGAATAAATGCACTGGATTGTATAGCTGTTTTTATATCTTATATTCTTCAGTCATCACTGATTTAGCAACCCATTTGAATCTCTGAAGTATTTTACTGTAAAATTTGTGTATGACTTTATAGTCATACTTTACATAAATACTATGCTTGCTTTCTGATGAGTTACTGCTATGTTATTTTTTGTTGTTTTTGTTCTTTTTTTGCTTGCTTTTTTGTTCGTTTTGTTTTTTATTTATTTATTTTCTATTGAAAAGGACTTTGTTTTTCATACAACTTTACACTTTTATTTCTGCTCAACATTCTTAGATTCTATTAAATCCTCTTATATTGAAGATAATTTTTACTAAGGTCTGAAATTTCTAAGGCATTCTATAAACACTAACTAGTGTATTTCTATGTCAAAGAGATCAATAGTTTTATCCCTATCTTGCAAAACAACAAACTGAGAAAGAAATGTCTCCATTCATGTTTAGACCCATGACTTTCAAATCCTAAAAAAAAAAATAAGCAGTTTTTGTCCCTAGTCAATTTTAAACCAGATGCATGTGGATTTTGAACACCAATGTTCAAGTAAATCCCAGGAAATGTGCAACGTATAAATGCTGCGTAGGCTTGCACATAATCATTTTTACAGGCAGATTTCACCTGTCTTTTTACTTAACTTTTTAACTTAAATGTATTGATCTTATTATTATTGGTTTTACAGGCTAGCTTAATCTAATTTGATGTTTTCCTTTGTGATTTTAATCAGAAAACTCAGTCCTTTTGATGCTCTTTCTTATCTTACTGTGGATTAATTTTATATCATGCAGGTACAAATCTTTCTGTTTTTGTTATTTATATTGTATTATGTCTGTCTTCTTGCATGCTTTGCATTTTTATCAGTTTGATCTGCCTTGGCATTCACATTATTCTCCTAGAGAAAGTTTAGATATTAGGTATAAATCTCCATAAAGGTTTTTTTTTTTTTTTCTTTTTTCCAGGTTTATGTTTGTTTGTTTGTTTGTTTGTTTGTTTTTTGCATAAAAAAACTCAGTAAGTGTACAATATCTGGACAAATTCTACCTTATTATCAGTCTTGAACATCCAAGGTTATTTATAGAGCCTTTTTTTTTTCCTTTTCAAGTTTCCATTGCTTCAGTAAATATACATTGTTATGCATTGCATTTCTATTTGTAGAAATCAAGTATAGTATTTTTTTCCCAATGAGTGAATCAGCTCAAATTGGAGACACATTTTACTAATAATTTTTATTTCAGAAAAATAACAATCTGTTTATATATGAGATGTCTTGTGTGAGGTGAAAGACTCATCATAATATCTTAGATATATCTTAGACGTAAAAATCTTTGCAATCATTTAAAGTACATGCATATACATATATTTTTCCACAGCCTGCAAAACAGGAGGTGAGAAATGTCAATTATATTTTTTAGCTGAAGGTAAATGTCATGACTTGAAGAAGGGGTCAGGAAGAAGTAATAAATGATACAGATAGAACTGGATCTAAATACAGTACTTCTGAGAACAGTGAAAGAAGTGGCCAAAACAAAAACAAAAACAAAAACAAAAACTGCAATGAAATGTCTCTTAGGAACCAGAAGTAAGCAATATTTTGGAAGACAGGCTGAAAGCACTGCTAAAATAGGTTTATTACGAAACAATCACATGACTTCAAATGGTGTTTGAATTGTGTAAAAAGATTTAGAATGATACCATTTACATGGTACTTAAGAGACAGTTGCTGTACTTACAACATGAAATACAATTAATGTATTTCTATTCTATGATCTTATCTTTTATCACAGAACTGAATTCTGTTCAATAGTTTTTGTTCACCCAGTCATTAGATTGAATACTTCACTCTCAAGCAAGTTGAAGGAAAACTTGTAATGTGATAACTGTTACTTAATTGTTACAAGTTTATAACTTCTGCTTGGAATGATAAGTGAATGCCACAAAAGTAGCAGGGTAGGTTCAAGAAGTTAAATTTGGGTAGCTCCAAAAGTAATATGTCCTATTTATTTCCATGGAAAACACAACAGATCCAAAGATCACAACAACACCATTTGATAGAGCAATCTCTCAGCTATAAAAAGCTATTTTTCAGTGCTCTCTCCACTTCTCAGTGTTAGAGAGTCACAGAATAATAGAATGACTTGGGTTGGGAGGGACCTCAAGGATCATCAAGCTCCAACCCCCCTGCCACAGGCAAGGCCACTAACATTTATATCTAATACTAAACCAGGCTGCCCAGGGCCCTATCCAACCTGGCTTTGAACACCTCTCTGCACATCCTGCACCTCTGTGGACATCCTGCTCCAGCACCTCACTGCTCTCAAAGTAAAGAACTTCTTCCTGATATCCTCCCTCATTCAGCTTCAAACCATTTCCCCTTGTCCTCCCATTATCTACCTTTGTAAAGAATTGACTCCTCTCCTGTTTGTAGGCTCCCTTTAGGTACTGTAAGGCTGCAGTAAGATCACCCCACAGCCTTCTCCAGTCTGAATAAGTCCAGCTCCCCCAGACTGTCTTCATAGGAGAGGTGCTCCAGCCTTCTAATCATCTTTGTGGCCCTCCTGTGGACCCACTCCAAGAGTTCCACATCTTTCTTGTACTGGGGACCCAAGACTCAGATGCAGTACTCCATATGGGGCCTCACGAGGGCAGAGTAGAGAGGGGCAGTCATCTCCCTGTCCCTGATGGCCCTCTTCTGATGGAGGGATAAACTTCATGAACTGTAAAGTTTACATAGCCAATAGTTGTTTACTTTGTATGGAGAACACTTTACATTTTATTATCTTGAAAAACATGCTGTGTTTCTGTTCAGCAGGAAAAAAAAAAAAAAAAAAAAAAAAAAAGAAAGTGGCACTGGCAAAGGCCTGTGTCAATGAATCTTTCTTTCTAAGGGTTCAGAAACCATTGGCTTTATTTGGCTGTTTGCTTAGTAAGTTGGACACACAAGAACCACCATCAATTAAGCTTACACACCAAAATTTCAGGACTACTGTAACACAGTAAAGGCATTTCCTAGATCTCAGTTTCTGTAAATATCAAGAAATAAAGCTAGAAGTGTGAAAAATTTACATGTAACAAATCTGGATATGCATTATACCAGCTGTGGTTTCCATTCAGTAATTTATTAACCCTGTAAAGAAAGAGAAATTAAACATTTAAGATAGTCACTAGTGGGGGGACAGAACATTGCTGTGTAAATTAAACTCAATTAAACTAAATTAAATTGTGAAATCTAGCATTAAATAAAGTGAAAATTGAATGTGAGTTTGGGGATATTAATTTCCAAGATTAAAGATATTGAAACTTGTGTTACATGCATGCCTAAAAATGCATTTGACATCTTTTTGTGAAATTCCTATGAAAACAATAAACTGACATTATACAAATGTCTCAGCTGGGCATGCTTTAGTAAATCCTTTTAGATTTCCAAGTTCAGTTCCTGCAGCAATAAAAGAAGTTCTAGAAGACAGCAAATATTTATAGCTCCCACCTCCCACAATACTCTGGTTTCACGTAAGTTTTGTGAAAAATTCTGTTAGACTTCATGCTTTGCATTCAAAACATTATACCGTCGATTTCTACTATTTGATAAAGTACATATGATACCATGGAAGATCAGTATATAATTTTCATCATTTTGAACTAGAATCTTAAGTTCATAAATCTAGATGGAATCTGTGGTTGCCTGATCAAATAGGGTTTGTTGATGGCTGTTTTTGTTGTTGTTTGCTTTTGTTTTGCAAAGATTGAGGAATTTTATTGTGTAAACTATGAGAAGCACCATTGGCACAATTTGCTTGGGAAGTAGTTCCATCTTAACTTTTGTTTTTCTTTATGATTCTTCAAGCTGAAATAATAATGCCTTTGTATTAATTTTTAGCCAACGAAAATAACCTCTTGCATTGTTTTACTTAGTTCAGATTAAGGAATACCAGCGAAAGATTCAAATGAACTCACTTGAGCTGAAATAATATTCTGAAAGAAATCAGCACTATTTACCAATATTTACAAACACTGAAACCCTTATCAAAAGTTCAGTTAATTAAAACCACAAAAATAGAGTCCAAACACTCTGTTTTCTATAATTCCACATAACTGCCACATGGCTAAGAATCCCATGAAAATTCTTATACAACAAATGAGCAGCTAAAAATTTCAAGAACTGTAAAGGCAATAGTACACACTATTTGACAGAAATTCAAGTAATTATAAGTTCTCCTCATGACAGGTTTCACTTCAGAAAAGTGATGATGCTGTACAAAAGCCCTGGCATGCAGTGAGAGAACCTTCACTTGCCTCAAGTGTCCTGGACATTCTTCATCGTTTAAGTCACTGTGGGGTTGGTTGAATTCACTACTCACTCCCCAAAGACCTTTGAAGAGCTACTAGTTCAGCGAAAATTATCAAGTCTCTCTTAAGTTTTTTAAGAAAACAAAATCCTTGAAGATTGACAGCTTGAAAGGTTTAAAATTTATATCTATCAAGTATTTTTAATAAATAAATTTGTTTTCAGAAAAGTCATCCTCTGCATCCCACCAAGTAAATTGAATATCTTTTTTTATGATAGCCTTGGGAGAAACTACTTCACTAATGAAAAATTATGATTCGTATAATTTTTGTTGCCTTCAGGATATGTCCAGTGCTATTAAGTTTGCTAGTCTCCAATTGAAGAATTTGGATATTTTTATTCTTGATAAATGTTCCTTATATTATTGCTGGAATGCTCTTTAGAGACACTCTTTTATGTTGTTGAAATACCATTAACTAATAATAGCATTAACTAATAATAGCAGATTTCAGTTACACTTACTAGGACAGAGAAAATATTCCTATTATGTACTAGGCTGGATCATAATAATTAAATAAATAAAATAAAATATGAAGGTTGCTCTGAGAGTAATGTCTCTTGTTTTGTTACACTCGGCCATGACATCAGAGGCAGATGTTGGTGATATGTTAGTAGAGGTTGAACTTTCCAGGCAATGTTCCATTACATTTTGTTGCCACATGACCTATCTGACAAAATTATATTTGACATGGAAGTACAGATGAAGCAAAGGGGTGTTTTTGTATTCCTCCACGTGGAAAACACTGCACTGACTGACATTCATCGACACTTGTTGAATGTGCATGGAGTTCGAACAGTGAATGTGAGCACAGTCAGGTGGTGAGTGGTGCATTTCAGCAGTGGTAACAGTGATGCAAAATACAAACCATACTCCAGATGACCATGCAAAACTGTTACACCATGAAATGAAGAGCATCTTAATCAGCTCATACTCATAAATTGGCAGATCAAGACCAGGGAATTTGTACAGAGTTGAATGTTGTCCCAAATATCACAAAGTTTGTACAAGGTGGGTCCCACAAATGCTCACACAGGAATACAAAGAACACCATGTACAACTCTGTCAGGATGTACTGAACAAATACAAGTATGAAAGTGACAGTTTCCTGGATTGCATCATTACCAGTGATGAGATGCAGTATTACCATTATGAGCTTGAGTTAGAACAGAGGTCCATGGGGTGGACTTGTGTGAATTCCCCATCACAGACAAAATTTAAGTTGCAACCCACAGCAGGTAAAATGATGTGCTTTATCTTTTGCGATAGGAAAGAGGTGATTCTCCTAGATTTCACAGAATCACAGAATCACAGAATTGTAGGGGTTGGAAGGGACCTCCAGAGATCATCGAGTCCAACCCCCCTGCCAAAGCAGGTTCCCTACACCAGGTAGCACAGGTAGGCATCCAGGCAGGTCTTGAACATCTCCAGAGAAGGAGACTCCACCACCTCCCTGGGCAGCCTGTTCCAGTGCTCCGTCACCCTCACTGTAAAGAAGTTCTTGCGCACGTTTGTGTGGAACTTCCTATGCTGCAGTTTCCAGCCGTTTCCCCTTGTCCTGTCTCCACTCACCACTGAAAACAGTCTGGCCTCGCCACTCTGCCCCCCACACCTTAGATATTTACAGACCTGGATCAGGTCCCCTCTCAGTCTTCTTTTCTCAAGGCTGAACAGACCCAGTTCACTCAGCCTTTCCTCATAGGGGAGATGCTCCAAGCCCTTCACCATCTTTGTGGCCCTCCGCTGGACTCTTTCCAAGAGATCCCTGTCTTTTTTGCACTGGGGAGACCAGAACTGGACGCAGTACTCCAGATGAGGTCTTACCAGGGCAGAGTAGAGGGGGAGGATCACCTCCTTCGACCTGCTGGCCACGCACTTTTTAATGCACCCCAGTAAGGCATTGGCCTTTTTGGCCACAAGGGCACACTGCTGGCTCATGGCCAACCTGTCATCCACCAGGACACCCAGGTCCCTTTCCGCAGAGCTCCCCTCCAGCAGGTCATCCCCCAACCTGTACTGGTGCATGGAATTATTCCTCCCCAGATGCAAGACTCTACACTTGCTTTTGTTAAACTCATCCGGTTTTTTTCTGCCCAGCTCTCCAGGTTTCCAGATTTCCTGGAACCTGTATAATCTGTCAGCTCTGACTGCTACATCACAATCCTGGCTGAGAAGGCTTGAACTTCCAGAGTCAGACCAAAGAAGAAGACAACCTTTCTCTTGCAACATGGTAACACCATGCCCCATATCAATCTAAAGACCATGGAATATATTGCCAGTTTTGGCTGGACACCATACAGTCTGGATTTGATACCTACTGACTTCCATCTGTTCAGGTCAATGCATGACACATTTCATGGACAACATTTTCTAAAAACAACGCTGTCATAGCAACTGTGAAAATATGGATCACCTCTACTTGTGCAGATCTTTAAAAGTGCAGGATCTTTTTCATCACTGAAAAAAAAAAAAAACAAAAAAAAAATATAGCTAATAGTTGTGATTATGTTGAAAAATAGTGTTTTGTAGCTGAGAATTTGCTCTATCAAATAATGTTACTGTGCTGTCTCTGTTGTACTCTCCATAGAAATAAATAAGGGGCATTAGTTTAGGAATGATCTATGTAAAAGGACTCCTTAGCATTTTTTTCTAGAAACTTCACCAGTTAAATTCTAAAATGAGGACTGGTGTTTCTGTAGGATAATTTTAAATAATCTTACCATAAATCTTGGAAATCATCTAAAATCACTGCTACTTATTACTTTGACATCTTCATAGGGAGAAAGAAGAAATGTGAAATATTCTAATCTGAGACAAGAAAAAGATTTCATAAAGACTTTTTTACACTGCAGTGTAAATGCATTGTGCTTACACATGGGCACACAGTGTAGGAATAGGATAAATGATTCTATGGATATCCAGGAAAAAGTATCTAAATTCCCTTTGTACTCATCATTCTTTTAAGATCAATGGGAAATTTGTGTGCATAAAGACTACATGAGTGGATCCTTAAAGCGTGCTGAGAAGGAGGCTCTGTAGCTATTTAAATTTCAAACCCAGCTTCATCTTGGCCATTAGTCAAAATCAGGCATCTTGGGAAGCATCCAGTTTCACAAAGTAACCTCTGTGAAAAACCTTTAAAGCTACTCTGTCTCAGAAAAGATCCAAACAAGTGATGCTTTTATCCATAAATCATCAGAGAAAGTGAATAATGGTAAGCTTAACTTTGCATTTAACAATAGTCTCTAATCTGAAAAATTATGCTGGGGGGAATTCAGAAAAATACCAGTTCTGTTTCAGAATGTGATCCTTTGAAACATCTATTTTAGCATGTGAAAAATATAAAAACAAAAACAAAAACAAAACAACCAAAAAAAAAAAAAAAAACAAAAAATAGATTTAAAAAAAAAAAACCATAAAAATTAACTATTATAAATGATCCAAAAAGACTTCTGTTTACGTCCTAGAATTCTCTTTAAATTGTTTTTAAATTCTAGTATGATTGAACAGTTTCCAGTCCAAACAAAAGTAAACATTAAGATAATAATATGCAACTTGCTTGCTACTTTTTTGAAATTCCATGTATTAGTGTGATGGGCTATATTTACTGAGAGCAATAATTCTTCCTCTGTTTTGTACCTACATACTTTTCCTAGAGGTCTTCACACAGAGAAAAATCCTGTCTAAGGACTGGTCTTTTTCTCCCTTTTTTTGGATACTGTGGAGAAATATGAAAAGATTTGACACTGCTCCCCATTGTGGTCATGCTGTTTTGCTGGTGTTTTCCAGTGTTGCAGAGGAGGACTTGCTGCAGTGTACTTTTTTCCAGAGTCCTGTAGAGTTTCCTTTCTCTTGCCTGTGGGCCTGACTACAAATCGATCATCTAACTGAGAGTCTTAATTAACTTGTCTTCATTAAAAATAATCTAGAATTTTAAATGTGATATTATTCAAGATGGTAATGCAGAGAAAATGCTGCTAGGTATATAAGCAAAGCCTTAAAATTTGAAGATCTGTCTGGAGTTACTTGAGAGTGAACATATCATGTCTGATGTGCAATTCCTTATGTCCTGTGGCTCAGCATCGTCCAAAGACTTCATTAAGGGAGAGATAAGGCTAGAAGGAGCAGATATCTGTCTGTCCCTATATGGTAAGCTCTTGCCCAGCAGTTAGAAAGAAGTGACCTACAGATTATGTGAATTGTCCTGGGGTGTTATATATTGTGTGGTGGTGATGAATGTAAACCAGATATTTCTACCCTGCAGCTGCTCACTCATCTTTTCCAGAAGCAATGTCCTGAGTATTATTAAGCATTATGTAAGCTCTAAAACCACATGAGAATTTAGTTCATAAAGGAACAGGTATCTGAATATTTCACTAATCCAGAAAGTGCATTAAAATGTTTATGAAATAATCCTGCTGAGAACTCAATTTGCATTTAGTATTTTCTATTAAAAATATTTTTCACACTGGGTGGCTGAGGAAGCCATAGGCATTTCTTATTTGAATGATGTAAGTTTATGATACTTTTTTTTCCAAAATCTAGTACATTTAGAGAAATTAACTTTTAAGACTTTGTAATATGGGAAAAAAAGGGTTAAAGTACAGCCTCAAAACTCTCACACATTTAAACACGTCATATGTCAATACATATTTTGTAAAGAACTAAAGAACAGAAAACCAACAATTCTCTGTTGTGAAAATACTTTCCTGAACTATATTGCAGAGAAGCTCTTTATAGCATCTCTCTTGTCTTCTTCTCAGTGTTATCTGTAGGAGAAAGGGTGAGATAAATTGATGTATAAATTGAACCTATATCTTCTGCTGTAATCATATGCAGGGAGACAACAGATGATAAGCCGTGCAACAGACAATGACATATAAGGAATCGTTTCACCTGGCAGTTCTAAAATTGGTCATTCAAGATCCATCTATAAGGAAATTTACCAATAGAGAAAGTCCAAAGCAGAGACAACTTCCTTTCAGCTTTGTATGGGTAATGATTCCCTCTCAACGGGTAAAACCTGAAAGTGCCTCTCTCCATGTTCTTTCGAAACAGAATGCATGAGCACACACAGACAGATTGCAAAAGTGGCAAAAGTTGTAAACACAGCGATATTAAATTTCATTCCATTCACCCCTACTTCTTAATCACGGCAAGAGGAAAGTCCTGAAATTCTAGTCCAAACAGCTAGGCCATGAAGGTGTGCCCAGCAATATACTGGTTTACCACAGATGCGTGGACCTACAACTATGTTGCTGCTGTTATGTTGCTGCTGTTCCTAAAATGATGCTCTTAGATTTGCTGGTTGAACAGCATGCAAATCTGGTTTGAATGTTACTAGAAATATTGCTTTACAGAACACTGTGGACATACATCGTAGATTTTCAACCTGATAAGCACTCCAGCCTTCCTTGGGGGGGGGCGCCGCCCCCCTTAAAAAGTATCACAAATGTCATTCTGGGCATAATGGAAAGTAATTGGATGACACAAAGCTGCATGTATATTGAATCCACACATATGCCTTTGCTGAAAAAAAAAAAAATCCAATGAGCTGTGAGGGACATGGTAGAAATATTTTCTTTACATAAAATAAAGAATGAATGTAATACAGAAGGTTGCTGTAAAACTGACATAAGGATGTCAAAATACTATTTTAGTGGGTTTTGTTTGTTTGCTTTTTTTTTTTTTTTTTTTTTCCTAAACATTGAGTTTGCTACAAATGATAAGGAACAGATAAATTAAGGAGCAAATTAAATGTATCGTTTAGAGAAGTGTAGACAAGTAATAATGAAACAGCTGGAGGCAGATTTCATTTGCTGCTCAGTACTTTGTATCCTTTACTGGTATAAATGGGAAAAAAAAGAAAAAAGAAAAAAAGAAAAAAGAAAAAAAGGCCATGGGGAAATAAAACAAAACAAACAAACATAAAAACCCCACACACCAGAAACCCAAGTGTCGTATCTCTAAAGTTAAAAAATCAGCCAGCTGACTTCTTATATCATAAAATTTAGTCATTTTCTCATTTCTTGACACGGTTCAGTGCACTACCCGACTATATAAGCACATTAAATGCAACCTTAATTCTTTCACAAAGCCACATCTCTAATGTCTAATTTTTGAGTTGTTCATATATTTCAGCACTGAATTTAAACATGTCTAATATCTTACTGGTAGTTACATATCATATTGGATTTAGTAAGTTTTGGGCACATCCCGGACATAAGAGTCAAGGAGACTCAAAACTTCAAAGCACTACTTTGAAAGCATTATATTTCAAATAGCAATAGTCAAGCAATGCATGTTTTTAAAGATATTTTTTTTTCAGCTTGTATACTTTCATGTCATTTCCAAATCTGTGTGATTTTCAGGATCACTCAGTCCTCAGCAATCATGAATATGCAAGATTACACTCCAGTTTTAACATCCACTGAAATCAACAACCTGATATGTTATACAGTATCAAAATATATTTGAATAAATTTTAGCTGTAGCTAGAACTGCCTATGCTAGTATTCTGTACATGAACTATATTGATACTATTGTTGACAAATTAATGGCTAAATTTTTAAGTATCTTTAATGATGGCTATTTCTGTTTCCCAAGTCATCCATTCTGATTCCTTGTCTCCAATCTGAATCTCTCTTTTTGATATTTTAAGACAATTATTTATTTTATCATATTTTCTGCTCCGTATTTTCAATGGAGAACAGATTAATTTTGATGAGTGCTTACAAGAGCAGGACAGATTGCATTTTTGTGTCTTGTTTTGCATGTTATGTTCCTTTCAGGAAAGGGGTTAACTCAGATACATATCTGGAAACCAAAGAGACCTACTTCCAAGGGAGCAGCTGAGGCTGGCATGCTCCTGGAAAATGCATATGGTAGGAAGCAGAAGAAGCAAGTGAGAAAGTCACTTGAAGTCTGTAGGAGTCTGTAGGTGGAGGAGAACCTGAGCTGCTTAGAAGAACTGAGTGCAGACAGGAAACATTCAGAGGTGTGGAGAAAGAGCACAGGGGATTAGGCATGAATTGTTGTGACTTACTGAGTAGGCAGGAAGGAAGGATGCAGAAGGTTGGGACAGACAGCCTGCATATAATTCCTCTACATTACTATTCTGTCTGCATTTGAAAAGATAGAGTAAGAGCTAATAGTTGATTAATCCCTGGCTTTTGTGAATTTAAGAGCCACAAATTCTTCAGGATTTCACTAAAGGGGAAAGAGCCTGACTGGTTTAGGATTCTGCCTGAGGAGTTTCTCTAATTTCTGATGCATTTGTTGACGTCCTATGATTTTACAATAAATGCACTTATTTCTAACATGTTAAACTTCAAAGTGTTCCAGCTGAGGTGTTATCAATATGCATAAAGTAGGAAGAGATGTAATTATACAAATGATCATATAAATATTAACAGTGTTATGAAATCCATTGTAAATGTTTGTGTGATATTTGATTTTATTGTAGAAGTATCATGTCAGCACACTGGCAGATAGTCATTTCCCAAAAACCCTAAATTATTTATTGGAGGATTATCAAATCCTACATGCTTTATGTCCTGTATCAGTACAGCTGGTTATACCTGCTTCACCCATATGCAGCCAACTGTCATTAATATCAGATAATACAATCTGTCTTTAACTCTGACCATCCTATACGATACTGACAGATTTTTGTGTCATCATTGGATGGTATATTTTCTTTGACTGATGTAAGTCAGACTGTTTGATTCTTTTTGATACTCAGCTGCTTGTTTTTTTTACTCCATTTGTCACATAAATGTAAGGATTCCACTGGTTATTATAGTAGCTCCTCGTAAGTAATGCACACGCCTTATATTTAGCTTTCAGTTGCATAATAGCTAAATCATATACAAATTATTTCCCATTTTTAAAGCTTTTTACAGATAACGTAGCACTGTAAACTCCAGATGTTGCCTGTATAAAACTTTTTTTTTCCTTGCATTCTAGCTTACATATGACATACATTAATGCTGTGCTGTACCGAGCTGTTACCTTGTCAGACAGGAAAACACTGTTTTGTAGGTTGTTTGGTAGGATTTTTCTTTGCAAACTTACATTGACTTTCATTCTTCAAGTGTTTCCTTCAAACTGTTTACAAGAGCTTGCTTTTTAAAAAATCTTTTTGAAAGATCCTTTTATTTCTTTATTTCTTTTTAATTCTGAGTAATGAAGTCAAACTAACTTTTGTGCACTTCTCCAGCTTCTCTTCTTCTGAGTACAGTTTCTTTCAAACTCTGGTAGTATAGCTATTTTCAAAGATTCTCAAAGATAATGACTAAGAGTTCTTTGATTGCATCAGCCATTATTCCAGGACTAGGTTCATCACAACAAATTGATTTAACTTATCTAAATCATCTGCAATTCATGCCTTTCCTACTCCATGATGAGAACTTTGCCCTTTGCTGATAGTATTAACTATGCTAGGCACTTCTCCTTAATGGATGTTTTTACTGCAGATAGATACAAAAAAGTCATTAAAAGCCACAGCCTTTTTTGTGTAATCTGTGCATAGATTTCCTTCTTGATTAAGAGCAGAACAGCACTTTCTCTAGTCTTTCTCTTATACTTAAAAAGTGATTTCTTGTCATTCTTCTGCCTCTTTGCTAATTGCATCTCATTTGCGTCTTGACCTTTAAATTTTTTTTCTTCCATTCATAGGATTTATTTTTGTCATCAGTAATCTGTCATGCTTTTCATTTTCTGAACATTTCTTTCTTTTATTTAATGCCGCTGGAGAATTCATGGTTAAGTCAAGCTTATTTCTTACCAACCCTTCTGTATTTTTTTTATGATTTCATATTTTAATGCTCAATATTTCTTCTGTGAGCATTTGACAGTTTTTCACAAATTTACTTTCTTTACTTAGTCTTACTTATTAAAAGAACTACTCAGTGTTGAATTTCCAAGTTTACTGAAGTTCACCTTTAAGGATCCGCAAAGATCTATCTTTGCAGTCTGAGAAAACTCAAGAGGACTACTGGGTAACAATTTTTGACCTAATGACATTTACATTAAGTTTTATTTCTTTACAGAGAAAATATTAGAAATATTTTTTTCTTAAATATCATTTATCAGTGCAAACTTGATATTTTCACACTGCTTTTCTTTTTTGTTTGTTTGTTTTTTAATTTATTGCCTTCATTTGATTTTCATTCTATGAATACATAAGTCATTAAAGAAAATTCCTTTACTTTGTTTTGCTTTATGGTTTTTGTTTGTTTGTTCTGTTTGTTTGCTTTAACAGAGAATGTCAACTAGGAAAATCCATACTTTTTCCAAGACCTTCTTCAGAAGGCATGTGAACAAATATGCTGGCATGAGGGCATATGTTTTGGTATCAGTTTTGAGGAAAGAAATATGTTACTGGCAACAAATATGTGTCTTTTTAAAATTTATTTATTTTTGAGTTACACGTGTTTTATAAAATTCTATGTTAATTTGCAGATATAGATATCTGAGATCATGATTATTCAACTGTATTTTTTTCTTGGCTGTAAGGCTGACATATTTGTAGTAGAAATAAATTATTCATGAAGATCAACATCTGTGGTACCTATTTCTTGAAGTTGTGATGTATGTTTCTGTATATTAATCCTGCTTCTCAAGGGAATATATTTACTTCAGAAAGGAATCAAAAATCAGGAAATGCAAGACATTTTCAACACCCTTTAAGAAGAAGAAACAGTTATGATAACAGATATGATTTTAAGGTATTTCTTGCTCAAGTGGAAAGGTAATAATTTCTTTTCCCTTGATGTATGAATATCTCGTATCTTCAGAGATCCCTAAAAGAAAAAAATTCTAGTGGAAGTTATGTATCAAATATCAGACATTTTCTTTGTGATACCTGATGGATGCAACAGATAGAACTACTTCACAGTAAATCTGCTGAAAACTTTCTTTGCAAAAGAAGGCATGAAATAGATTATCTACATCTATCTGAGAATCCCCACTTTCTACTGTTTTCTGGTTTTTTTTTTTTTTTTTTTTTCCTACCAGTCTGATCCCTTTGTATGAATATGTAGTCCTAAAGAATTAATATTGAGAGGGGGTGAAGAGGCTGAAAGGGTACAGGCAGTACTAGATTGGAAGAACTAGCCTCAGATGCCTTGATTGTACTTAAGATATCTCATTTATGCATTCCTAATTGCTTCTGAAATTGGTTTGGTATTTCTTACACTGGTATTTCACCATTCTGAAAGTGCAAGTACTTGACTGAGATGTTCCCATTCATAGGGATAGGGCTGCAACAGATGACTGGAGACAACTCTTTCTCTCTGTTTCTACAGCCTGAGGGTCAACGTGAAGTGGCATATCTGAATCACTTTAGATTTTGTGCCAATAAGAATCAATAAACACTTCTTCCACCTCATGGCAGATCACAATTGCAGACTAAGGTTTTCAAACCTTGTTTTTCAGGACAATTAAGAACTGATTGACTAGAATAATATATGTTCTGTCTTCAAAAATGAAAGCAATAGTAAATATATCCATAGTAATTAGAAGAATGTTGTAAGAGAATCTTTTGAGTTACCTATGAGAATACACTCACTTGCAAGCATTTTTCCTTCAGTAGGTTTATTCAGTAGGTTTCAATAATTTGATTATTTTACGTTTAATTAATATTAATTAAATTTAATTAATTAATAAAACAAACGTGAGTTGAAACTAAAACTGCTTATGTAAAGCAACACTAGAATAAAGAAAAAACATTTCAAAAATAAATTAAAAATTAATACTGATATTACGGTTGAAAAAAGATTATTTCAAATATATGAGAACTACTATGTATCACTGTCAAAAGGAAAGTGAATGCTCTCAATGATTCACTGACAATTTGCAAAATTAGATTTATACTGAAAAAGGAAAATATTCCCTGAAAACTCTTCCTCCCCTTATTTCTAGCAACTTGTTGAAGACTGGTTCCAGGTAATGTGGATAGGATAAACATGACCTAATATAAATATTTTAGTTGCCTTCATGCTTACAAATTCATAGGCCTGTGAAAAATAAGCAAAACCACAGGCACAATAAACAAAGTAATGTTCTTAGCTGATTGCACTGACATACTTCAATACATTAAACACTGAGGCTTCGAGTTGTGTTGGCCTGTTATGATCAATAAGCAATTATAATCTATTGCTTTCTTTCATCACTAGTTTTGCCCTGCACAAGTGTAATATTTAGTAAGGCACAGTGAATGAAGTTGCTTTGTATTCTTTTGTAAAATATGGTATTATGAGTTTTAACTTTCTAGTTTTGTAGATCATTTCAATTTTCTAACTGACTTTGCAATTCAAGGAGTGTTATAAGTTGCAAAATATGCATATGTGTAGTAATAAGAGCAGTTATGCATTAAAAAGTTGTGCAAAAATAAAATGTATTTATTTTTAAATAAAAATACCTGGCACATAATAAGCAATTTTATCTAATGGCTTTATAATAAGTTCTGCATTACTCTCAGTAAATACTTTATAATTCCTTTCAGCTTGTTTTGCCAAATAAGTTTTATCTTGTTCCTTACAAATCATTTCTGAAAAGAAGATGATTCATTAAAAAAAAAAAAACAAAACAAAGCTATGGTGGGCTATAAAAAGAATATTTATACTTAGCAAGACCAACAGTGGTTTTCCAGAAAAACTTGAGTACACTTCAACTAGGAACAATTTGTGTTGCAACTTTACTATATATATATATATGTGTATATGTATACATCTTTTTTCTCTGTTGTGAGCTTTCTTGGTGTTTTTGTTTGTTTGTTTTAATTTGTTTCTTGTTTTGGAAGGGAAAGTGTTGAGATGTCTCTAAAAATCCTTGAAAAATGAAACAGACTTTACTTTTCTCTTGGACATAAAACATGCTTTAATAAATAGAAATAACTACAAAAAAAAAAAAAAAAGGCTTTTAGAAGATTTTTAAGATTTTTCAGTCAAAATGAAAGAGTTTTTTCTCAAAAATAAATGCAGGGTTAGAAATACTTTTCTAGGATTCATCTTAGGAACCTCTTTTTCTGTAGCAGCTGGGCTCATGGAATTAAATTTCCAGTGGTAAACTGCTGTTATCTCTTTTTTTTCTTGCTGAGTGTACTGTAAGTCCTACTGTTTTCACTCAAATGAAAAATACAGATGACACAGCCACACTGTGGAAAAAAAAAGAAAAAGGGCAAAGCAGCTGCATAATATATATAATGTCTTATTTCATTTTCTTCCTTCATTTTTGTTCATGCTTCTGATAAAATAGACACTTTCCATGAGGCAAGCCTACTGTGAATTAAGTTGAAGAGGGTGTGAAGAGCAACAACTGCTAAAAATCATTTTTTTCACCAAAAACAGTTGATAACACCTTCGAAATGTCTGTCTTTTTATTGGAAAGCAATTATTTGGCATGGAAATAAGATAAAATCAGCATGAAATGCTTATAGAAGAACTGACATTTGGTGTGGTGAGTTATGAGCAATTCAAGTTGAGACCATTCTGTTTTCTCTCAGTTCTTTTGTCTGTTAAATTTACCTGTACTGAAAATAATGTTTACAAAAATATGCTTGTTTCCAAAATTTTATACTCTTGGTGTTTTATGACCTATTGAACATTTAACAAAACATTGATATATTTTAGTATGAGCTGAGTATTCAAACCTTACAGTTAAATTGGGATTATTCTGAAGAAAATTGCCATTTCATTTTCCTGACAGGTCTTCCTTTAAACACCAAGAACTTCAGGGTTTCATGGCAAATGACATATCTGAGGTATTTTCAGTAGGGGAATAATGGGTAACTTTCCATTTGAATTCTGAATGATTCAACAATGAAGATGAACTGTACTTTTTAAATACTCCAGAAAATCATACATATTTAAAATTTTAATTAGTACAAATGTTTATACTATTGCTTTCCAGATAAATTATTTATATTAATGCTTTCTTTTCCCCCAACTGTCAAGATCTTCTATACACATATTATATGAACAAATATGACTAATATATAATGGGGTTTTTTTTGTCTCAAGATATTGTGAATTGTCTGCCCATGAGATCTTTATATCAAATTAGTAGGAAGAAGCAAATCTGTGTTCAAATGCAAATATTCATGTGGAGAGATATATGATTATGAATTTGAGTCATTGCATTTAAAAATTCTGACGTTCTGGACTTTCAATTTTACAGCTACTGAATGCATTTAAGTTTTCTTTTGGTTTCTATAACTTGTGACCAAACATACTTACAAATATTATTTAAAGATAACCCCTGTGTTTCTTAAAATAAAGAGCCTGAAAGCTGTAATCTATAATATATCACAAGAAGAGTTAATAAAGTAATATAGCACAGAATGTAGTTTTTACCTGTCCTGGAGGAAAACATATTTTCCAAGTGTATTTAGAATATTGCCACAGTATAACTATATTCATACATGTCTTCCCCTGCAAAATTTATTGACAATGTTATAAAATACTGTGTGTGATTCATCTTGCTCAGACTGACTTTCCCATCCATTTCTAGTGACTCACACGTATAGTAAGTTAAAATATATTGCTACAGGAAAAGGCCAGCACTGCTATCTGAGCTAACACTGTCTTCTTGTTATTTGAGATTTTTTTCATCCTATTCAGTTCATGTTTTAGTTTGCTGAGCACATTGTACATACACATTGTAGATTTAGTCTTATGTTACTCAGGTATATTTGACAGTTGAAAAGTACCACAAACAGACTAAACATTTTGTTTTGTAAGCTGTGTTTCTAACATACATATTTTTAAGTGAGATGTTTATGTGTGTACACTGGTCTGAGACAGATGTTCCTTTAAAAAAAAAAAAAAAGTCCTTGTTTTTGTTTCATAATTGCTGTTTTCCTAAACAACATAAATTTTGAGCAACTAGTCCAAGGCTGTTTCTCCATACTTCTAATTGTGAAATGAAATAGAATGTAGTATCTGTATTTTCTCTCTGCAATGATGACTGAGGTTGAGAAGGCACTAATCAGCTGCATGCTTCAAAAGCTTGTAACTTTGAAGGCATTATGTTTGGTTTAGCTTTTTATGAATAGCTATCTCCTAGGTAAGGTTATTCAGAAATCTGATAATTCAGCATACCTTCTTTGCTTAGATTTTCATTAGCTTACTTTCTTTAAAGCCTTTGCTCCTTTAAACTCTTACACGCTAGCAAGTGAAAGATAATAAACTTCAAATAATTCTAGCCTCTCTTAGATGAGGTATACATATATTGAATCAATAAAATTTGTGAGGATATGAGGAATGGTAGAAATGTGAAGGCAAGAAAACTGTTGTGAGTTAAATCATACAACTCGCACTACCTTGCTTTCATGCTCACCTTCATTATCTTGAATGTATAAATTTTGGCAAAACTACTGTGAGTTAATAGTGACGTCCATTTTAAGTCTTAAGCCATAAATCTGATAAAGGTAAGAAACTTGAGCTTTCTGATTATTCCCTGAACCTAAGAAACTCCTTCAAAGAGTTTGTCTCATTCCATAAGCATTTAACTTCCTGAGCTTTAACCAGAAAATCTTCATGAGTACCTAAGTAGCATTCTTCACCACTCAGTGGCAAGTCTTGCCAGTGTGAATTACTGCACTTTCTTTTTTGTTAAATAGGCAGGCACAATCAGCATCAGAAGAATAACAGGCAGAGAGAGTAGTTTATAGCCAGATGTTACCTAAGAAACTGTTCAGTGAAAGAGAAGATAGAGCTACAGAAATTAACAGGTTGAGAAGTGGGATGAGCCTATCTGATTCCTGTATAAGGACAGTGCTTTAAAAAGCTTTTCCTAACCTGTACTGAAAGGTCTAGTCTTTGAATGAGGGATCAGATTTTTTAATATGAATCTCAAGTGGAGTTGGAGAGGTGATTCTGGTCCATGCTGGTTCTTATTTTAATGGTGCTGTGTTCTAGAACTGTTAAATATCTTTGAGTCATCTAATTATTTCCAGGCACGAGACAAAGCACTTTGGACTGAAAACCTTACAGTTAGTTAGTTAGTGACACATTTGTAATTTCACCACAAGAGTTCTGGCTCTAATTCTGTATCTCTTTTGGAGAGAAAAAAACTAGGCAAGCTAATTTCAAGACAAAATATTAAATCCCAATCCAATTCTGCAATGTGCTTTTGAATTTCTAGAAATTGATTTTATCTTGCTCATATTTTATTGTACATAAAGAAATATCAATAGGAACTGGTCCAAGAGAATCGGACTTACAGATGTATATTCCTCTTTAGTGTGACCTTGACTTTAAACAGTTGGTTTTTTTTTTTCCCACAGCCATATATACACACAATTTATATTTTGTGAGACCTAGGCTAGAAATCAGACCTTTGTTCCAAAGGTGCTCCTAACAGATGCAGCTGATTCTGTCTTAACTTAGCTAGACTCCAGCTGACTCCTTCTGTCATTTCTAATGTTTCATTGAAATACCCTGCAAGATGAAGGAAACAGCCAAATGACAGCAATATCTGTGGCAGTCAGTAGTCAGAAAACAGATGTCAGGTGAAACCTCTTCACTGTGTTCTCAGAAAATTCTAGCTGTGAAATTCATCTTCTGACAAGGCTCTTCCAATTCATGGCTACAGAACCTGTTCAAGGTTAAAAGATACACATCTATAAGCCGCAGTTTGTTCTTGGCTTTGGCTTGGTACATGAGGCAAATACCAGATGCTACAGCCTTATGATGCTGCATATCTAGCATGGAAGATAAGCAAGAGTGAAAGGTGATTCTTTTTGATAGTGAATAAACACTTTCCTACATGTAAGAGAGTGTTGTTTTTTTGTTTGTTTGTTTTGTTTTGTTTTGTTTTAAGAAACAGCTTTCACAAAACTTTTCTAACCTTAGAAACTAATGCAACCAAAGAAAGAATGAGCTAGGTCTTCTCTCTTGCTATCCATAGTCACTATCCTAGGCAATATCCTCACAGAACTGGTGCTTTAGACTGGCCCTTCCTCAAAAAAAAAGACAAGCTGTTAAATAAACTTCAGATTTCACTTGTCTATTATACTGTCCATTACAGTGTAATAGTTGGACAAGTGATTCAAGAAACTTTGAATATATGCCAAATGCTGTTTTTAAGCTTAAGATGCTACTGATTTTTGAATTCTGCCTGCTATAACACTGAAGGGGCTTGATAGCTGGTATTGTATAGCAAATCAGGAAACTAGAGTTCCCAGTTGTTATTCTCCTTCAACATGTCCTTGAATATTAAGGAGTACCATACTTCGTTGTTCTTGTTAATGTGGAAATTCTTCCTTTAGTAATGATACATAAATAAGGAATGTTTAATAACTCCTTTCTGTACTGATAAATGCTTTCCTGCATATTGACATCTGCTAAGTTTGCCATGTATGGATTTCATATTTCAAAACTCATTAAATTGGGAATGATAGCCTGTCTGTATATCCCAACATACGATCAACAGTAACATTTGGCAACATGTTTTAATGTTTTGAAACACTGCAAATCTATTTATTTTTGTTATATGTTCAAATCTATTTTATTACTAATGTTTAATACTTGCAATTTCATATATGAAATTATCAAATTAATCATTCTCCGAAAGTGGAGTAAGAGATCTGCAGTTTTTAATTCTTTTCCCTTTTATTATTTGTTTAAGTATATCTTGATGTTTTTCTGCTACATTTATTTGTGGTGCTACATCACTGATTTTCTTTCATACAAAGATTTATTTTTTTTTCTGGATATTGCAGATATTTGCACTAAAATGTAAAACCTGCTCTGAATAAAAATTGGAAAGGAATTTCTGGGTGTAGAAGCAAAAAAAAATGAAAAGAAAAGAAAAGAAAAGAAAAGAAAAGAAAAGAAAAGAAAAGAAAAGAAAAGAAAAGAAAAGAAAAGAAAAGAAAAGAAAAGAAAAGAAAAGAAAAGAAAAGAAAAG